>NW_006408561.1:9418863-9439899 GCF_000296735.1 Chrysochloris asiatica | reverse complement strand
CTTGGCTTGGGTCAGGTGCACCTTAGTTCTCAAGCTGACATCTCTGCTCTTCAACACTTTAAAAAAAGTTCCTGTGCAGCAGATTTGCCCAATATCCTAGTTCTTAGATTCTGCACACAGTGGTCTTTAATGAGCAGATCCATGCACATATGTAGTAGAACCCCCAGGCGTGAGGATTGTCACTCAGACACTCCCTCTAGTCACCTGAGTCAAGGTACCCAGAGAGTGTGACACAAATGTACAGAAAAAAAAATGTTCACACCTTTATCTCTAAAGATCAGTCAGACCTCTGCAGTGGGAATGTTGCCCTGCTCTTGTATCAGCTCCATCATGCCCAAGATAGCCACTCCAGGACCCACTGGCAGCCAGAGATCAAAAAATACTACAATTTTTGCATCTGCTATAAGTCCCACTAGCAGTAAATATCTTTGATCTTCCTAAATATTCCTTTATGTGTAGTTCAGAGTTCTCTGACCATTGCCTGAAACTGCTTTGTATGGTATTCTATGTTATTGCTGTAGGAAATCTGTAAAGTGCTTCTCCCTAATCTGCCATTAATCCCTGCCTCTGCTTTTTTTAATCTTCTTTCATTGTTTTGTATATGACACACCCTTATCATCTTGTCTACATGGTTTCTGCTGAAAAATCAGAGCTTAGTCTTATTTGTTCTCCTTTTTAGTTCATTTTTCACTTTCCCCAAGCTGCTTTCAGGATTCTTTCTTTCTCTCTGATTTTGTATAGTTTGGTTATGATATGTCTTGGTGATTTTCTTTTAAAATCTACCTTATTTGGGGTTCATTCATGTTTATTTGTATGTTTTCTCATCTTTCATGATGTATTAGAAATTTTTTCCCAACAACACTTTGACAATATTCTCAGTGTTTTTTTTTTCTCATCTCTTTCTGCTCTGGAATTCCATTCACTCATAAGTTATTCCTTTTCATGGTGTTCCAATAACTCATGTTTTCTTTGGAATATTTTCATTCTTTTTATTCTGATTATTCTTCTAGCACACTAGTATTGAGAGATTTATCTTCAAGCTCACTAATTGCCCTTCCAATGTATTGCTTGTGTCTGGAATCTTGGTATTAATCTTCTGGAATTACAGGTTGCATTGTTTCAAAATATTCATTTATTTTGTCTGTTTTCTAGAATATGTCTAAAGTTTTTTTCTGTGTTCGCTTTGATTTCCTTGATCTTTCTGTCAATCCTTTGGAAGTTCTTAAATATCATTCTTAGGAATTATTTTCCAGTAAGTTCCAGTAGTTTTCCTTCCTCAGAAATGTTTTCTGGCTCTGTATCTTAATCACATGTTTCAGTCATTCTTTCTTGTTTCATTCTGTGAGCTAAACTTGCATGTTGTCTTGGGAACATTGTGGTATTGTCAGATTTTTTTTAAATTGAATATTATAACATCCTGTGTTCTTAGACTGTCAACAACTGTCTCTTGTGGGTCTCGTTAGAGAATGGAAGCATGTGTATCATTCTCTATTTGCTTTTCTTGAAACTCAGTTTTGAGTGGGTTTGACTGATATTGGCAGCTGTCTATAGTTGATCAGGCAGATGGTATTATAGCTGATATTGACTTTTGCTCAATGGGTGAAGCTGTAGAGGTTATTATTGTGGGTAGTCTGCATGGGCACAATTAATGTCTACTGTAAGGATGGAAATAAGAGAAGTCCATAATGTGCACACACACAGAAGCAAAACAGAATTGACAAATTGACAGCCCAAAATGAAAAGAGAAAAAGGAACTAATAACAGGAAACAAGCATAAAAGAGGAACAGGAAAATGGAATAATAAAATAAAAAGTAACAGAGAAAATAAAAAGAAAATATTAAAAGTAATAGAAGAACCAAGAAGAGAGAATATGAAAATAGAAAGAGAGGATAGAGTAGTAAAAGAAGATTAAAAGACAAAAGAAAAAATAAATAGTTAGAAAAAGAAGAAGGGAAATAAGAAACAGAAGTAAAGAAGGAAGTACAAAATCGGATATGGTGATAGTGAGGGTGGTGTGCCGTGGAGTCAGTTCTGACACATAGTGGCCCTCCAGAGTTTCCACAGTGCAAATCTTCATGGGAAGTTGTTCAAAAAGAACAATGGAGTACTGAATGTTTTAAAATTAGGAAATGTGTGAGCCAGTGTTGTATTATTTCACCATACTTATTCAATCTGTATGCTGAGCAAATAATCTAAGAATTTGGTTTATTTAAAGAAGAATGTGGCATCAGGATTGGAGGAAAACTCATTAACAACCTGCAATATGAAGTTGCTGAATGGGTGGAATTTCTGGTGTGGTGGGTAAAGTGTGTGAGTGGGGAGCTCAGTCACTTATTTGCAGTGGGGCTGGTAATCAGGCAAGCATGCATGTATGCAATCACTAGTGTTCTCTGGGTCAAGGATATGTGGGTAGTACTGTAACATGAAAATGTGAACCATATTCTGCCAGATGGAGTTGTGGCTATAGGATGAAGTGCCACTGATGTTAGGTAGTTAACAGTGGAAGGCATACCTCTGGTCACCAGGAAGGATAGGGAAACGGGAAGAGTGCACTTGTCTATCACTGGTCTCTGTTGTGAGCATCAGTTCATTTCTATGGAGAGTAGAGTCATCTCTGTAACATGTCAGCACTGTAACATGTCTGCCTCAAAACCAAGGTGGTGTGGTGGTGGGGCATTTCATAGAGGGTCTGGAGTCCAGTGTCTCCTTCTCCCACTCCAAGGACCCACCCTCCTTGTAGTTCTTCAAAGAAAACAACTACAGACCGCTGATGATAGGTAGTTATATCTTTACTTTCTGCTTCCCTCTCTTCTCTGAGGTTTCTTGGGTTCTTGGAGCACTCTCCACCTTTTTGCACTTTTCTTTCTGATATCTAGTTTGAACTCTTCTTACTTTGCTTTACTCAGGATTTGTCTCTGTCCTACATGGAATTCAGTGAAGTTGCTTACTGCATTCTTCACCAGCTTCTAGACTGGGTAAGAGGGCACCTCTCTGCTTCATATCCTTTCTCTTTCACAATTCTTGTTCATTTTTTGTTCCAGTTACTGTTTTATCCAATTATTCTTTAATTTGATAGTTAGGGTTTCTGGATTATCATCCATATCTATTTCATTTGATTTTTCTGGTCTTTGCTATACAGTGATGGTGTCTGATTAAAATGCCATCTAAGACTTCCCCTTAGTAAAATTTTGGTGCCAGGGAAGAGGAGAAGGGAGGAAGAGTTTAAACAAATTATCATTTAGAAATAGAATGGATAAGTGAATTTATCACTTGATTAGTTGACTGCAAGCAATATAAAACCCAAAAACTGTAGTTCAAACAAAAGTGCTCTTTAAGAAAAAATTGGGTCTAGACAACCCAGGACTAAACAGAAGTGTCATATGATAAGGTGCTCAAAACATTTGTAGTTTTACTTTTCTTCATAATACGTGATTCCTACTTTCAGTGTGGTCTTATTTACCAGATGACTGCCGGAGCTCCAGTCATCTTGTTCATATTTTATATAGGAATGGAAGCAAACAAAAATAGATTAATTTTCAGCTAAGGTAAATATATTGAAGAATTTTTCCAAGCCCATTATGTATTTGTTGATTTGTTGTTGCTGTTGTTAAGTGCCATCGAGTCTGTTCCAACTCATAGTGACCTAGTATAGGGTTTCTGAGGAGCAACTGGTGACTTTGAACTCCCATTTTGTAGTTCAAACTAACCTTGTGGAACTGGGCTTATTCTACAGTGCCACACCAGGACTCCATTTGTTAATTTAGATGCCATCAAATCAGTTCTGACTCAGAGTGACCCTATGTACAGCAGAACTAAATAGTGGCTGGTCCTGTGCCATCCTTACAATCATTGTTATATTTGAGCCCATTGTTTCGACCACTGTGACAATCCATTTCATTGATGGTCTTCCTCCTTCCTCTTTTTCACCTACATTTTCTTTACCTATCCTGATGTCCTTCTCTAGATAGCTGATGCTTTCTAATAATATGACAAATGTATATGAGGCAGTCTTACAAGTTTTGCTTCTAAATAGCTTTCTGACTGAACTTCTAACAAGACAGATTTGTTCATTCTTCTGGCAGTCCATGGCATATTCAATATTATTCACCAACATTATAATTCAAAAGTAGCAATTCTTTGTTTTTCATCATTTATTGCCTAGCTTAAACATGTGTGTGAGGCAATTGAAAGTGTCATGGTTTTAATTAGGAGCACCTTAGTACTCTAAATGATATACTTAGTTTTTAACCCTTTAAATAGGTTTTTTATGGCAGATTTTCCCAATGCAACACTTCATTTGATTCCTTGATTGCCACTAGCAGGGGCATTGATTGTGGATCTAAACAAAAATACTTATTTGACAAATTCAACATTTTGTACAGTTATCATGATGTTACTTATTGGTCTAGTTGTGAGAAGTTTTTTTGTTTTGTTTTGTTTTTTCCATTATGGTGTATGATGACCCATATTGAAGACTTGAATCTTGGATCTTCAACAATAAGTGCTTCAAGTCCTCTTCACTTACAGCAAGCAAGACTGTATCAGCTGCATATTCAAAATTGTTAATGAGCCTACTTCCATTCTTAATGCTGTGTTCTTCTTCATATAGCATATATACTATTTTTCATATATGCAAATTTTGATTAGCATATAGATTGAATAGGCATGGTGAAAGAATATATCCATGATGCATACAATCTTTTTATAGTAAAAGTAATCATGCTTATGAAATGCAAATCTGTCCTTAGATTATACTGTCAAAATACTGATAATGAATTTATTCAGATGGCTTCAAAATGTTTTATCAATGAATCATTGTAAGAAAACATAAAAAGGAGGTTAAGAGACTTATTTCTTTTGTTTAATAAAATTGTGATATAAAAATACAATTTTGCAAAGAGACATTTCAATGACTCAGTAGTTCATTTGATGGCAGGGTTAGCTATCACTTTATTTTCTTTTCTTCACATACCTCCTCCTCTCATGTGGCACTTAAATATTGAAGTACTTTGTGTTTCTTGGTTGAACAGATGCACAAACATTGTTGTTAACTGACTCATAGTGACCTTATGTACAACATAACAAAACAATGGCCAGTTGTGCACCATCCTTACAAGCGTTGTCAAACGTGAGCTCATTGCAAATCCATTTCATTGGGGGCCTTATCTTTTTTTGCTGACCCTCCACTTTACCTAGCATGATATCCTTTTCCAGGGACTGGACCCTCCTGACAATATGTCTGAAGTATGAGAGAAAATATCTCTCCATCCTGGCCTCCAACGAGCATTCTGGTTGTACTTCATTCAACACAGATTTGTTTGTTCTTTTGGCAATCCATGGTACTTTTGATATTATCTTCCAAGACTGTAACTCAGATGCATCAATTATTCTACAGTCTTATTTGGTATTCAACTTTCACAAGCATAGGAGGCAATTGAAAATACCATGACTTGGGTCTGGTGCACTTTAGTCCTCAAACTGACCTCTCCTCTTGAACATTTTAAATAACAGATCTTGTGCAGTGGATTTGCCTAATGTAATATCTCCTGTGATTTCTTTACTGTTGCTTCCATGAGTATTGATGGAGGATCCAAGGAAAATGAAGTTTTTGACAACTTCAATCTTTTATGCATTAAACATGATTTTCTTTATAGGTTCAGTGGTGATCATATTTGTTTTCTTTTCTTTAAAGTACAACCCAATGTTTCCATTAAAATAGAATAGTGATGATACAGTTAGAAATTATATAGTAGAGAGTGCAATATGACACCACCGACACCAGAGTTCATATTCTACAAATTGAGGTTGAAAAACGCAAACAATAAACAGTTGACTCTTCTTTGTATTCTTCTGAAAAGATACTGTGCATACTGGTATAACTAGAAGAAAAGTCAGTTCTGCTTTATAGGGTAGCAGATAGCTCTACTCATGCAGCTCTATCTATCCATCGAAATGCTTCTTGTTGCTGTTATTAATTGCCATTGAGTCAGATCCTACTCATAGCAACCCTGTCTGGGATTTCCAAGGAGTAGCTGGTGAGTTTGAACCGCAGACTGTGAGTTTCAAATCTACCTTGTGGTCCAGTACATTAACATGCAGTGCCACACCAGGATCCTATCAACATGCTTAGGTGCTTACAATTTTCTGTATTTTATTTTCTTTGGTATACAATTTTATGTTCTAAAAATTCTGTTGAAAGACATACGAGCTATTTATAAAATTCTGTATTTTAGTTTTTCTTATTTATCTCCTATCCTCCATCCTTCCTGCTACTACAGTGGCTCAAGAGTTCCCTAGTTTAATGCAGTAAAATCAAATAATGTAACATGGAACGTTATCTTAAAGTCAATGTGAAGCGATGACACTATTACTTAGCCATACTACATCTATACTCCTCCAAAAATTACATGAATGTTCATACACACAGAAGCAAACAGATGCACTGTTTCTTCTGATAAGACAGGAATAATGCAAAGGGGGAAAAAAAGCTGATCCCAAGAAGGAGACCTGGAAATAAGGGGAAAAACTTTTCAGTGAGACAGAAGTGATGAGAAGACTGTTCTACAGAATATCAGAGTTGCAACGCAACAATGCTAGTGCAACAACTAGTGCATTTCTGCAGTAGGGCTTGCAAGCATATCACACAGGACTCTGTAGGTAAGGGAATATAAGATATGTGGTTGTTGTTTTTGCTGTTTTTAAGTGTCATCAAGTCAGTTTGACCCATAGTGACCTTGTATAGGATTTCTGAGGAGCAGCTGGTGAGCTTGAACCACAGATCTTTGGTAATATTCATTTATAAAGGTCTATATTGGGACTTTCTGTCTCCATAGACAAGATGCTATATCAAATATATTTCAATGCATCAATTACCTATGGTGGTGGTGGTTATGTGCTGTGGAGCCAGTTCTGACTCATAGCGATCCTGATAAAATTTCTAAGGCTGCTGATTTTTATGGGAGCTGAAAGCCTCATCTTTCTTCCATGGAGCAACTGATAGATTTGAACTGCTGACCTTAAGGTTAGCAGCTCAACTCATAACCCACTATGCTACCAGAGTACCTTTAAATATATATATATATATGATTTTAGACTTAGGTGGAACTTTACAAATCATATACTGCATAATATTAGATTTAATATTGAGGATTTGAAAATGCCCAAAGAAATAATAGAAGGATGTCTTAACCTGGGATCTCTAAAGAAGCAAAATCAGTGAGTTTACACACACACACATATGTGTATATATCTATAGGAGAACATTGGTTCTATCCAATAAACACTGGACTGTGAGCCACCAGGTTTGAGGTTCAAACCAGCCAGCAGCTCTGGGAGAAAGATGAGGCTCTCTGTTCCTGCAAAGATTCAAAGCCTCGGAAACCCTATACAGGGGCCGCTATGAGTGGAAACTGACTCGATGGTACTTAACAACAACAATAATGTGTGTGTATTCCAAGAACATATATATATATATATATATTCATCATAGCTTAACTTTTGCCTCATGCTTTGACATTTGTCACTGCCAGACATACACTGTTAATAAGAAAAACAGTCAGATAATAGGTTTTCTATCATTTTTAATGTAAAATTTCAGATAAGGAGATAATAAATGAGAAGTAGGTGTGGTGCTGTGGGTCAATGCATTGAACTGCAAAATCATTTGAACCACAAAGCCGACTGGCTGTTCAGGCTCACCAGGCACTCCTTGGAAACCATATACAGGGTCGCTATGGGTGGGAACCAACTAGATGGCGCTTAAAAACAACAACAACAAAGGTATATTACTAAACTTAAAGATATCTTTTGTTTCTCAAGAAAGAGAGATGTAGTTAGTATGAAAAAGTATAACAGGGTTTTTAATCTGTAATAAAGTTAATTTAACTACAGATAACTTTAGTATTTGTAGTAATGTACTGGAATTTCATCCTTCTTAAAGTCAAGAATTTAAAGTTAGTTGAAAAGCATACTAAATTAGAAGAAAATTTTTAAAAAAGTATAATACAATATACAGTCTGCAGAAAGATAATTTTACATGTGAATTTAAAAAATATATCTTTATGTAAATTAATTATTTTAAAGAAAATAACTTTAAATACAATTTTACTCATAAAGCATATGGATTTAGTATTCTCATAAGATAGAGTATTCAAGTCAGGCAGAGTTTTCAGGTACATCTTTCCACATCTTGACTTGGTAGTCCGAAAAATCTGTGTTTTTGTGCTTTCTGTTTTGTCTTGTATTCTTTTGTTTCATTTGTCTACATGTCTTCATGTACAACTTTTCTACCAAGTTTCTAAGCATACCTCGTTTTTATTTCTAAAGTATTTTCCCCCTGGGGCTTTCTATATAATACAGAACAAAATTTGCAGTGGGGTTGTTGTTGTCGTTGTTGTTATGTGCCATTGAGTCGATTCTGACTCATAGTGAACCTGTATAAGGTTTTCAAGGCGCAGCTGGTAAGTTTGGAACTGCTAATTTTGTGGTTCAAACAGACATTGCAGTCCAGCACAATATCTTGCAGCACCACACCAGGACTCCATGGGGTAAAGGCATTACATTTAGTGAACAATTGCACAAATAGTTTTTAAACAGTACAATATAATATGTACTTCAATTAATTTTGTATAAATCCCTGATTCAACCTTACAACCAATGGACATTTCTGGATTCCCATACCAGATCATTCCATGGTATGATGCACTTTCCTTTGCCGTTAGGAGTATTTGAACAGAAATATTCAAAGAGAATTTTTAGTTTGTTCATTTAGACTCTTTTCTTTAAATCAAATTAGAGACGACTTTTCTAAAATACAAATGCTGCCAGACCATTTGCAAATCTTTAGTGGCGCCATATGTCATAAACAGTAAAGTCCATAAAAGGAGTCCTGGTAGCTCAGTAGTTAAACACTTTTCTGTTAGCTAAAAGGACAGTGGTTTAAATCCACCAATTGTTCCATGGAAGAAAGATGTGGAGATTTGCTTTATGAATATTACAGCCTTAGAAACCCTATGAAGTAGTTCTACTTTGTTTTACAGGGTTGCTAATAATTGCATTGGCTCAAAACATAGAACTTAGCAGAGCATGCCTGTATCTCCATAAACAGATTTTCCCTGTTTAAACTCACACTTAGCCATTGCTACAAATATGTGTAGTGTGGTAAATATGTGTAAATTTTCTGAATGTGTCATATCTTGCAAGACTCTACTGGCGCTATAGCATAAGCACTGGACCACAAGGTTAGTTTGAATTTGAAGGTCAGTGGTTGGGAACGATTTGAAAGCACTCAGCAACAACTGTTTTTCACAAACTTTGCTTTTTTTTGTTTCCTCTCCATAACCCTTCCATTAGAGGATCACTGCTGATCTTATAAGTCTAAGCCAGGTATTATTTCTTCTGCAAAATTTACCAGGTAAATCAATTGTGTTTGCATCCTGTTTCCTTTATTGTTCTCTGTCATTGTCTATCTTAGTTATATCACTGATTGCATTTCATAAAAATTCTTACTTCTTGGAGACCCAAGTTCAAGATAAATTGGCCTACAGAAATTAGCCTATAGTGAATTGCATAACAACATAGTTACATGAGCTATTTCAGTTATGTGATCTCTAAATAACATTGTAAGGATAATTATTCTATTTGCATATTATCACCATCAGCAAAATAAGCATCTTTACAATTAAATGGAATTTTGGCTCAAAATATCCATACAAATTAATTTTTTATTGTTTGTTAGGTAAATATTTATGTTGTACTTGCCTTACATTTAAGCTTTTTCTAATTAAGGACTCTCATAGAAACAAGGAATTCCCTTTTATATGTATTGGTTTTGTTAAAGTGCCATTGAGTTGTTCTGACTCATAGTGATTCTATACAGAGGAGCTGCTAGTGAGTTTGAACTGCCAACCTTGTGGTTCAAACTGACCTAGAGGTCGAGTATTCATCCTACAGTGTCACACTAGGACTTCCACATTCATAATATAATATTCTGAATAGATAATTCCTCAAGGTAATTCCTAAATAGAAACCTGATACTGAGCCTCCAGAAGGTAATTTGGCTTGTCAGATTTAAGACATATTTTTAAGTATTTTATTAACAACATTTAAATTATAAAAATTAATTATAGAAATAATGCAACTTAAGTTAAAGTTAAACCATTATTTTTTCATGGAAAAATTAATTTCTAGGTACTGTGAAAACATGCCTCTCATCTATTTTATGAAGTAAGCACCATCCAAGTACAAACATCAATTAATCTGGCGATATATATTGATTGTTTTTACCTGAACAAATAGTATATCTATCAGATGAGCCTCTGAAGTTGGAAGGTACTCAAACAACCACTGGGCTTCCTCAAAGTAGACTTCACCATGATGACATAAATGAAGAAAAGCTTTCAGGACCTTAATTTGCTAATGGAGCACAAATAAAATGAGGACAAATATTGTAAACATCCTTTAATAATTGAAACATGGAATGCACAAAGTATGAGGTTTTCAAAATGGAACACATAAAAATCTATATCTTAAGTATTAGTGAGTTGAAATAGAATGGTATTGGCCATTTTGGTATGGTTTTCTTCAATTTGTTGTTCCCACCTTAGAAAACCATATCATTGTCTGACTATACACATGGACTCACCAGATAGAGTGCACAGGCATCAAATTGACTGTATCTGTGTAAAGGGATGATGGTGGTGGTGGTTATGTGCCGTGGAGTTTGTTCCTACTTTTAGTGACCTTGTATAGGGATTCTGAGACTGTAACTCTTTACGGGAGCAGAAAGCCTCATCTTTCACCCATGGAAAAGCTGGTAGTTTCAAACTGCTGACCTTGAGGTTAGCAGCCCGACTTGTAACCACTACACTACCAGAGCTCCTAAAGAGATGGTAGAAAAGTTCAATATCACCAGCCAAAACAAGTTCAGGAGCAGAGAATGGAACAGTCTATTGTTTACATGCAAGTTCAGGTTGAAGCTGAAAAAAACTAACACAAGTCCATGAGAGCTAAAATATGACCTTGAAAATATCCCACCTGAGTTTAGAGACTATCTCAAAAACAGATCTAATGCATTAGACACTAGTTTCAGAAAGTCAAAAGAGCTGTAGTATGACATCGAGAAAATCATACAAGAAGAAAGCAAAAGGTCATTAAAAATACAGGAAAGAAAGAAAAGTCTAAATGGATGTCAGAAACAGACTGAAATTTGCTCTCCATCATTTTCTTGTTGTTGTTGTTGAGTGCTATTGAGTAGGTTCCAACCCATGGAGACTCTGTATAGAGTTTCTGAGAAGCAGCTGATAAGCTTGAACTGCTGATTTTACAGTTCAAAGTGACTTTACAATCCAGCTCATTAACCCACAGTGCCACACCAGGACTCCAAGCAAACTGAATAGAAGAAATGAGGAAGTTGAAGAGTTGAAAAGAAAATTGCAAAGGGT
The DNA here is from genome assembly GCF_000296735.1 of Chrysochloris asiatica. NCBI lineage: Eukaryota > Metazoa > Chordata > Mammalia > Afrosoricida > Chrysochloridae > Chrysochloris > Chrysochloris asiatica. Next base: position 9,428,457 of record NW_006408561.1, on the reverse strand, counting down.
AGTAATGAAGCAAAGTATTATAATTAAAAGTGTAAAGATCTGCAGTTAGAAAATCAAAAGGCAAGAAGAGGTTTAGCATTTCTCAATCTGAAAGAAAAAAATAGGAGAAAAAACTCAAGCCAAGACTTGTTATACTAATTGATTCTCTCATGATTAAATGGAAAAATTCTACCAATTTCTTCAGTCTGAAACTCATTGAACATGAAAGAAAACAACTTATATTGATAATTACTGGTGATTGGAAACAAAGTGTTAAGGATCAGATGATGGAAAATATGGGCTTGATGATAGAAATGATGCTGGAATTTTACATGACCAATGACTTACTCATTGAAAATATCTTTTATAAATATCATGGACTTCATCAGATGGAATACACAGGAATTGAATTGACTTCATTTGTGGAAAGTGATAGTGGACAATATCAATTTTATCAGCCAAAAAAAGTCCTGGAGCACAGGTGAAAGAAATTAAAACAAGTCCACGGCAGACAAAATATAACCTTGAAAACATCCCACGTGAGTTTAGAGACCACCTCAAGAACAGACTTGATGAATTAGACATTAATGACCGAAGACCAGAGAGCTGTGGAATGACTTCAAGAACATGATGCAAGAAGAAAGCAAAAGGTAATTATTGAATCCGTTTTGTTTGTTTGTTTTGTTTTGTTTTATTCTCTGTACTAAGCAGTGTTTCCATTACAGAGTCTCCACAAGGTTGAATCTCAGCTTAATGAAAATCTATACAGAGAAAGCTTCCTAGTCCAACTGCTATAAAGTGATATAGTCGTCTTTTCTTCCTGTTCTACAAGTCTCTTTTGAAAATTTTATTCAATTTTACAATTGCATAATTATTTAATTCATCTCTTTTTACTCTATATTGTCCAATAAACTGTGGCTTCTAATGAAGTGGCTTTGTTCACCACTGTCTCCCCAATGTCTAGCACAATAGTTCATACATATTAGACACAATGATATCTTAAATGAGTAACTCAAAAAGTAATATCTTAAAAATTGTTAAATTCCTTCTCAGAAAAAATACATTTCAGTAAAGGGCTTGGTTAGGGCACCTAAGATTACACCTATCTTTTCTTTGGTGATCTTTATAGTCTTGGGTTTACATACATTTAGGTCTTTGATCTATTCTGAGTTTTGATGTATCATAGGAGGTACTTCATTTTATTGCAAACTGATATACAGTTTTACAAGAACCATTTGTTAAAGAGACACTCTTCACCCATTAATGGATTTTCGTACTTTGTTGAAGATCAGCTGGCAAAGGTAGACAGATTTACTGCAGTGTTTGCAATTGCGTTCTACTGGTCTATATGTCTATTGCTGCACCAGTGCCAGATAGTTTTGACTACCATGGCTGTATAATAGATTTTGAGATTGGGAATAGTGAGGACTCTTACTTTGTTCTTCTTCCTTAATAATGCTTTGCTTATCCAAGGTTGCTTTCCTTTCTATTTAAAGGTTGGTGAATAGTTTTTCATTCCCTTTAAAGAATGATGATACAATGTAGTTCAGCACTGTATAATATATGTCCATCCCTATGAATTGTTGTAGTTAAGTGCCATCTGGGCTACTGCATCAAACTGCAAAGTTGTTTGAACTGCAAGGTTGGTGTTTCAAGCTTGCCAGCAGCTCCTTGGAAACTCTATACAGGGTTGCTATGGGTCAGAATCAACTTGATGGTACTTAACAACATCAGTTAGTTCTGACTCATAGCAACTCAATGTACAACAGAACAAAACACTACCCAATGCTGCAGTATCCTAACAAGTGGTGCCATGTTTGGCTGCATTGTTGCTGCTACTGTATTACTCCATCTCCTTTTCACTGACTCTCCACTTTACAATGAATGATGTCCTTCTCCATGGACTTCTCCCTCCTGACAATATTTTAGAAATACAAGAGACCAAGACTCACTATCCTCATTTCTTAAGAACATTCTGATTGTACTTCTTCCAAGACTTAATTGTTTGTTTTGCTACTAGTACATGGTACTTTTACTATTCTTCACAAATAACCTTAATTCAAATGCATCAGTTCTTCTCTGGTCTTCCTTATTCATTGTCCAACTTTCACATGCATATAAGATCATTGAAAATACCATGATATGGGTCAGGCTCAACTGAGTCCTTAAAGTACTTCTGTACTCTTTAACACTTTAAAGAGGTCTTTTGCAGCAGATTTGCCAAGTGCAATACATCCTTTGATTTCTTATATGAGAACTGATTGTGGATACAAGCCAAATGAAGTCTTTGACCAGTTTAATATTTTCTCCACCTATCATGATACTATTTATTGGTCCAGGGTGAGGATTCTTGTTTCCTTACATTGAGGTGCAGTCGATACTGAAGACCATTGTCTTTGATCTTCATCAGTAAGTTTTCCAAATACTCTTGGCTTCCAGCAAACAAGGTTGTATCACCTGTGTATCTCATGTTGTTAATAAGTCCACCCCCAATCCTGATGCCACATTTGTCTTCATATAATCCAGATTCTTGGATTGTTTGCTCAGCATACAGATCGAATAAGTATAGTGAAAGGTTACAACCCTGGCACATACTTTTTCTGATTTTAAACAATTCAGTGTCCTGTTGTTCTGTTAAATAACTACCTATTGCTCTATGTACTTTAAACCAACCTTGTTGAACCAGCCTTGCATACCTGGTACGAATCCTGTTTGGTCATGTGTTATTTTTTAATAAGATGCTCAATTCCATTGAGCATGTTGCTGAGAATTTTTGCGTTTGTGTTCATAATACATATTGGTCTATAATATTCTTCTTAGGTAGTGTCTTTCCCTACCTTTGGTATCATGATTATGCATGTTTAATAAAATGAATTAGGAAGTATTCCTTCCTATTGTGTGTCTGGGATAATTTGAACAGAATTGGTGTCAGCTCTTCTCTGAGTTTTGTTAGAATTTGTTGGGGATGCCTGTTGGGCCAGGAATTTGTTATTGTTGTTGGGAAATTTTTTATGACAATGTTCAATTTATTTTTCATGGATGTATTCACATTTTTTTACCTTAGTGTCTCTCAGTTTAAGTATGTGATGTCTAATCTAGAAATCAGTCCATTTCTGTTTCATTTTCAAATTTTCAGGATCACAGTTGTTCACGGTATTCTATAATTATCCCTTCTATGTAAATTAGTTGCTGTATGACATCACCAATTTATTTCTTATTCCTATAATTTGCATATTCTCCTTCATTATCTTTGTTAAATTCCAGTCAGTAGTTTCCCAATTTTATTAATCCTTTCAAAGAACCTACTTCTAGTCTTGTCAAGTATTTCTACAATTCTTCTCTTTCAGTTTAATTTATATTTGTTCTAATCTTAATTATTTCCTCTCTTTTCATAACTATGTACTTTTTGTTTTTGCTTTTCTTTTTCTAATTGATGGATAGTTGGGTTAAAATGTTAAATTTAATTCTTCTATTTTTGTGTGTGGTTACTGCTATTAATTTACATTTTGACACTATTTTTCTTGTATCTCAATGGTTTTGATATGTTGTGTTTTTATTCACACTTGATTCTTTGAATATCTTATGTAATTTTTTATTTCTTCTATTACCCAGTTGTTTTTATGCAGGGCGTTGTTCAATCCCCATATATTTGCCTTTTTTGTGTGTTCTTTCTATCATTAATTTCTAATTTTATGATGTGTTCTGAGAAGATGCTTTGTGCTACTTCAATATTTTAAAATGTATTGAGTCTTGCTATGTGACTTCACATATGCTTTATTTTGTAGGATAATAATATAATTTATACTGCTGTTAGGTGGACTGTTCTGTATCTGAATGAGATAAAGTTGGTTAATTGTGTTGTTTAGATTATCTGTATTTTTGTTTAGTTTTATACTAGTCATTTTATTATTCATTGGGTATGGTATATTAAAGTCTCTTACTATAATTGTGTGGTTTCCTATTTAACTTTTAAGTTTTGTTAAAGTTTTATTTCTGTATTTTGTATGCTCTTTCATTATATGTAGATATGAATTATGCTTTTGTCTTCTTGTTTGATTGATCCTTTAATCATTTTATAATATCCTCCATTTTTTCTTATACTAGTTTTTATATTAAAGTTTATTTTAAACTCATATTGCAATTCATGCTTTTCTTGGTTGCCATTTACTTTACATATGTTTTCCACATTTGATTTTTAGTATATTTTATCTTTGGCTCTAAGTTGTGTAGGCAGCATATTGACAGTGATGTTTTATTATTTCTTCTAACTGTCTTTTTACTAGTGCATTTGATACATATGTATCATTCAATGTGATTATCAATTGATATGAATTTACTTCTGTCATGCTGTTATGGCTTTGTGTGTGTGCCTATGTGATGTGGCAACTAAGATTTCCTTGTTCCATATATATTTCTATGCTGAGTTGATTTCGTGTTTGGATTTGTTTTTTCATGTCTGTGTTGTTGATTTTGTGTTTACTGAGTGCTTAAGATTTCTTTAATTTTAATTTTGTTTAAAAGATTTATTAATTTTCTCTGTGGCTACTCTGAAATTTTTGTTGAGAGATAGAGTCCCTCCCGCATGTCTTTTATATTGGGAGCAGGCCATTCCCCCAAAAACGTATCCCTTCAATTGATTGGCTACTCATAGTCACTCATTATAGAGTTAACTATGTCTGTATTAGGCCTCATCACCATGGGAATAAGCACATGTCAACTGTTAAACCTCTGGAAATCCTGGCCTAGTCAAGTTGACACACAACCCAAAGCATTACATTCAACCCTTGACAACTTGAATCATATAAACTAAGTGTATAATCTTTTAAAAATCTTTTAAAATGTATAACCTTTTAAAAACACTGAAGGTCAATCTCTTCCTCAATCTTGGACTAAACCTTTCACATGCATATGGCCTTGGGCCTCTAACAGGGTAGATTCCTGTAGACCCTGGCCATAGATCAGCTATCTTTTCTATCCAGTGTGAGTGACATCAGCTCCAGGCAATCCCAGAAGCTGCTCTCCCCTCATCTGAAACTTTTTATCTCACCCACTCTCTTCTTTCTCTTATAAAATCTCATAATTTTATAGGTCTGGAGCCATCACAATGAATCCTGCTCAAAGCACCAACTGCTTAAACCAAGTGGGAAACATGTTTGACTTCCTCTGACTCCACAAGAGGGAAAGAGAACCAACCTCAAAATCAGCCAAAGACCAATGGTCAGCCATGCCTCCACCCTTTACCAGCACCTTTTAAAATTAGTCAGACTTGAGAACCAATTTAGAAAACTCATCCTTATGACTTTGTTTCTCTAGAATTCCACTCTTGGTACCATACGTCTCAGGTCGGTTTTCAAAAAAAGCAAAACCAGTAGTATATATATATATACTACTGGTTTTGCTTTTTTTGAAAACCGACCTGAGACGTATGGTACCAAGAGTGGAATTCTAGAGAAACAAAGTCATAAGGATGAGTTTTCTAAATTGGTTCTCAAGTCTGACTAATTTTAAAAGGTGCTGGTAAAGGGTGGAGGCATGGCTGACCATTGGTCTTTGGCTGATTTTGAGGTTGGTTCTCTTTCCCTCTTGTGGAGTCAGAGGAAGTCAAACATGTTTCCCACTTGGTTTAAGCAGTTGGTGCTTTGAGCAGGATTCATTGTGATGGCTCCAGACCTATAAAATTATGAGATTTTATAAGAGAAAGAAGAGAGTGGGTGAGATAAAAAGTTTCAGATGAGGGGAGAGCAGCTTCTGGGATTGCCTGGAGCTGATGTCACTCACACTGGATAGAAAAGATAGCTGATCTATGGCCAGGGTCTACAGGAATCTACCCTGTTAGAGGCCCAAGGCCATATGCATGTGAAAGGTTTAGTCCAAGATTGAGGAAGAGATTGACCTTCAGTGTTTTTAAAAGGTTATACATTTTAAAAGATTTTTAAAAGATTATACACTTAGTTTATATGATTCAAGTTGTCAAGGGTTGAATGTAATGCTTTGGGTTGTGTGTCAACTTGACTAGGCCAGGATTTCCAGAGGTTTAACAGTTGACATGTGCTTATTCCCATGGTGATGAGGCCTAATACAGACATAGTTAACTCTATAATGAGTGACTATGAGTAGCCAATCAATTGAAGGGATACGTTTTTGGGGGAATGGCCTGCTCCCAATATAAAAGACATGCGGGAGGGACTCTATCTCTCAACAAAAATTTCAGAGTAGCCACAGAGAAAATTAATAAATCTTTTAAACAAAATTAAAATTAAAGAAATCTTAAGCACTCAGTAAACACAAAATCAACAACACAGACATGAAAAAACAAATCCAAACACGAAATCAACTCAGCATAGAAATATATATGGAACAAGGAAATCTTAGTTGCCACATCACATAGGCACACACACAAAGCCATAACAGCATGACAGAAGTAAATTCATATCAATTGATAATCACATTGAATGATACATATGTATCAAATGCACTAGTAAAAAGACAGTTAGAAGAAATAATAAAACATCACTGTCAATATGCTGCCTACACAACTTAGAGCCAAAGATAAAATATACTAAAAATCAAATGTGGAAAACATATGTAAAGTAAATGGCAACCAAGAAAAGCATGAATTGCAATATGAGTTTAAAATAAACTTTAATATAAAAACTAGTATAAGAAAAAATGGAGGATATTATAAAATGATTAAAGGATCAATCAAACAAGAAGACAAAAGCATAATTCATATCTACATATAATGAAAGAGCATACAAAATACAGAAATAAAACTTTAACAAAACTTAAAAGTTAAATAGGAAACCACACAATTATAGTAAGAGACTTTAATATACCATACCCAATGAATAATAAAATGACTAGTATAAAACTAAACAAAAATACAGATAATCTAAACAACACAATTAACCAACTTTATCTCATTCAGATACAGAACAGTCCACCTAACAGCAGTATAAATTATATTATTATCCTACAAAATAAAGCATATGTGAAGTCACATAGCAAGACTCAATACATTTTAAAATATTGAAGTAGCACAAAGCATCTTCTCAGAACACATCATAAAATTAGAAATTAATGATAGAAAGAACACACAAAAAAGGCAAATATATGGGGATTGAACAACGCCCTGCATAAAAACAACTGGGTAATAGAAGAAATAAAAAATTACATAAGATATTCAAAGAATCAAGTGTGAATAAAAACACAACATATCAAAACCATTGAGATACAAGAAAAATAGTGTCAAAATGTAAATTAATAGCAGTAACCACACACAAAAATAGAAGAATTAAATTTAACATTTTAACCCAACTATCCATCAATTAGAAAAAGAAAAGCAAAAACAAAAAGTACATAGTTATGAAAAGAGAGGAAATAATTAAGATTAGAACAAATATAAATTAAACTGAAAGAGAAGAATTGTAGAAATACTTGACAAGACTAGAAGTAGGTTCTTTGAAAGGATTAATAAAATTGGGAAACTACTGACTGGAATTTAACAAAGATAATGAAGGAGAATATGCAAATTATAGGAATAAGAAATAAATTGGTGATGTCATACAGCAACTAATTTACATAGAAGGGATAATTATAGAATACCGTGAACAACTGTGATCCTGAAAATTTGAAAATGAAACAGAAATGGACTGATTTCTAGATTAGACATCACATACTTAAACTGAGAGACACTAAGGTAAAAAAATGTGAATACATCCATGAAAAATAAATTGAACATTGTCATAAAAAATTTCCCAACAACAATAACAAATTCCTGGCCCAACAGGCATCCCCAACAAATTCTAACAAAACTCAGAGAAGAGCTGACACCAATTCTGTTCAAATTATCCCAGACACACAATAGGAAGGAATACTTCCTAATTCATTTTATTAAACATGCATAATCATGATACCAAAGGTAGGGAAAGACACTACCTAAGAAGAATATTATAGACCAATATGTATTATGAACACAAACGCAAAAATTCTCAGCAACATGCTCAATGGAATTGAGCATCTTATTAAAAAATAACACATGACCAAACAGGATTCGTACCAGGTATGCAAGGCTGGTTCAACAAGGTTGGTTTAAAGTACATAGAGCAATAGGTAGTTATTTAACAGAACAACAGGACACTGAATTGTTTAAAATCAGAAAAAGTATGTGCCAGGGTTGTAACCTTTCACTATACTTATTCGATCTGTATGCTGAGCAAACAATCCAAGAATCTGGATTATATGAAGACAAATGTGGCATCAGGATTGGGGGTGGACTTATTAACAACATGAGATACACAGGTGATACAACCTTGTTTGCTGGAAGCCAAGAGTATTTGGAAAACTTACTGATGAAGATCAAAGACAATGGTCTTCAGTATCGACTGCACCTCAATGTAAGGAAACAAGAATCCTCACCCTGGACCAATAAATAGTATCATGATAGGTGGAGAAAATATTAAACTGGTCAAAGACTTCATTTGGCTTGTATCCACAATCAGTTCTCATATAAGAAATCAAAGGATGTATTGCACTTGGCAAATCTGCTGCAAAAGACCTCTTTAAAGTGTTAAAGAGTACAGAAGTACTTTAAGGACTCAGTTGAGCCTGACCCATATCATGGTATTTTCAATGATCTTATATGCATGTGAAAGTTGGACAATGAATAAGGAAGACCAGAGAAGAACTGATGCATTTGAATTAAGGTTATTTGTGAAGAATAGTAAAAGTACCATGTACTAGTAGCAAAACAAACAATTAAGTCTTGGAAGAAGTACAATCAGAATGTTCTTAAGAAATGAGGATAGTGAGTCTTGGTCTCTTGTATTTCTAAAATATTGTCAGGAGGGAGAAGTCCATGGAGAAGGACATCATTCATTGTAAAGTGGAGAGTCAGTGAAAAGGAGATGGAGTAATACAGTAGCAGCAACAATGCAGCCAAACATGGCACCACTTGTTAGGATACTGCAGCATTGGGTAGTGTTTTGTTCTGTTGTACATTGAGTTGCTATGAGTCAGAACTAACTGATGTTGTTAAGTACCATCAAGTTGATTCTGACCCATAGCAACCCTGTATAGAGTTTCCAAGGAGCTGCTGGCAAGCTTGAAACACCAACCTTGCAGTTCAAACAACTTTGCAGTTTGATGCAGTAGCCCAGATGGCACTTAACTACAACAATTCATAGGGATGGACATATATTATACAGTGCTGAACTACATTGTATCATCATTCTTTAAAGGGAATGAAAAACTATTCACCAACCTTTAAATAGAAAGGAAAGCAACCTTGGATAAGCAAAGCATTATTAAGGAAGAAGAACAAAGTAAGAGTCCTCACTATTCCCAATCTCAAAATCTATTATACAGCCATGGTAGTCAAAACTATCTGGCACTGGTGCAGCAATAGACATATAGACCAGTAGAACGCAATTGCAAACACTGCAGTAAATCTGTCTACCTTTGCCAGCTGATCTTCAACAAAGTACGAAAATCCATTAATGGGTGAAGAGTGTCTCTTTAACAAATGGTTCTTGTAAAACTGTATATCAGTTTGCAATAAAATGAAGTCCCTCCTATGATACATCAAAACTCAGAATAGATCAAAGACCTAAATGT
>NW_006408561.1:9413728-9418763 GCF_000296735.1 Chrysochloris asiatica | reverse complement strand
GATGGCACCTAACAACAACAACATGTGTATAGTGACCTTTTACGTAATTTTAAAAATGTATTTGCACTGGAAAACTAACTAGTGTTGAAAATCTACTGTGAGATCTCCAGTATCATTTCTGTCACCCAGGTCATATTTTCCAGCTACCAATCCTTCTTCTTTGTTTCTAACCTTTGCGTCCCATTATCAACACATCTTGATTGCATGTTTGATCAATTTCAGATTGAAGAAGTTGATAGAATGCTTTAATTTACTCTTCAATGACCTTAGTTGTTGGTGCACAAGTTTGAATAGTAGTGGTAGTAACTGTTCTTCCTCATGTTGTTGTTTTTATGTACCGTGGAGTTGGTTCCGACTCATAGCGACCCTGTACAGGGTTTCTGAGGCTGTAAATCTTTATAGGCGTATGGTATTATCCTATAGCAGGCAGTATTTTGCTTCAATATAAATCTTGAAATGTTCTTTTTGATGATGAATTTGATGCCATCCACTTGAATAGTTCATTCCCAGCATAGTAAACCATGTGATTGTCAGATTTGAAATGGCCAATACCAGTCCATATCAACTCATTAATGCCAAGGATATCAATCTATATGCATGCCATTTCACTTTTGGCAACTTTCAAATTTCCTTCACTCATATTTCATACATTCCATACTCTGATTATTAATGGATGTTTGTAGGTATTTCTCCTCATTTTGAGTTGTGCCCCATGAGCATTTTTGTTACTTTTGTTTAGTGCCATTGAGTCAGTTTTGACTGGTACTGAGCCTGCCACATCAGTACGGAATCCTTCAGTATTGCAATTGAGGCTTGAAGTTTTCTGAAGTTCTTTCATCTTGAGAAATGCTTAATGTGTTCTTCCCTTTTGGTTTTCTATCACAAAGTCTTTGTACTTTTCATGGTAATACTTTACTTTGTCTTCTTGAGATGCCCTTGGAAATTTTCTGTTCAGCTCTATCTCTTAATTTCATCCATTTGTTTAGCTTCACTAGCCTCAAAAGCAAATTTCAGAGTACCATTTTTTTCTCTCTTGTCTTTATCACAACTCTTCTGGTCTTCATTCATTAGTGTTTAATGCATCAAATGTGTTATTGAGATGTTCTCTTAATTTAGATGGAATGCATTCAAGGTCATATATTTGTTCTCATATCCTTAACATTTTTTTCTTCAGCTTCAGTGTCAATTTGCATCTTAGTAATTTATTGTGTCCTGGTGTGGAGCTGTGGGTTAAGGCACTAGACTGAAAAGTCATTTGAACCTCAAGGTCAGTGGTTCAAGTTCACCAGCCGCTCCTTGGAAACCCTATACAGAGTTGCTATGGTCGGAACCGACTCAATAGCACTTAATGATGACAATTTATTGTGTGTTCTGCAATCACAAAATGGCCTTGTTTTGGCTGATAGCATTGAGTTTTTCCACTTTCACCCCAGATATAATCCATTTGATTCCTCTGTATTCAATCTAGTCAGATCCATGTGTATATTGTTGTTGTTAACTGCCATTGAGTCAGTTCTGACCTATGGCAACCCTTTACAGGATTTCCAAGGAGCAGCCAGTAAGCTTAAACTGCTGACCTTGTGGTTCAACCCAACTTCGCAGTCCATCATATTAAACCACAATGCCACACCAGTTGCCTTTGTATTATTTTTTAAAAGCATTTGCAATGAAGAAGTCACTGGTGTGGCCAAAGTTTATCCTTTATCTTTTTATCTCCAGAATCATTCCTATCATCAAGGCTATATTTTCTAACTACTGATCCTTACTCTTTGTTTCCAGCCTTTCCATTTTAATTACCTGTAATTATCAATGCATCTTAATTGCATGGTTTATCAATTTTAGACTGAATAAGGTGGTAGAATTCTTCAAAATCTTTATCACTGGCTTTGGTGATTGGTGTATAAATTTGAGAAATAATTGTGTTAGCTGGTCTTCCTTGTATATGTATGAATATATTTATATCACAGACAGCTTTGTACTTCCAAGATAGATCTTGAAACAATTTTATTTTTTTTTTTTTTGATGCTGGATGTGACACCATTCCTCTTCAGTTTGTCCTTCCCATCATAGTAAACCACATATTTGTATGATTCAAAATGGCCAGTACTAGTCCATTTCACCACATTAATTACTATTATATCAATCCTTGTATTCTTTTATTTTTAATGAGTTGCCATTTTCTTAGTTTTATGCTTAATACATTTTACATTAAAAGTTGGAGATGTTTCTTCTCATTTTCATTTGTGTTCTATCAGCAAAGGAAAGTCCTGAAAGTTTTCCATATGCATGTTATTGAATTCAGCTTTACTTTAAGCCAGTTCTTCTCCAGTCTTTTGAGTACCTTCCAATCTGAGCAGCACTTCTTCTCGCACTGTATCAGACAATGTTCTCTGCTGCTATATAAAAGATTTCATTGGCTAACGATCAAAAAGTGGTCTGCCTCTCCTTCTTCCTAGTTTCACCATCCTATTTTCTAAGGGACATTATGACTGTCCTTCTTCCAACACAGATTTGAGTGTTCACCTGTAAGTCCACTGTACTTTTAATAATCTTCCCAACACCATAACTCAAAAGCATCAGTTCTTCCATGGCCTTCCTTATTCATTGTACAACTTTTACATGCATAAGAGGACTTCAAAAATAACATGGATTAGGTTAAGGGCACCTTAGTCCTCAAGGTGACATCTTTGCTCTTCTTGAACACTTTAAAGAGGTCTTGTGCAGCAGATTTGCCTAATATGTCCCTTGATTTCTTGACTGCTGCTTCTATCAATGCTGCTAGTGGATCCAAAGAAAATGAAGCCTTTAACAACTTCAATCTTTTCTCAATTTATCATTATACTATTTTTAGGTCTGGCGGTGAGAATTTTTGTTTTCTTTACCTTGAGGTGCAACCCATATCTATGACTGTGGTCTTGATCTTAATCAGTAAGTATTTTAAGTGCTTTTGCTTTCAACAAGCAGAGCTGTATCATCTATATATCACAGATTTTTAATAAGTATTCTTTCAATCCTAAAACCATGTTCTTTTTCATATTATCCAGCTTCTCAGATTAGTTGCTCAGCCTATAGATTGAATATATATGGTGAAAGAATACAACCAAGGCACATATCTTTCCTGATTTTAAACCATGCAGTGTCCTGTTTTTCTGTTAAATAATTAACTTTTGTTCTATGTACAGTTCCTCATGAGCACATTTAAGTATTCTTGAATACTCATTTGCGTAGTCAATAAAGTACAGGTAAATATCTTTCTGGTATCCTCTGCTTTCAGCCAATATCCATCTGATGTCAGATATGATATAGTTCTACATTCTCATCTGAATCCAGGTTAGACTTCTGGCAGTTCCCTTCCAATGTATGTTACAGCAATTTTTTAATTATATTCAGAAAAATGTTACTTCTGTGTGATATTAATGATAATGTCCAATGATTTCTGCTTTCCATTGGATTATCTCTCTTTTGAATTGGTACAGATATGTATCTTTTCTAATCAGTTGCCCAGCTAGCTGTCTTCTATATATCTTGTCATAGATGAATATGTGCTTCCAGCACTGCATCCATATGTTGAAAGATTACAATATGTATTCTGTAAATTCCTGGATCCTTGTTTTTTGCCAATGCCTTCAGTGCAGCTTGGATTTCTTCCTTCAGTACCACTGGCTCTTGATCACATGCTACTTCTTGAAATGGGTGAGATTTGACCACTTGTTTCTGGTACAGTGTTTCTGTATTCTTGCCATCTTCTTTTGATGTTTTCTGTATTATTCAATAGTTTGCTCATAAAAATCCTTCAATATTGCAACTCAAAACTTGAATTTTTCTTCATTTCTTTCAACTTGAGCAATGCTGAGCATATTCTTCCTTTTTAGTATTCTAATTCCAAATTGACTTTGCACATTCCATTATAATACTTGACTTTATGTTCTCAATCTGCCCTTTGAAATTTTTTTGTTCAGCTCTTTTACTTCCTAATTTCTTTCATTTGCTTTAGTATCTCTACGCTAGAGAGCAAGTTTCTCATCTGACATCCATTTTGGTCTTTTCCTTTCTTTTCCTTTCCATTCTTCGTTTTCTTAATGACCTTTGTTTCTTCCTGTATGATGTTCTTGATGTCATTCCACAACTCTACTGGCCTTTGTGTCTAATCCATCAAATCAGTTCTCGAGATGATCTCTAAATTTAGGTGGGATACATCCAAGGTCAAATTTTTGCAATATGCAGTTGTTTAGATTTTCTTCAGTTTCATCCAGATCTTGCTTATGAACAATTAATGCCTATTCCCAGTTTGCAATTGCCTCGTTTTCACTGATGATGTGGAGTCTTTCCACTGTCTTGTTCCACAAAGATGGTCACTTTGATTTCTGTGTATTCCATCTAATGAGGTCATGTTTATAGTCATCTTTTAGGAAGTTTAAAAAAAAGTATTTGCAAAAGATAAGTCATTGGTCTGGTAAAATTCCATCAGGTGATCTCCAGCATTGCTTCTATCACCAAGGCCCTCTTTTCAACTACTGATTGTTTCTCTTCATTTCCAGTTTTTGCTTTCCAATCACCAGTAATTATCAATGCATCTTGATTGTATGTTTGATCAATTTCAGACTGAATAAGTTGGTAGCATTTAATTAATTTAATCATCATAAGCTTTAGTGTGTGGTGGATTAATTTAAATAATGGCGCTATTAAGTAGTCTTTCTTGTTAGTATATCGATATAATCCTATCACGGATAGCATTATACTTCAAGATAGATCTTGAAATATTCTTCTTTTTTCAATGTTTTATTGTGAATTATGTAATAGATTGCATGGGAGAACATTAGCTTTACATTAATCCTATCGTATATTGTTTCATTGCCATGGTTACAATCCCCTCCATGCATCATCAACCAAACAAAGGGTATACCCTGCAAGCCTGCCCCTAAGTCGTCAGAACACAGGCCCTCTCCCTCTCTGGGTCTAGAGTCCCAGGCCACTCCAATTCTCAACATCATCATCTCTGCATCCATCTCTGGTGTCACTGTTTCTCTGGGTATGG
>NW_006408561.1:9396816-9411023 GCF_000296735.1 Chrysochloris asiatica | reverse complement strand
GGATTTTTATCTTTATTCATTCCGTTCAATTTTGACATCTTCAAATATTCCTAGATTCGTGTTTTGTACATTCAGTGTTCTTATTCTTAATGGATATTTACAGCTCTTTCTCCACCACTAGTCTGGGAGTTTGTTGTACTGTGGTTGGCTTGTATGCTGCTGCAATTCTTGAAGCTATGCCACGGGTATTTTAAATACCTCTAGGGTTATCAATAGTGAACAGATTTCAGCTGAGCTTTCAGATGAAGGCAGACTCAGAAGAAGAGGAGACAAACTATTACCAAATATTTAGTCCCTGAAAACCATATGAATAGCAATGGAACACTGTCAGCACAAGAATATTAATTATTGAAACATGATGAAGAACACCAGACTATTTTAAGATTTATTGCCAGAAGATTTGAATCTCAGATTGGAAGGTACTAAAATTATGACTGTGGAAGCTTTGCCATCTCAAAGTAGAGTGAAACATGATGACGCTAATGGAGTAAAGCCATCAGGACTCTCATTTGCTGATGTGGCACAACTTAAAATGTGAAGAAATAGCTGTAAACATCCATTAGTAATCAGAACACAAAATGCACCAAGAATTAATCTATGAAAAGTGGAAATTGTAAAATATGAAATGGAATGTATAAGCTTCGGTATTCTAGGCATTAGTGAGCTGCAATGGACCGTTACATTTTTAATATGACAATCACATGAGTTACTATACCTGAAATTACAAATTGAAGTGGAATGGCATCACATTCATCAACACAAGAAACATATCAATATCTGTCTTTAAGTACAATGCTGTCTGTGATAGGATAATATCCATATACCTACATGGAACACCAGTTAATACCAATATTATTCAAATTGACATTAAGGCCAGTGATGATGAAATTGATGAATTCTACTAATTTTGTCAGTGTGAAATTAACCACACATGCACTCAAGATGTATTGATAATTGCTAGCAATTGGAATGCAAAGGGTGGAAACAAAGAGGAGGTATCAGTAGTTGGAAAATATGACCTTGGTGATAGAAATGATGCTGAAAACTGCATGATAGAATTTTGCAGGACCAATGACTTCTTCATTTCATATATCTTTTTTAAGCAACATAAAAGATTACTATACACATGGACCTCAACAGATGGAATACACAGAAATCAAATTGACTACATCTGTGGAAAGTAACGGTGTAAACATTCCATATCATCAGTCAAAACAATGCAAGGGACAGACTGTGGGACAGACAATCAATTGCACCTATGTAAATTCAGGCTGAAGATAAAGAAAATTGAAACCAGTCCACAAGAGCCAAAATATGATCTGCAACATATCATACCTAAATTTAGAGATCATCAGAAGAATACGTTTGATGCATGAGACACTAAAGACTGAGGACTATAAGGGGTGTGGAACAATTTGAGATCATCTAAAGAATAGATTTGATGCACTAGACACTAAAGACTGAAGACCAGAAGGGTTGTTGAATGACATCAAGGACATGATAGAACCAGAATGCAAAAGGTCATTCAGAAGACAAGAAAGAAGGAAAAGATCAAAATGGATATCAGAAGAGACACTGAAATTTGCACTGTGGTGTAGAACTGCTAAAGCAAATGGAATAAATAGGAAACAAAAGACATGAATAGGAGATTTCAAAGGTCAGCTTGAGGAAACAAAGTCAAATATAACAAAATGTGAAAAAGATCTGGAGATAGAAAACTAAAAGGGAAGAACACACTCAACATTTCTCAAGCTGATGGAAATTAAGAAATAATTCGTTACTTGTAATATTGAAGTATTCTATTTGCAAAATCCAACACTCATATTTCAATTTGTCATAATGTTGCAGCTTGTGTGCTGCTCTGATTCTGGAAGATATGTCATAGGTTTTTAAAATTCCAATAGCGACGCCCATGATGAAAACAGACTAGGAGGGAGAGATGGACTACTTCTGAATATGTAACACTGAATACGTAATGAATAGCAATGGAAAATTGTCATACAGCACCATAATATTGAATATTCAAACATGATGAAGAGCTCAAGAATGTTGTCAGATATAATTCCACAAGATAAGTCTCTCAAGTTGTAAGGCATGCAAAATACAACAGGTAAGTGTTGCCTCCTCAAAGTAGAGTTGGCCATGATGTCGTGAATGGAGTAAAGCCTTCTGGATCTTAATTTACTGATGGGGCATAATTCAAAAAGAAAGACGTCATCATTGTGATGTGCCATGGAGTCAGTTCTGACTCATAGTGATCCTATACAGGGTTTCCCAGGCTGTAAATCTTTATGGGAGCTGAAAGCCTCATCTTTCTCCCACAGAACAGCTGGTAGTTTCGAACCACTGACCCCTAAGGTTCACAGCCTGATTCATAACCACTACACTACCAGAGCTTGATGGCTGTAAATAGCCATTAATTACCAGAACATGGAATATAAGAAGTCTGAGTCTAGGATTATTGGAAAATGTCAAAAATGAAATGGAACAGTTAAACATTGATTTCTTGTGCATTAGTGAGCTGAAATGTACTGTTATTGTAAATTTTGAATATGACAGTCACATGGTTTACTATATCTGGAATAGCAAATTGAAGAGGATTGGCTTCACACTCAACGTCAAAGAGAATATATCAAGACCTGTTTTGAACTACACTGCTGTCTGTGGTAGGAAAATATCCATAAGCCTATAAGGAAGACGGGTCAATACCACTATTATTTAAATTTATGCATCAACCACTAAGGTCAGGGCTGATGAAATTGAAGAAATCTACCAGTTCCTTCAGTCTGAAATTCATCACTCATGCAATCAAGATGAATTGATAATTACTGGTAATAGGAATGCAAATGATGGAAACAAAGAGGAAGGATCAGTAGTTGGAAAATTTGATGCTGGTGATAGAAATGATGCTGGAAATTTCATGATAGAATTTTGCAAGACCAATTTTGTTCATTGCAGATACCTTTATTTATTTATATTTTGAAAACAATATATTAATTTATTTCCAAGAAAACAAAATATAGAACAGCATTGAAAACAAAGACTGGTACAGTAGTTTCAGGGTATGCCCCACTGGCTGGTGGGAATCCACTAGCCCAAACACTATAACTTTCCCAATTGTCACACTTACTATAATGAAGACACAGGGCAAGACCAACAACTGACATGTAAACATCTATTCCAAAAAGATTTCTTATTCTACATGAGGAAGATTCTGTATAAAACATGTCTTCTTCTTAGGTATTGTCGTTTAAATAAGTTGAAAAGAGACTATTTTTAGATTCCTCTTTTAACCCTGGATGTGGTCACTGCAAATCTTTCACCCCCCAGTAAAGTTTCTTTTTTTTTTCAGTAGCTGAGAAAAAGAAAAAAAAATCTTCACGGCAAAGTCATTCCCTTTAGATATGATTAACATTCAACAGGTACAATTAATAGGGGGAATAAAAGTGCTAATTAAATGTATCATTAGTTGTAGTAACTGTTCTGTTACAATAACTATTTAGGAACTCATTGGACTTTTGTTGTTGTTGTTGTTGTTATGTGCCTTGAAGTCTGTTTTGACTCATAGCTACCCTGTACATGGTTTCCGAGGCTATAAATCTTTATGGGAGCAGAAAGCCTCATCTTTCTCATGCGGAACGGCTGGTAGTTTTGAAATGCAGACTCTGAGGTTAGCAGGCCGATTCGTGACCACTACACTATCAGAGATTACTCAATAGACTAGAGGAATATAAAGTAAACTTCACATTTTTCTGAGGCAACAGGACTTTTTCTCAGTATGAACATCCAGACTGTGCTCAAATCACACATTCTCTAGAATACTAAATTTAGTTTCATGCCACCTTCTCTCATACTCCACCCACCCCAGCACATGGACAAGAAGACCAGTAAGAAAATTCCTATCTTCAGACAATTAATTTGTTTCTTAACGTTACTCATTTCTCTAAACCTTAGGTATTTCATCTATAAAATTGGGGCAATGATGGGAACCTCACAAGACTTTTGTAAGGTTGGAATGAAATGAGACACATAAAGGCCTACCACAATAAGTTTAACTTCTCTCCTCCCATCCAGCTGTCTTCTTCTCCTTGACCTGATACCACAGTCTACATACCAGCATCACAATCATGTTTAAAACATGTAAATATCTTAAAATACAACCAACCTGTAAGATTTTCTAGAACGAGCTTTCCAATGTTGACATTACCACAAAGATTTTTTGTCTTTTGTCTTTCTTGCCTTAGTACATTATTTGCGGCATTCTGAGTGAATGAATGGACTAACGAGATGGGAGAAGTGATAGAGATGTGTGCCTACATTTGAGAACTGGCAGAGATCTAAGAACTTTTATCAGCACCAGACATTGTATAACTACTTAGAGAATACTACGGACTAGTTAAAAGCCTTATTAGATAAAATTTGGTCTCCATTGTGCAAGTGAGATTATCTTGTGTGTGTGCTTGTGGGTGGGTGGGTGTCACAGAAGAGAAATGATGCATTCTGGAATTATCCCTGCCTGAGGATACAGAAGTACGTGTGTCCCTGCAATATCACCTTTCCTATGAATATCTTCATTCTTGCAAGGACTTTTCAGTTCTTGATGGGAAATGATGGAGGAGGGATCAGAGCAATTCTGGAATATAACAGAGAAATGCTCTACTTCTAAGAGTTCTTTTTACTTTAGCAAGCAAGTAGTGATGACTTAAACCACATCCACTTTTGTTAATGGCATTGTACTGCAATAAACCCACAGGTGTGGCTAAGCACTTGATTTCTAGCTCAAAGACTGGTGGTTCAAACTCACCCAGAGATGCGATGGAAGACAGGCATGGTATCTGCTTCTGAAAAGGCAGAGCCTTGAATAACTTTTGGGGCAGTTCTACTTAGCACACAAGGGGCTGACATAAGTTGTCATATATACTTGACAGCCACTAACAGCAACTGACATAGGTGTACTTACTAGTGTCAAAATTCAGGAACAAGACTGGTCCTTAATCCTAATAGTTCACGATTTAAAGGAGATCTGTGAGTACCTAGAAAGTTGTTCTTATGCCTATAAGTAGCCAAGCAGAGAAGACTGGTGTGGCTATAGTTCAGTGATAAATGGTTCCTTCCTTAAAGACACTCCATCCTTATTTCCCTAAATAGTATTAACTGAAACAATGATCCTTTCATTAGACATGTGATGAATATCTGATAAGATTTATATGATCGTCATAACAGCTTAAGGGGAAGAGATGTGTGTTAAGAACCTCTCAGAATAGCACAAGAGCTGGGACTGCTCCAACCAGCCATCCTGTTTGCATCATTCACAGTATACAATGGACACTCCAAGTAGAATGGTATGGTCAGGTCCTGAAGCCATCACCGTGGTCCTGAAAGGTAAAAGTGTCTCACAAGGAAAATCTCTTCTTCTCAATGGAGCCTGCTGTCCCTTCAGTAGTGAATTGTAGTAGATCAAAATTACCAACTCAGCTTTATGTCAGTTTCACTCTGATTTAGGCTTCTTTCTTGAAGCCTCAGTTCAAGGCATTCCATAGTTTGGGGGTACGTGTTCAGCTCAAACTTATCAGCAAACAGGCTCAGTGAATTAATCTGCTGTAAGTAACCATTTCCATTGATAAAAATGCCATTTATGTAAGTGACCATGGCAGCCTCCATGCTTTTCTTCCATGCCAATCCACTTCACAGTTCTGAGGTTACCCATCCAAGATGCATTGGGCATGGAGCCAGGGACATCTCCAAAAGTTGTTTCTTTTCACTTCCTTGGTGACTAGCTCTCTCTTCAGAGACTGAGAAACCACCAGTCCCGAAGCCACAAGTGTGAGAGGTTGTCAGCTTCCAGAGTGCTGGCTCTCCCTGAGTCCTTCAGTCCTGTTTTGCTCTTGGTTTCTGTATCTCATCCATCCTCAGTATTACTGGCTGGAGGTCTTCGCTAACATGCCTAGGTCTCAGGTCCCTTGATGCTGAATTGCAAATACCTTTTTAAACAACACGAAAGATGACTGACTATACAAATGGACCTTCAGTAGGTGGAATACATAGAAATCAAATTGACTACATCTGTGGAAAGAGATGGTGGAAAAGCTCCATATCATCAGCCAAAACAAGACTAGCAGCAGACTGTGGAACAGACCATTAATTGCTCATAAGTAAATTCAGGCTGAAAATGAAGAAAAATGAAATCAATTCCACTAGAGCCAAAATATGACCTTAAATATATCCCACCTGAATGTAGAGATCATCTGAAAAACAGATTTGATGCATTAGACACTAAAATCAGAAGACCATAAGAGTTGTGGGAAGAGATGAAGAACATCACACTGGAAGAAAGAAAAAGATTAGTAAGAAGAAAAGAAAGAAGGAAAATACCAAAATGGATGCCAGAAGAGACTGAATCTTGTTCTCCAGTGTAAAGATGCTAAGGCAAATGGAAGAAGTGATATGGTAAAAGAGCCAAATAGAAAATTTCAAAGGTCAGCTTGAGAAGACAAAGTATAGCATTATAACAAAATGTGCAAAGACCTGGAGTTACAAAGCAAAAGGGAAGAACAGGTTCAGCATTCTTTAAGCTTAGGAAACTGAGGGAAAAAATTCAAGCCTCAATTTATAACACTGAAGGATTCTATGGGTAAAATATTGAATGATGTAGAAAGCATCAAAAGAAGATGGAAAGATACACAGAGTCACTGTATCAAAAAGAAAAGGTCACTGTTCTGACATTTCAACACAAAGCATATGATCAAGAGCCGTGATAATGAAGAAAGAAGTCTTAGGTGCTTTGAAGGGCATTGTTAAAGAACAAGGCACCGGGAATTTATGGAGGACAAACTGAAATCTTTCAACAAACTGATGCAGCTCTTGAGGCACCCACACATCTGTTCCAAGAAATTTGGAAGACAACTACCTGGTCAACTGACTGGAAGATATTACATTTTGTGCCCATTCCCAAAAGAGGTGATGCAATGGAATGTAGAAATCAATGGACAATATCATTAATATCTCATGCAAGTAGAAATTCACTAAAGATAATTTTTAAATGGCCACAAATGTACATTGACAGACTACTACCAGAGGTTTAAGGTGGATTCAAATGAGGCTGTGGAGTAAGAGATATTTCTGACATCAGATGGATCTTGGATGACAGTAGAGAATACCAGAAAGATGTTTATCTGTGCTTTATTGACTACACAATGATTGTGTGGATCATGACAAAATATGGACAACATTTGGGAAAATGAGTATTCTGGAATATTTAATTGTACTATGAAGAACCTGTACATAGACCAAGAGGCATTTGTTTGAACAGAACAAGGGAACACCAAATGGTTTAAAATTAAGAAAGCTGTGTATCAGAGCTGTGTTCTTTCACCATACTTATTCAATCTGTATGATGAGCACAAAATCAGAGAATTGGGATTATATGAAAAAAAAAAAAAAAAAAGTAGCATCAGAACTAGAGGAAGACTCATTAACAGCCTGTGATACACAGATGATACAACCTTGCTTGCTGAAACAGAAAATAACTTAAAATGCTTACTGATGAAGATCAAAGACCACAGACTTCAGTATGGGTTGTATCTCAACGCAAAGAAAACACCACTGGACCAATAAACATCATCGATGTAAGTAGAGAAAATGTTGAGGTGGTCAAAGACTTCATTTTGCTAGCATCTGCAATCAACACTCATGGAAGCAGCAGTTAATAAATCAAATGACTTATACTCTATTTGGCAAATCTGCTGCACAAAGATCTCTTTAAAGTGTTTAAGAGCAAAGATGTCAGTTTGAGGACTAAGATGTGCATGGCCTAATCTATGGTATTTTCAATAGCCTCATATGCATGTGAAAGTTGGATATTGAATAAGTAAGGGCATTGATTATGCATTGATTCACTTGAGTTATAATGTTGGAGGGGAATATTTAAAGTACGATGGACTGCCAAAAGAGCAAACTAATCTGTATTGAAGAAATACAGCCAGAATGTTCCTTTGGAGCCAGCTTGGCCAGACTTTGTCTCTCATACTTCAGACATACTATCAGGAGGAAGAGTCCCTAGGGAACAATGTTATGTTTGGTAGAGCGGCAGATTGGAGAAAAAGAGGAAGACCTCCCAACTGGGTAGATTAGCACAGTGGCAGCAACAAAGAGCTCAATCATAACAAAGATCATGAGGTTGGTGCAGGACTGGATAGTGTTTCATTCTGTTGTTCACTACGAGTCGGTACTGAGTCGATGGCACCTATCAACTGCAACATAATTATTTTTCCTGTTTTAGTTGTGCCCCATCACTAAATGAAGATCCAGAAAGCTTTATGCCATTTGTATCATCATGGTTAACTCTTTTATGAGGAGGCAGTTCTTCCTCAGTCATATTTTGAGTGCCTTCCAACCTGAGTAGTTCGTCTTCTGACACTTTATCAACAATATTCTGGTGCTATTCATGTTTCAATATTTAATGTTCTGTTGCTCTCTGACAGTGTTCCATTGCTCTTCATAAGGTTTACAGTGGCTAAATATTCAAAAGCAGTCCTCCTCTCCTTCTTCCTAGTACGTCTTAGTCTGGAAGTTCAGTTGAAACCTATCACCAATGGTGACCTTGCTGGTATGTAAAATACCAGTGGCATAGCTTTCAGCATCACAGCAACATGCAAGTCACTACAGAATGACAAACTGACAGACAAGTGGTGGAGAGTTTTAATAGAAACATTAAAAACAATATTAGGCTAATTGACTAGGAGATCTCATTGAACAATTCCCTTTAATCTCCAAACCAGGAAAACAAATCCCATTAGTAGGTTTTACATAAGCATCCTCAGCAGTTCCTCTTTTTTTTCTTGTAAAAATATACCTAACACAACATCTACCAATTCAGCGTTTTTTCAGATTATAGCTTAATGATATCAGACGCCTTAACCATGTTGTATAACTAATACACCTTTAATTTTTACTCAGTTTTTTAACACCATAAACAAAAACAAATTCCTTTCCCAATAAAGACTTCCCCTTACCTTCCCCCTATACCTTTAGGTCCCTGGTGGTGGTGGTGGTGGTGATGTGCCATGGAGTCACTTCCAACTCATAGTGACCCTGTAACAGGGATTCCAAGGCTGTAAATCTTTATGGTAACAGAAAACCTCATCTTTCTCTGGCGGAACAGCTGGTAGTTTCAAACTGCTGATCTTGCAGTTCTCAGTGCAATTCATAACCACTATGTTACCAGAGCTTCTTTATGTTCCTAGTAGCCACTAATAAACTTGGATCTTTATGCATTTGCATATTCTTCTATTTCACATCGATAGACCTAATAAGGAGTCCTGGTATAGCTCTGTGGATTAATGCACAGGACTGCAAAGTCAATTTGACCCTCAAGGTTGGCGGTTCAAACACATCAGCAGCTCCTCAGAAACCCTATACAAGGTCACTATGGGTTGGAACCAGCTCGATGGTACTTAAAAGTAACAGCCCTAATGACACAGCAGTAAATTGCTTGATAACTAACTGAAATCTTGGTAATTCCAACCCACAAATTGTTGCATGGAGAAAGAAGTCACAATCTGCTTATATAAAGATTGTAAACTTAGACACTCAATGAGGAAGTTCCACTCTGTTCAATAGGATTCCTATGAGTTGGATTTGACTCAACACCAGCAGATTTATCATTTCATGTAGGAGAGATCATGCAGTATATTTTGTGATGAACTTATTTCATAAGTTACTGCTTTCAAGATCCATCCATGTGGTAGCATGTATATGGACTTCATTTCCCTTTATAGGTGAAATTGTATGTAACCATTACATTTTATGGATTCATTCGTCCTTTGATATAGATTTAAGTTGTTTCCACCACTTGGCTATTGTGAGTAGTGCTGCAAAGAACATTAATGTACATATGTCTACTCACTACAAGACGTTTAAATCCCTCGAGTATATAACTGGGAGTGAGATTTCTGGGTCACGAGATATTTTCATTTTTAGTGTTTTAAGTAACCATAACACTGTTTCCACAAGACTTTTAAGATTTTACATTCTCATCAGCAATGGATGAAGTTTTTTATTTCCCCACAGCATCACCAGCATTTGTTATTAACCATTTTTATTTTTTAAACTTTGTCATCCTAGTCAAACCACCTATCTGTTTATTTTTGGATTCTTTTCTGTTTGCTTAAGAGTGGCACTGGTGATAAGGCTGACATTACATACTTTCAAATATTTTGTTTTCATATTCCATTCTGTACATCACTAATTTTCTATCTTTTAATTTTATTATTAAATGTATTTATGTATTTTAGCAATCATTTAATAAAGAATGAATATGTCTATTTTTCTAAGTGTGAGTGACTTGAATAATAAGCTTTTTGTAACAAATATAATAAAATGTTGAATAAACACATGGCTGTAAGCTAGCGTTTGGGGGATTCAGTGGGTCTATAGGAAAGGAGCTCTGGTAGCGCAGTGAGCGTAGTAGTTACAAGTCGTGCTGCCAATGTTAAGGTCAGCAGTTTGAAACTACCAGCATTTCCACGGGAGAAAGATGAGGTGTTCTGTTCCCGTAACTCGGAATCCCTGTGCAGGGTCACTATGAGTCAGAACCGACTCCACGGTACTTAACAACAACAACAATAGGATAAGTACTAAACTGTAAATCACAAGATCTGTGGTTCAAGCCCACTAGCCACTGTGGGAGAAGGATGAGGCTTTCTGATCCCACAAATATTTCGTTCCTAGGAAACCCTATTCATGGTTGCTATGTGTCAGAACCTACTCAAGGCCACTCAACAACATCAGCAACATCCTCTTTGAAGGGCAGATCTGACTTTTAAAAATGTCTCTTTCTTTTGTATTATTGCAGCAATGTATATTCAAAAAAACATTAGCCATTTCAACCACTTTTGCATGTATAATCCAACTACGCCAACTACACTTCATGTTGCACAACCATCATCACTATCCATATCCGAATCTCTTTTTCTCTCTCTCCTTTCTTTGCCCTTCTTTCCTTTCCTTTTTGTTTTGTTTTGTTTTGAGGAAAGTTCCCAATGATTTGTCCTAATGAGAAAATAAATATACATTGTTTCCCTACCAGTAAAAAAAAAAAAAAAAAAAAGATTAAAAGAAAAGAACCTTCCCTGTCTTCTTCCCTTTCTTTCAAACTCTGTTCATCACTCAAGGTAGCATGTATCTACTCTCTACCTAGTGAGTAGTTTTCTCTTCTCTTCCATCCCTGTTAACAATCACAGAATGCTTATTGTACAATGAAAATCATAAAAAAGAAATTGTCTATTTTCAAATTTCATCAGTATCTATTGAATTGTAGTTTGAAAGGTAAATAATTACATAGAACATATTTTTTCACTTCTTGTCTAGTGTGTTGTTCTTAAGTGCTATTGAATAGATTACTACTCATTGTGACCCTATATAGGATTTCTGAGGAGAAGCTGGTATGTTTAAACTGCCCACCTTGTGGTTTGAAGTCCAGTGCTGATCGTACAGTATCGCATCAGGTGTCTGAATCTAGTATAAGTAAGCTATAAACTCCCATAAATTTTTAGGTCGCCCCCATTCAATTTACATCCCTGACTGGAATCTACTCATTTGAAACTAAATATTTTTAAGCAGTTTCATGCTCAAATAGTCATGAAATTGTGGGGGCTTTTAGCTTCAGTAAATCATATACATTTTTCATTTTCCTTAATTCTTTTTCCTTTATGTTTATGTAGCATATGCTCCTAAATTATTTATGAGAGAACTCTTTTAGTCAGGTGTTACCAGTCTGAAGAATTTCTCATGAATTTGTTTTCAGGGTGGCACCTAAAGTACCAAGAACAATTCAAAATGCCTTTAAAAATATTAGAAAGCTTTTATTAAAAGTCAACCATTAAAAACATATGAAATAAAAATGGCTACAGCTTCACCTTAAGATGAGATCATAATTAAGAAGATGTATAATAAATACATATTGCTTATATAAAATAGACATAATTTTATTGTTTACTATTTTGAGTAAACTATCATATTTTTAACCTTAAAGCATATTATAAAACATACTAAGATATTAGTAATAACTTTGCCAAACAGTTCCTAGTGCTTTTCATAAATTTATTTAATTGTCACAATTAATCTATCAAGTAGAATTAATATCATTTCCAAATTACAGATCAGGGAACAGTAAAAGAGAACAACCTTGGATTGGTGGTAGTTATGCTGTGGAGTCAGTTCCAACTCATAGCGACCCTGTAAACGGTTTTCGAGACCGTAAATCTTTATGGGAGCAGAAAGCCTCATCTTTCTCCCATGGAACAGCTGGTAGTTTCGAACTGCTGACTTTGCAGTTTGCAGCCCAATTCACAACCACTGTTCTGATGTGTTTAATCCTCACATTATAGTACTACATCCTATAACATTTTCTTAAAAAAATAGACCAATCAAGACCATTTAATGTCTGTTTAATCTTTTATTTTTAAGTGTTCAGTAAACTGATGTGTATTTATCATTATAGATTTTTATTTAATATTACTAAGGCAAACATGTACATTAATTTTCACATTAATTTGCACATGCAGTGAAAACAAAGAGTATGAACATCAAACATTTCAGAGGTCTTGTTGTTGTTAGGTCCCATTGAGTTGGTTCTGACTCACAGCAAACCTATGAACAACAGAACAAAACAATTCCCAGTTCTGCAGAGGTCTAGTGCTACAAACATCATAAATTAATCATGATGAGGTTTGATGTTCTGAGTGTCAAAATTTAAACAGAAATTTAGGGAACTTATACCTCCATTTCATTTTGAGAGCCTGCCTGTAATCTGATGAAGAAATATACACTTTCATGAGCTAAATTAGTTGATGGGAAAACAGAAAATTATGAGTAACTTGAATATATTGTCAGAATTTCTATGGAGTTATATAAATAATTACATACAATTTGGATATTTTAAAAAAGTATATTTCTTGATAAATTTTCCTGATAAGATCTTCCAATAAAATATTGAATATCACAATGGCATCAATGTTCCCTATCTTGTTATTGATATTAGGGAAACAGCTTTCAGTCCTTCACTATTGAGTATGTTGTTACATGTAGGTTTTGCACAAATGGCCTTTATTATGTTTAATTTTTGTTCTATTAATAGTGTACTAAGTATTTTTATTCTCTGCTCTTCATAAGGTTTTCAGTGACTAAATATTCAGAAGTAGTTCATCACTCCTTCTTCCTAGTCTGCCTTTGTCTTGGAAGCTCATCTGAAACCTTTCCATCATGGGTGACCAAGCAGGTATTTTAAATACCTGTGGTACAGCTTTCAGAATCACAGCAACTCACAAACCACTGCAGTAAAACACACTGACAGATGAGTGTACCAAAAAGAAATGGTTAATGTTCAACTATTTCAAGGGGTAGCATGTGATGAAGAGCCAATGATACTGAAGGAAGAAGTCCAAGGTGCATTGAAGGAATTAGAAAGAACAAGGCACCAGGAATTGATGGAATAACAATTGAAATCTTTCAAGAAAGTGAAGCAGCACAAGAGGCACTCACTCATCTCTGCCAAGAAATTTAGAAGACAACTATCTGGCCGACTGATTGTAAGAGATCAGTATTTGTGCCCATTCCAAAGAGTGGTGACCCAACGGATGCAGAAATCATTGGACAATCTCTTTGATATTCCCTGAAAGTAAAGTTTCACTAAAGGTAATACAGAAATGGCTGAAAGCATACATTGACAGAGAACTTCCAGAGGTTCAAGCTGGATTCAGAAGATGCCATGGAAGAGGGATATCATTGCTGATGTCGATGGATCTTGGCTGAAAGCAGAGAATATCAGAAAGATGTTTACTTGTGCTTTATTGCCTATGCAACGGCTTTTGATTGTGTGGATCATGACAAGTTATGGACAACATTGTGAAATATGAGTATTCCAGAATACATAATTGTGCTCATGAGGAATCTGTACCTTAACCAAGAGGCAGTTATTTGACCAGAACATGGGAACACTGAATGTTTTAAAATTAAGAAAGGTGTGCAACAAGGTTATATTCTTTCATTATTCTTATTCAACCTGTATGCTGAGGAAATAATCCAAGAAGCTGTGTTATATGAAGAGTAACGTGGTATCAGAATTGGAGGAAGACTCATTAACAACCTGAGATATGCAGATGATACAACCTTGCTTGCTGAAAGTGAAGAGGACTTAAAATATTTACTGA
>NW_006408561.1:9385974-9396541 GCF_000296735.1 Chrysochloris asiatica | reverse complement strand
ATGCATGCAAAAGCTGGACAGTGGATAAGGAAAACTAAAGAAGAATTGATGCTTCTGAATTATTGTGTTGGAAGAGAATATTGAAAGTGCCATGGGCTGCTAAAAGAACCAATAGATCCATTTTGGAAGAAGTACAGCAAGAGTGCTCCTTAGAGGCCAAGATGGCTAAACTTCGTCTCTCATATTTTGGACATATTGTCAAGAGGGACTAGTCACTGGAGAAGAATATCATGTTTGGTAATGTGGAGGGTCAGAGAAGAAGAGGAAGACCCCAGAGATGGATTGGCCAGGTGGCAGCATCAATGGACTCGAGCGTGGCAACAGTAGTGAGGTTGATCTAGGATTGGGCTATGTTTCATTCTGCTTCACATGAAGTCACCATGAGTCGGTTCTAATTCAATGGCACCTAACAAAAACAGCAACAAGTGTTTTTATCATGAAAGACTGCAAAATTATGTCAAATGTGTTTCAGCATCAGTTGAAGTAATCCTATATTGCTTTTCCTTTATTCTATTCATTTGATGTGTTACATTGTTGATAATCCTTTATTGAACTAGCCTTGTTTTATCCCATGATAGCAGTGTTGTACAATTATTTTAATGAGACTTTATATTAGTTTGCTAATGTTTTGCTGAAAATTTTTGCATCTGTTATTATTTATTGATCTGGTATTTTCTCATATTGTAGTTCTTTTATCATATAACACCTCCCTCATAGGATTGGAGTTAATTCGTCTTTAAGTATTTGGTAGAATTACCCAGTGAAGACATCTGGTCTGATACTCTTCTTTGTCATGAAATTTTTGATAACTAAGTGGATCTTTTCACTTATTCTATAATTTGGGGGAGTTTAAAACAATTTCTTGTCAATTGGAAATGTATGCATTTCTAGATATTTTCCAATTTTATCTAGATTATCTAATTTGTATTAAGAAGAGGATGTGAGGGTGGGTGGGGCTTGATGGTGGATAGGGTAGAGGTTCAGTGAAGTTCACTGTCAGCAATACCACAGAATACCAGGTGAAGCAGATTCAGGGCAGAGCTCCAAAACTCTGAACCACATAGGTAAGAATATTTATAAAGTTTAAAGTCTTATGTTAGTGGAACTTGTAGTGGTAGGAAGAAATCAAGTACTTTTGAATCATCCAGGCTTCATGGCCTGGAGCCAACAACTTGGGAGGGACCAAAGAGCAAGACCAAGTGGAGGAGCAAGCAGATCCACCATGGAATAATGCCATGGGAACCTCAGAAGAAAGGTGGACAATACACTTTGTCAGTTTTTCTTTGTTCTGATTTTTTTTGTGTGTGTGTCTGTTCATTGGCCCACCACTGATTATGCACTTCTATTCTGGTGACTAGAGGGGGTGCCTGAGTGAGTGGGCAACCCCCTCCCCCAGCACTGGTGGGTTCTTCTGCCACACAGAGCACAAATACTCTCAGCCCAATAGCAGTCTATGAACTGTTTTTTAATAACAAAAAGGACAGAACAAGGGGTGTGGAGAGGGAAAGAGAGTTTAAAAACAAAACAGGCCAAAAATTAAATTAAATCCTGAGGTACAGCATAATTACCAATAGTAGCATCTTGAAATTTATCAGGCATCCTTGAAGGCAAGAAGCTGAAAGAAGACATTAAAGTCATATTCATATTAGGCTACAGATTTTTTTTCCCCCTTATCTCCTTCTTTTCCCTTTTCTGTGATTATAGAAAACAGTATTCAATCTAGTTTTTTGTTGTTGTTGTTGTTTTTTTGTTTTTTGTTTTTTTTTTTGCTGTTGCTATTTTGCTGTTTTATGCTCTCCCTTTTACATTTAGGGGACTCTTTCTCCCCCTATATTACCCAAGAAGACACCGCAACTGCTGCCATATAGTCAAGCTACAATCACACTTTATAAAACACTAAAATCCAGGCAAGAATCAATACCAACTGCCATATGCTAGGGAGGCAGACAAACCTGCAAAAGTTATTCTGAGATAAGCAATAAAAACAGTGAAAAGGGAAGCCCACAAACTGATCACATCTACCTGGAGACAATCAGAAGACATAAAAAATACCAAAACACACACTCAATTAAGTATTAAAGCCACATATAAACACTAAATATATCCAAGAACCCAAAGCAGATCACCATATCAGCACATGTCCAGAAACAAGATAAACTGTCTGAGACCAATGACCTAGAAGTAGACCTGGAATACATTCTGGAAGGGGGCAGGCCTTGAAAATGCTTGAGAAGGAATTCAGAAAAATGATTATAAAATGTTTCAAAACACTTTCCAATGGTGTTGAGAAAAATAAGGAAGAATTCAGGAAAGCACTACAGGCACAATCAAATAAGATAGATAAAGCATTGGGAACAATTCAAAACATACATAAAGAGGTCAAAATGATCAATATAGAATATCAGAAATAGACAATACACTGAAAGGGCAAAGGACTAGAATAGAAGAGATGGAAGGTAGAACCCGTGGGCTGGGGGACAAATATCTCAATACCAATAAGACAGAAGAACAAACACAAAAAAAGGATAAAAAAATCTGACGAAGGTATAAGACTCATGTTAGACAATATGAAGAGGAATAACTTAAGAATTATTGGCATTCCAGATCAGGAAGAATCACATAAGTCCACAGAGGAAATAGTTGAAGAACTGCTGGAAGAAAATTTCTCTAACATCCTGAAAAGTGAAAAATAAACATTCAAGAAACTCAACGAACCCCAGGAAGGATAGACCCCCCAAAAGAAAATAACCAAGACATATCATAGTCAAGCTCTCCAAAATCAAAGATAAGGAGACAATCCTGAAAGCAGCTAGGGAAAACAGAAGTGTTACATACAAAGGCAAGCAAGTCAGATTAACCTCGGATCTCTCTGCAGAAAACAAGCAAGCAAGAATGCAATGGGGAGAGAAATATAAAACCCTGAAAGGAAAAAAATGTCAACCAAGAATCCTTTATTCAGCAAAGCTATCAATCAAATAAGATGGTGTGATTAAAACATTCCAGGATAAACAGAAGGGATTTTGCCAAAGCCTACCTTGTGCTACAAAACATCCTAAAGGGAGAACTGTGGACTGAGAATCAACAAGAATAGACAACAACCAGAGATTGACATACGTGGCAGCACTTCCCAGAATTAAATTGACAGAAGGAAGCGTCGAGTACAGAACAAAACTCTAAGAACAAACTCAGAGAATCCGGGAGATTAGTCTATGATCAAAACAGTTACAATATAAAAGATATAAACACATTGTAACAGAGATCTAGAGGGTGACAAGGTCAGATAGATTACAGGATAAAATCCACTACAGTAAATGGAGGGAAAAGTTAATGGAATAGAGGATAACCTCAAAGGCAATTAATACTTCACAACACACCATGAAAATAAAAATCCAAGAAGAACATAGAAACATTAAAACTATGAGGAAACTCAAAGAAAGAATACAACAACTGTAAACTCAGAAATGAAGACACACAGAAAAAAAAAAAAAAAGCAGCAATACCATAATTACACTGAATGTAAATGGATTAAATGCAGCAGTTAAGAGACAGAGGATGGCAGAATGGATAAGAAAAAAAAATCCTTCAAAATGCTGTCTGCAAGAGACACATCTTACACACAAAGACAAAACCAGATTAAATGTCAAAGGTTGGAAAAAAATATACCAAGCTAATTGCAATATAAAACAAACAGGAGTGGCAATACTAATCTCTGATAAAATAAACTTTAAGGCAAAACCCAGCATAACAGAAAAAGACGGCCATTATCTCATGATTAAAGGGACAATTGAACAAGATGACATAACCATAATAAATATGCATAATCCTAATGAAAGAGCTCCAAAATATATAAAGCAAACTGTAATAGATTTGAAGAAAGAAATAGACGAATTGACAATAATTGTGAGCGATTTTAGTACACCACTTTCAAAAATGGCTAGAACAAGCAGAATAAAACTTGACAAAGACACAGAACAATTAAACAACACAATCAGCCAACTGGACCTCATAAGTGTGTACAGAGCACTCAACCCAACAACAGCACAATACACATTCTTTTCCAATACACATGGAACATTCTTCAGAATAGACCATGTGGAAGGCCACAAAACAAACCTCCATAAATTTACAAATATCAAAATTCTACAAAACATCTTCTCAGACATCAATGCTATCAAATTAGAAATCAACAATATGAAGACCAGTCAAATACAAGGAAACTGAATAACACTTTGCTGAAAAACGACTGGGTAGTAGAAGAAATTAAACATGAATTCACAAAGTTCCTAGAAACAAATGAGAATGAAAACACAACACACCAAAATCTTTGGGACACGGCAAAAGCAGTGCTGATATTTTTCAATAATATATTTCAATAAATGCACATAACCAAAAAGAAAAAAGAACTAAAATTAACACATTAACACAGTATCTACAACAATTAGAAACAGACCAACTGTGGGACCTTACAGGCACCAAAAGAAAAGAAATAATAAAGATTAGAGCAGAAATAAATGAGATGGAAAACAGAAAAATTATAGAAAGAATCAACAGAACAAGAAGCTGTTCTTTGGAAGGAATAACAAAATTGACAGATCACTGGCAAACCTAACAAAAGCAAAGAGGGAGAAGACACAAATAACATGCATTAGAAACCACAAGGGTGATGTCACAATGGATTCAAAGGACATCAAAAGGAAAATAACAGAATACTATGAAAAGTTGTACTCCAACAAATTTGAAACTTAGAAGAGATGGATACATTTTTAGAACAACACGACTTCACTAAACTTAGAGTGAAGCAGAAAATTTGAACAGACCCATAACAAAAGATGAAATTGATCAGGTCATCAAAAAACTCCCAAACAAAAGAAGTCCAGGCCCAGATGACTTCACTGGTGAGTTCTACCAAACATTCAGGGAAGAGCTTTCACCAATTCTACTCAAATTATTCCAGAAGATAGAAGAGGATGGAAAACTTCCTGATACATTTTATGAAGCAAGCAAAACCCTCATAGCAAAACCAAGGAAGGACATCACTAAGAAAGAAAATTATAGACCAATATCCCTCATGAACATAGATGCAAAAATTCTCAACAAAATCCTTGCCGAGAGAATGTAGCAGCACATCAAAAAGATGTTACATCATGATCAAAAAGATAATACATCATGATCAAGTGGGATTCATATCAGGGATGCAAGGATGGTTCAACATTATAAAAACAATCAATGTAATCCACCATATATATAAGAAAAAAGAAAATAACCACATGATCATATTGATTGATGCAGAAATGGCATTTGACAAAATCCAACATCCATTCCTGATAAAAACATTCAAGACAGTAGAAATTGAAGGGATATTCCTCAACATAATTAAGAGCATATATACAAAACCAACAGCCTACGTTACTCCCAATGGAGAGAAACGGAAAGCCTTCCCTCTGGGAACAGAAACCAGACAGGGATGCCCTTTGTCACCACTCCTATTCAATATTGTGCTGGAAGTCTTAGCAAGAGATATACGGCAAGACAGGGAAATTAAAGGCATCCAAATTGGCAAAGGCATCCAAATTGGCAAAGAGGAAATAAAACTCTCTCTATTTGCAGACAATATGATACTATACATAGAAAACCCCAAATACTCAGTATTTGAGTCAGTTCCGACTCATAGTGACCCTACACAGGGATTCCAAGGCTGTAAATCTTTACGGGAGCAGACCGCTTCATCTTTCTTCCACAGAACAGCTGGTAGTTTCGAACTGCTAACCTTGAGGTTAACAGCCCAATTCGTAACCACTATGCTACCAGAGCTGCTTAGAGAGCAAATCAATTAAAATACTGTGTGTAGAAATGAAAATTTCCCCACAGTTCAAAGCAGTTTTATATCCTTAACTAATTAGATAAAGAAACATGTGCTGTATACCTACTATATTCAATTGTTTATGATGGATACTAGTGAGGGCGGCACAGTATTTCATTCGGCTATACAGAGGTTCAATATGAGTTGGAACTGATTTGATGGCATCTAACAACAACAAACGCAACATCGTAGATACTGCAATTCTTGGAATATTTTGTTTTCCTGTTTGCTAGTTACTTCATTTCACTTAAAAAGAAAAGTAAGACTCTAGCTACCTTTTCATACTTGAAAAGCATTTGCTCATATGACTCCCTAAATGAACCGTATATTAAAATCAGGTTTTTTTTTATGAGTACATATTCTAAAAATTGATTCCATATCTGTTTATTTCATAATCATCATATGTACGTACGATTATTGTCATAAATATATTGTTGTTGCTGCTGCTAAGTGCCCTGAATTGGTTCTGATGTATAGTGTTCTTACATAAGGTTTCCAAGGGTATGAATCCTTGTGGGAGCAGAAAGTCTAACTTTTCTCCCTTGGAGTGGCTGGTGGGCTCGAACCACTGACCTTGTGGTCCCTAGTCCAGTACTTATCCTACAGAGCCACTGCTATGTATTCATGTCTGTATACCCATCTATAGAAGCAATAGTTATCATAAACAGAAGAAAAGAAAGACATGGTACTTATATATTGCTCAAGTCAAGTGTTTCAAAGAATGAATGGCCCAGATAGTATCTTTTTTCTACATAGTTTCCCTTCTCTTCATGCCTAACACTGTGAGTGTTTTTACAGTGAAAAATTTTGCTTGTCTCACAATCTGTATTTGATCCCAAAATGTTCTTTTTATATGTCTTCTAGTCTTACCTCCTTTGGCAGAAAGAAGATATTTAATCTCTGTTTCTCTGCACTCTCCTGCTTATCTCTTTCCTTGTGTAAGAAAGCTTGGTCACAGATTTTTATTAATTGTAGTTTGTTCTGAAGATGTTGCCTTTTACTCAGCCCCCACCTCTCCAAAGCATGCAACCTGTGAGTGCAATTGTCCACCTTTTTCTGACTTTGGCACAATCTCCCTGCATGTTGTAC
Source organism: Chrysochloris asiatica (assembly GCF_000296735.1). NCBI lineage: Eukaryota > Metazoa > Chordata > Mammalia > Afrosoricida > Chrysochloridae > Chrysochloris > Chrysochloris asiatica. Next base: position 9,389,592 of record NW_006408561.1, on the reverse strand, counting down.
CCAAATCCAGCTTTACCCCATATCCTCCAGTCTGTCTGGGAAAAGAGGTAATTTGACAAGAATAATTTAATAGCCAGAGGCAGCCTGAACACCAAGTATATGGTTTGGAGGGCAGCAGAAATGCTAAGTTTAACATAAGGGATGGGCAGCTTTTTAAAAGTGTCTAGTTGTGGGGAATTAAGACTTCCAGATGGTGGAATTGCTTCTGATTGGCATCCAAAAACTCCACCCTGCAATTCTCCAAATTATAATCCCAATCCTAACAATTCTAGGCTTAAACTCAAAAGAAAATCATCTTCCTGTACCTAGCCTACTTCCTAATCACTCTTAGAAGATGTGATAGGCATTCTTATTTTAAAATATTTAAATTATAGATGCAAGCTAAAGTTGATTTTGAAATAATATATATATAGCTTAATTTAAAAAATATAGAAATATATTCAGAAGACAGAACTATTTGTTCTCTCACCTACATTTGTGCCATACTGTACAAATAATTATACCTATGTAGATTTAAGAACTTTCTTATGAAAAATTTATTGTATGCAATGTTCTCTGATAGCAAATGTTACAGTGGCTTGATTTAATAAAGAGGCACTGTATAAGGTTCTAAATCCCTAAACCAAAGTAGAGTAATGTCTCACAAACAATTTCACGCTTTGGAGATCAGACTTTGGGCAACAGGAAATACAGGCATCACATAAAGTAAAAGTTTAGTTTATAAAAGTTCTGTATAGTAAATATAGACTATAAATGTCCCAGAAAGCATAAATTTTACTTAGTTCATAAGGATTTAGAAAGTTTGCTGGTGGTGGTGGTTATGGGCCTTGCAGGGGGAATAAATGCACTGTAACTATCAGTTAAATAAAGGATAAATGTCAAAAAATTAATTTTTATTGAATTTATAAAGGAAAGTCACAGTTTGTCATGTTTTGCTTTTTTGGTTATAATAATCAATTGTTTTATTATCATTAATTAAATAGACTATCCTTTTTTCACTAATTTAAAAAGTCAATTCTATAATACAGCACATTTTTATGAATGTATGGGTCTGTTTCTGGGCTCTTTATTCTATAAAGTTAATGTAGTTCTCTATACTTGTTCTCATATAACACAGTTTTAATTCAAAGCAAAGTATGCTCTAAAATCTGATAGGGGGAGTTCCACATTTTATTTTCAATCATTATATACTTGAATATTGATTTTTTTTCATATAAAACTTAGTACCAGCATTTAACAAGCCATTAAACAATTCATTTGTGACTTATATCAAAATTTCTTGATTTTATAGATTCCATAGTGATTTAACATCTTGGTTTATTCATTTATTTTATGCCTTTACTTTCATTTTTTTTTTTTTTTTTTTTTTTTTTTTTTTTTTTTTTTTTTTTTGGTAGTTTTCTCCATATATATCTTGTGCATCTTTGGATAGATTTATTTTACATACTATATGATTTCAAAATTATATTTTTATTCTGCATTTGCAATTAGTTTTTATAAAAGGTCATCACTGGTATATAGAACTTTATCAATGTTTAATGTCACTCTTACAACCAATTCACTTATTCATAATATTGTAATTTATTTTTTAAATCTATCTAGAACTTATCTGCATTTTTCAATGCTAACTGTCCTATATAAAAGCCATTTTTTTCTTTTTAATTTATTTGTCTTTAATGTTTACTTTTGTTGCCTAAACACACTTCTCAGAATAGTATGTAATAGAAACAATAAAATAGGACATCTGTGTTCAGTTCCTAATTGTAATGAGAATTATTCTGTAGCAGATAGAAGCCCTGGTATATCCCTGTACTGCAAGGTCAGTTTGAACAGCAAGGGCAGTAATTCAAACTCACCTCAGAAACCCTACACAGGATCACTATAAGTCAGAAATCTCTTGAAGTCCCTTAGCAACAACAGAAATACTCATTTATATTGATTGACATTTTCTGAACATACTAGTTAAATGACCTTTTATTATGTTTATATCATTCTTCTATTCATTGTTTGCTAAGAATATGGTTATTTGCTATTTTAAAAATTTTTTACTGTGTATTGGATGAGGATTTATAAAATAAATCAATTTTCTATTCTACAATTCAAACCTATTTTGCATTTCAATCAGGGCAATCAAGGTCTTTGACTACAATCTCTACCATGTAACATCACTTATCCTTCCTTCTCCCATGTTTCCCATTTGTTTTTTACATCATGAATGAGTGCTGCATCATATTCAATGTTTATCTGCATTTATTGAGAACATCTCTTTCACTTTTAATTTATTGTGATTTAAAAATAAAATGATTTCATTACCAATTTTTTAGTTCAACTATATTTCTATGTCACAGTATATTTGTTTCTACTTCTGTGATTCTGTTTTCTGAACTGTTGCTTAAGATGTCTTTATCTGTATTATGACTAATTTTAAGGTGTCTATCAATCTGGTATGATATAGGATAAGAACTAGACCTCCAAGCAGTTTTGAACCACAAGGTCTGTGGTTCAAACTCACCAGCAACTCCTAGGAATCCCTATACAGAGTTGTCATGAGTTGAAACCAACTTGACAGCAGTTAAGAATACCACCACCAACAGTCTATGGCAATAGTGTGACTATCTATCTATCTATCTATCTATCTATCTATCTATCTATCTATCTATCTATCTATCATCTATCTGTCATCTGTCTATCTCTAGCCAAACCATCTTAACACGATCAAATTTGTTGTCAGATAAATTTGGGTTACTGACCCATTGCAAAGACAAAAATCACACTAGATCAATGATAGAGCATCTCACCCAGAACAGGAAAATATGCAGTTACTATGGAATTAGGAAAAAGGTGGAGATTTTATAATTTAAGCAAAGTAGTATTTTATAAGGGTTTAAGTAAAAGGAACAATTTCAGATGTGGGTTTCAAAGTAAACTCAAATTTTTGTTTCTTTGAAAACGGCAAAATTGTGATAAATTTAGAATGGTATGTTCATAAATTTCATATATGACACACTCTACCTAGATTGGAAATCAAAACTGCTACAATTAGCACATCCTGGAAAGAGTTGTAATTGTTGTCTAAGAGTGTGTTCCTACTCATAGTAACTGCCAGTCACACAAAGTAGAGCTGTGCTCCACAGTGTGGTCAAATCTGTGACCTTTCAGAAGCAGATCACCAGGTCAGTCTTCCCAGGTGCTTCTGGATAGCTTCGGATCACCAACATTTTGGCTAGTCGTTGTTACTAACTGCACTGATCACTCTAATCTCAGGCAAGTGTTGGGTATGGAGAAATGAAAAGTAGATTTTTGAATAATCAATCCAAACTAATTTTCATTTGCTACTTGGAGGCCAGGATGACAAAGCTTCATCTCTCATACTTTGGACATATTGTCCAGAGAAAACAGTCACTGGAGAAGGATGTCATGCTGGGTAAGGCGGAGGGTCAGAGAAAAAGAGGAAGACCCCTAACGAGATGGATTGGCCAGGTGGTATCATTGATGGACGCAAGTGTGGCAGCGGTAGTGAGCTTGGCCCAGGATCGGACATTGTTTCATTCTGCTGTGCATGGGGTCACTATGAGTCGGTTCTGACTCAATGGCATCTGACAACAACAACATATATAT
>NW_006408561.1:9384375-9385874 GCF_000296735.1 Chrysochloris asiatica | reverse complement strand
ATATTAATATATTTATATACATGCATATATTTTCATGTCCTGATATGGTGCTGTGGGTTAATGCACTAGACTGCAAAGTCAGTTTGATCTGCAAGGTCAGTGGTTCAATCTCACCAGCTGCTCCTTGGAAACTCTATACAGGATTTCTATGGGTTGGAACCAACTCAACAGCACACAACAACAACATATCCATAAAAATATAAAAATATGAGTTTTTCTTTAAAATGGTATGATTTTATGAATATACATATGCGATGGCAATGGGTATATATATAGTTATTAAGTGCCATCAAGTCACTTCCAAATTATAGCTACCCTATACAGGGCTTCTGGGAGTCCTGAGTCCTGGTACTGAGCTATAGGATAAGCACTATACTACTTACAACAAAGTCAGCAGTTCAATCCACCAGCTGCTTCTTGGAAACCCTGTACATGTCCACTACATGTTGGGACCAAGGAGTGACTTGTGGATTTGAACTGCTGACCTTGTGGTTAGTAGTTGAGTGTTTATCCTACAGCATCACATCAGGACTCCATATGTGTGTGTGTGTGTGCTTAGTTTGAATGGCTGCCTTTCTTAAGTAGGATATCTACACAGCTAAATTATTTTAGACTACTACAGTTTTAGTATGTAAACAGAGACAATAAAAATTCAAATATAAATACATATGATGGACTTTCAAAATTATGTGGAAAAAATCAATTATACTTCCATTTTTCCTTAAGTTCTTTGAAGCCATATATATACATATATACATATATATATGCTATTTATATTTCTATATTTATATTTACATACATGCATATAATTTCATGTCCTGGTGTGGTGCTATGGGTTAATGCACTAGACAGCAAAGTCAGTTTGATCTTATGAACAGCAGAACAAAACACTGCCTGATCCTGGGCCAACCTCACTACTGTTGCCACACTTGAGTCCATCGATGCTGCCACTTGCTCAATCCACCTTATTGGGGATCTTCCTCTTTTTCTCTTACCCTCCACCTTACCAAACATGATATCCTTCTCCAGTGACTGGTCCATCATGAAAATATGTCCAAAGTATGAGAGATGAAGCTTAGCCATCTTGGCCTCTCAGGAGCACTCTGGCTGCACTTCTTGCAAAACAGATCTATCTAATGGTTCTTTTGCTAGCCCATGGCACTTTCAATATTCTCCTCCAACACCATAACTCAAAGGCATCAATTCTTCTCCTGTCTTCCTCATTCACTGTCCAGCTTTCGCATGCATATGAGGTTATTGAAAATACCATGTCTTGGGTCAGGCATGCCTTAGTCCTCAAGCTGACATCTTTGCTCTTCAACACTTTAAAAAGATCTTGTGCAGGAGATTTGCCTAATGCAGTATGTCATTTGATCTCTTGACTGCAGCTTCCATGAGTGTTGATAATTGATCCAAGAAGAATGAAGTCCTTGACAACTTCAGTCTTTTCTCCATTGATAAGAATGTTGTTTATTGGTCCAGTGGTGAGGATTTTTGTT
>NW_006408561.1:9374439-9383955 GCF_000296735.1 Chrysochloris asiatica | reverse complement strand
TATGTGTGTGTGTGTGTGTGTGTGTGTGTGTGTGTGTGTGTGTGTGTGTATACATATAAGGGTAAATGGGCAAGTAAAAATGGATTTCTACAAAATAATAGGACTTTATATTAGCCAAAAATATCAAAATGTGAACAACTGTTTCAGGGCATAGCTTCCATCTAGGTCTTTAAACTACCAAAGACAATGTTTTCATATATCCATCTCTTATCCCCAAATTCTGTGATCTTTGATTTATGCCAGGTCAAAACTGCAGTTTTGCATCCTTGGGGAAGGAACTCCACTCATATTCTTTTTCAATGTCCTTTGAAATTGGGGGACGAAAAGAAGTATGAAGGGATAAGATTAGGGCTGATTGGTGGATGAGATTAGGTTTCCTAACTTAATTCTCATATGTCAGCCCTTCTGTCCTCAGAAGTAGTAGGTGCATTATCATGATGGAAAATATTTCTCTCTTGATGCCAATTTCCTAGGCTTTTTCTCACCAATGCACTTTTCAGTTATCTTAAAATTTCTTCCTAATAAGTCCCAGTGATCATCCTGTGTCCTTTGAGAAAATCTATCAAGACTAGTCCTTTGGAATCCCACAGAAAAGTTGCCATAACCCTCTGAGCTGATCTCTCTGCCTTGAATTTTAACCTGCCAGCAGATCCAGTTGTCCTTGGAAACAAATGTTTTAATTGATTTTTTTTTTTTTAAATAAGGTACTCAGTTCCTTGTTTCAGGCATTTTGTCTCAAACACCCAGCTTCAAAGATACACTTAAGCACACTTAGCCACACACCTAGACCCTTTGTATGCATACATTTTAATCCCCATTACTCTGCATTCCTGGCTCTAACTTCCCATTTGGTATCAGTAGGCTATGCCTTCTGAGTTCTTCAACATTTTATATTTTCAATGACAGATATATTCATCTTTTTATAAACAGAATTAAGTATTTGTAAATTTCTCTTTTAACTATTTAATTCTGTGAGAACCATTGCTAGATGAGGGAAAAATTCCCAAACATAATCTTATAACATCTTTATTGTAAGCACATTTACTTAATCTCATATTTTTTATGACAATCCCTGTAGTTGTTCACTCTTTGTGGGTTATTGCATCTCTGTTATATACCTGTCAGAGTAATATTTGCTGAAAGAATGAATGACTATGAATACATACATATTTCTTCGCTTTAAATTGCAATTTCACAAGAAAATAAAACACTGATATATTCCAGATACTACACTTAATTTAACAATTAAAATTATATTTATTTTGATTTCCTTTTATTTGGGGGAGCATGGTTTCCTTTTGAAAATGGCCCATAGTTTCCCCCATATGTTAAATAAGTTTAAAACAAACAAACAAACAATATTTTCTTATGGAAATGATAGTTTTGGAATCTGAGCATGACCTAAAAGCACAAACATTTTTTTTTTTCTACTTCATCAATATGCATTAAATAAGTTCTTAATATAAATAATTATTAGAAGTCATTTAAATGAAGTTCATTTGAGAAATGTTGCTTTTTAGAAACAAATTATAAAGCATTTTTAAATTAGCACATGTTTCTTAAAATTGTCATGCAAAACTTATATTTTCTAATGCAAATTCTTGATTCTAATCAAAGCTCACATGGAGTCATTGCTTGACTTACAAGAATTAAATGATTAAGGCTTAAAATTATTTCACTTTAAATAGAATTTAAATTAAAATTAAACTGATTTATTTCACTCTTTTTTTTTTTTTTTTTTTACTTCATTCAGCTAACTGGTTAGGAATCTAATCTTTAAGAACATTCACTAGCCTTTAAAATAACAGCAAAAATTATATAACCAAATATTTCATGCATTTTATGAATGTTCATATGCTGTTGCTGATAGTTTAGTATTATAAATACATTCCATGTCCATTTAAAAGCACTAACACCTTACCTTTCACCACTGTTTTAAAAATATTTTTCTTTTTATTTAGACACAGCATGAGCTGTTTCATGATTGATAAAACCCAGCAGGCTGTTACAATCATTCCGAGAACAAGCTATGTCTTCATTTATACCTTATTAACTTAAATGCCAGAGTTCATTGGCATGTTACAATTTCTAAAACACAATCTGATCAACACCATGGGAGGAAAAAAGACTGAAAATTTAGTCAGAACTCTTTGGATGTGTAAGTATTCATAATAGTGTTATGAAATTTATCTGGTCCAAAATGCTAGTTTTAATATATGTGCTTATAAATCTAATGGAAAACATCATACACACACAGATTATGGAATTTGACATCAAATAAAAACTTGATAATACCACTTTCCTAATTAGTATTACTAGGTATGCTGCTGATGTTGTTAAGTGGCATCAGGCTGACATTGTGTTTTAAACCAACTTTGCAGTCCAGTGTACTCTCAGAGCCACATCAGGACACTGTAGTAATAGGCACAAATCTACCAAAATGACCACTAGTGGTGCAGTGGGTGAAGTCTTGGTACACTAGACAAAAGATGGGCAGTTTGAAGCCATCTGCTGATCTGCAGGAGAAAGGTAAAGCTTTTGTTAAGACTAACAGCTGTTTAATTGTTCCCATTGTGAGTTGGAGATGGCAGTGAGTAACCCCATCAAAAATTTTGTTTTTTTTCTTAATTGCCAAAAATTGAGCAAAATGCTATTTATAAACTGTAATGATCAAGGCAAATTCAATTGTTATCTTCAAATTTAACTTCATGACTTTATTGAGCTGCATCTCTTATTATCTATCTCTTGAAATTGTATGTTGGAACAGACTTGACAGCAACGTATGGATTTATACTAGCAATATAGACCATATATAATTCTAGGCTACCACAAACTTTACTTTTATGTGTTTGCTCAAGGTATTTTTAATTTTTGGAATGACCTTTTCTTTTCAGTAACCAAAGTTGTATTCATTTGTAAAGGAAAATTTCTTTGATTCCTGAGGAAGACTTATTCTCTTCCTACTCTGTTCTTGAAGATATTATACCAACCTTAAAATGAATGATTCAATTTAAACTATATTCAATCTAACCAAATGACTATAGTTTGAGTGCTATTTGACTTTCTTTCTTCTAAAAATTTACAGTTTAAAAGAGTGATAAGTAAACAGGTAGTTGATTTTCTGTAAATTAAGCACAATAATAAAAAAATGTGTTTCAAGATCCAGCTCCTTGATGATCTGCTGAAGAACTATAGGGAATTAGTATTGCCAAAGTTTGAAGTCCTCAGTAAGGAATTGCATGAGATGAAGATGAAAAGGTTGGCTAAGGCTCTATCATGAGGGGTACTAAAGAGTTATGGAAGTGCACAGAGTAGACAGTGATAGGCAACTTGGACATTGACTACCCAAAATGGTGTAGGCTTCAAAGGTAAGAAGTGACTGACTTACAAACTTTCAAGAGGGATTCTAGATCCAGAGGGAGTGAAGAAAGGTGGAATCTCCACTGAGTAGTATCCAATCTGTAGGCGGGACTCATGAAAGGAAATGTAGCTAGGTCTCTTGTGATACAAGAGTGAATCATTGTTATCAGGACTGATTGTGAGGGTTGGAAATGTAAAAGTAGACATTTTGTAGCAAGGAGGGCAGTGATTAACTTTGCGGTCTAGGAGCAGAGGTCCCTGGGACCATCAAGGGAGAAGAGCGGAGAGTGGGACCCTACCCAGAGAAGGAGTGATGCCAGAGATGGAGGCAGAGATGATGACATGGAGAGATGGAGTGGCTGGGGACTTTAGACCCAGAGAGGGAGAGAGGCTGTGTGCTGATGACTGGGGGGCAGGCTTGCAGTGTATGCCTTTGGTTGTTTGATTATACATGGAGGGGATTGTAACCATGGTAATGAAATGATATAAGATATGATGAATATAAAGCTATGGTTCTCCCATGTAAAATATCACATAATTCACAATAAAACATTAAAAAAAAAAAAAAAACCCAAAAAACCAAAGGGACAGGAAATAGGTTGGTGGCTATCAAGGGATGGAAGAGGAAGAAATGTGAAATAACTCCTAATGTGAACAAAGTTATTTTGAGGGGTGACAGAAATATTCTAAAAATGTATATATATACTGGCTTTAGTGGCACAATCTTGTGAATTTGTTAAAAACTACTAAGTTATATACCTTAAATGGTACATTTTATGGTGTATATCATACCTAAACAGAGTCCTGGTGTGGTGCTGTGGGTTAATGCGTCAGCCTGCAAAGCCATTAGAACTGTAAGGTCAGCAGTTCAAGCTTACCAGCTGCTACTCAGAAGCCCTAAACAGGGTTGCTATGGGTCAGAATCGACTCAACAGCACTTAAAAATAAACATCAACAACATTCAAGGCTATAAATCTTTATGGAAGCAGAGGCCCTCATCTTTCTCCTGTGGAATGGCTGGTAGTTTCGAACTGCTAACCTTGAGGTTAGCAGTCCAATTCGTAACCACTATGCTACTTAACCTCCCCCAAATCAGCTCAGACCAGTCTGACTCAAATTTATCTGTTATAATATTATTGTTTTTTGTTGTTGAGTGTTGCTGAGTCAGTTTTGACTAATGGTGACCCTGTGTGGGGTTTCCCAGGAGACTGATGAGTTTGAGCCACGGATCTTGTGGTTCAAACCAACCTTTCAGTCCAATGCTTTGGCCTACTTTGCCACAAGCATCAAGGAAAAAAATTACTTAATGTTGAGGGGAAGGTTTAGAACTAAGATTTTCACACCCAGGTTCCCCATATTTCAAGTATAAATGTCATTTGTGATGATTTTGAAAATGTATTATTGTGAAATGAAATGAAAAAGAAAAGATTACTGGTAGTGACCGCAAGGAAAAAATACTGTGAGTGTATACTGGAGTCAGTTGAAATAGTATAAACTTACAAAACAAATGTTCATTTGAAAAGTTTATCCTTAAATTAATTGTGATTTTTCACAACTGCAATTGTTAAAGATATGAAGCTAAAAGGGGTGAGTAGTTAACCTTACATTTAAGGAGCAGATGATCCCAGTACCATCAAGAAGGAAGAGCATGAGTGGAGCATGAGATCCCTTCACAGGAAAATGGTGATAGCAGAGATGGGGGCAGAGGCCGTGGCATGGAGAGACAGAGCAGCTGTGGGCTTTAGGGCAATGGTCTGAGAAAGGCTGTGTGCCTGTGGGCAAGAGGCTAGTTGTTCGAATGTGCCCTTTGGACATTTAGCTGCATATATATTTTTGCTTTGTTTATTTGTGAAACATAAGATGTAAATGGGGAGCCACAGGGAGGAAGCAGGATAACTGTTGTTGCAGGGAAGGGGTTGTAAACACTGAGTTGAACCAAAGTGTATAATTTGCTGAATGTAAAGCTGATGATCTTGTCTGTAAACTTTCACTCAATTTGCAATAAAAGTTAAGGGGGAAAAAAAAGAGTTATGGAAGGATTTAGATTTAACAAGGTTTAAAAATTATTATAAAGCAAAAAAGGATGTGAGGAAAATAGCTGTTTTTACAATAATAATGGGGTATAATGTACAGGAACAGATCTTAGAATTGAAGTATGAAATAAAGATGGTTGTTGTTGTTGGTGGAGGTTTTATGCTGTGCAGTCAGTTAAGACTCATAGAGACACTGAACAGGGCTACCGAGGATATACATCTTTACCAAAAGCCTCATCTTTCTCCCTGAAGCTGCTGGTAGATACAAACTGCTGACCTTGAAGCTAGTAGCCCAGCTAGTAATCCATTATACCACCAGGGTTCCATAAAATGGGTGTTATGGGAGTTTAAAATATTTGCCAAAAAGCCAAACCCATTTCTGGTGAGTCAATTCCAGCTCATAGTGACCTTACAGGACAAAGTATAACTACCTCATAAAATATCCAAGGCTGAGATCTTTGGGAAACAGGCTGCACATCTTCTTATTTGGGTTGTGAGCTCAAATATCCTCTTTCAGTTAGCAGTTGAGTTAGAAGTTGAGCGAAACATGTATGTCTGTATGACTATATGCATATATATATATATATATATATATATATATATATATATGTATTTGAGCAATATATTTGTATATATATGTATATATTGTATATGTATGTATATATTGCTCAAATACATGACTAATATACACTGATTATATATATATACATATATATATATATATATATATATATAATTGTGGTTAGGTGCCATAAAGTCAGTAATGACTCATAGCACAAAATGAAACACTGCCCAGTCCTGGGACAATCTCACAATTTTTGCCACTCTTGAGTCCATTGATGCTGCCATTTTCCCAATCTATCTAGCTTGAGGTCATCCTCTTTTTTCTGACCCACCACCTTACCAAACATGATATCCTTCTCCAGTGACTGGTCCCACTTGACACTATGTCCAAAGTATGAGAGACGAAGTTTGGCCATCCTGGCCTCTAAGGAGCACTCTGGCTGCACTTTTATCAACATAGATCTATTTGTTTTTTTGGCAGCCCATGGTGCTTTCAATATTCTCCTCCAACACCATAACTCAAAGCATCAATTCTTCTCCTGTCTTCCTTATTCACTGTCCAGCTTTCACATGCATATGAGGTTATTGATAATACCATGGCTTGTTTCAGGCACACCTTAATCTTCAGACTGACATCTTTGCTCTTCAATACTTTTAAAAAGTTTGTGCAGCAGATTTGCCTAATGCAATACGTAGTTTGATTTCTTGACTGTTGCTTCCATGAGTGTTTATAGTTGATCCAAGAATAATGAAGGCCTTGACAACTTCTATCTTTTCTCCATTGATCAGAATGTTGTTTATTGGTCCAGTAGTAAGGTTTTTTTGTTTTCTTTACATTGAGATGCAATCCATACCAAAGGCTATGGTCTTTGTTTTAAAAGTATTTCAAGTAAGTATTTTAAGTTCTCTTCACTTTCAGCAAGTAATGTTGTACCATCTGCATACAGCAGGTTGTTAATGAGGCTTCCTCCAATCCTGATGCTACATTTTACTGCATACAATCCAGCTTCTCAGATTATTTGCTCAGCATACAGGTTGAATAAGTATGGTGAAAGAATACAACCCTGTCACACACCTTTCTTAACTGTAAACCATTCAGTGTTCCCATGTTCTCTTCGAAAAACTGCCTCTTTGTCCATGTACAGATTCCTCATGAGCACAATTAAAAGTGTTTGGAATATACATACTTTGCAATGTTGTCCATAGCTTGTCATGATCCACACAATCAAAAGCCTTTGTGTAGTTAATAAAGCACAGGTAAACAACTTTCTGGTATTCTCTGCTTTCAGCCAAGATCCATCAGACATCAGCAATGATATCTCTCATTCCATGTGCCCTTTTGAATCTGGCTTCAACCTCTGGAAGTTCTCTGGCAATGTATGCTTGCAGCCGTTTCTGTATTACCTTTAGTAAAACTTTACTCACATGGGATAGCAAAGATATTGTCTGATGATTTCCACATTCCACTGAGTAACCTCTCTTTAGAATGGGCACAAATATGGATCTCTTCCAATCTGCCACTCAGATAGTTGTCTTCGAGATTTCTTGGCATAGATGAGTGAGTGTCTTCAGTGCTACCTCAATTTCTTGAAAGATTTCAATTTTTATTCCATTAATTCCTGGTGCCTTGATCTTTGCCAATTCCTTCCATGCATTTCAGGCTCATTGGCTTTTGATCATATGCTATTTCTTGAAATGGTTGAACATCAACCATTTCCTTTTGGTACAGTGACTCTGTATTCCTTCCATCTTCTTTTGATGCTTTCTGCATCATTCAATAATTTGCTCAGAGAATCCTTTAATAATGAAAGTCGATGCTTGAATGTTTTCTTCAGTTCTGCTACCTTGAGAAATGCTGAGCATGTTCTTCCCTTTTGGTTTTCTGACTCCAGATCTTTGCACATTTTGTTGTAATGTTTGGCTTTATCTTCTTGAGCTGACCTTTGAAATTTGCTGTTCAGCTCTTGTACCTCCTCATTTCTTCCAGTTGCATTAGCATCTCTATGTTGCAGAGCAAGTTTTAGTGTCTCTTCTGACATCCATTTTGATCTTTTCCTTCTTTCTAGTCTTCTTTATGACTTTTTGCTTTTTTCATGCATGATGTTCTTGATGTGATCCCACAACTCTTCTGGTTTTCGGTCTTTAGTCTTTAATGTATCAAATCTATTGTTCATATGATCCATAAAGTCAGGTGGGACATATTCAAGGTCATATTTTGGATCTCCTGGACTAGTTTTCATTTTCTTCAACTTCAGTTTGTATTTGCACATGAACAATTGATGGTCTGTTCCACAATCTGCCTCTGACCTTGTTTTGATTTATGATATGGAGCTTTTCCATCATCTCTTTCCACAAATATAGTCAATTTGATTTCTGAGTATTCCATTTGGTGAGGTTCATGTGTATAATTGTCTTTTTTTAAAACAAACAAACAAACAAACAAACAACCTTTTATTGTTCATTAAGTCAATGAAGGCTTACAGGGCAGATCACCATTTTTCATTCAACAAATCATTGTAATAATTATAATCCCCTTCATATACCCCTCAAGCCAATAGCATTTATTTCTATTATCTTTTTTTTTTTTATGTACACATACCACACTGTACATATATATTCACTTAAATATCCAAAGGACACATTTTACAAGCCAAATTTCTGCCACTGCTTTCCTCCAAACATGGGCCTATAGTCTAAAGAAGGTATTTGAAATGAACTAACCATTGATTTTTGCAGAATTCTGACATATGATCTCCAGCAACATTTCTATCACCAAATACATATTTTCCAACTACTGATCCTTTCTCTTTATTCCCAACCTTTGCATTCCAATCACTGGTAATGATTAATACATCTTGATTGCATGTTTGACCAATTTCAGATTGTAGAAGTTGGTATTTCATCCTCACTGGCTTTAGTGGTTGGTACGTAAATTTGAATAATAGTGGTATTAACTGGTCTTCCCTGCAGGTGCATGGACATTTTCCTATCACAGACAGCATTGTATGTACCTCATGAATGGTCAGGATATGTTCTTTTTGATAATGACAGCAACCCCATTCCTCGTCAATTTGTCATTCCCGGCATAGCAAACAATGTGGTTGTCAGGTTCAAAATGGCCAATACCAGTCCTTTTCAGCTCACTAATGCATGAGATATTGATGTTTATGCATTCCATTTCATTTTTGACAATTTCCAATTTTCCTAGATTCATAATTCATTTGTTCCATGTTCTGATTATTAATGGGTGTTTATAGCTGTTTCTCTTTATTTTGAGTTGTGCCCCATCAGCAAATGAAAGTCCTGTGGTCTTTACTTCCATGGGCTTTTTTACTCCATTTACATCAGCAATGTCAACTTTACTTTGAAGCCGCAGCTCTTACCCTGTTACATTTTTAATGCCTTCCAACCTTAAGGGCTCATTATCTGACAGTTTACAGTGACTAAATATTTGGAAGTAGTTCATCTCTCCTTCCTAGTCTGTCTTTGTCTGGTTGTTGTTGTTGTTAAGTGCCGTCGAGTCGGTTCCGACCCATAGCGACCCTGTACAGGGTTTCCG
>NW_006408561.1:9360706-9363473 GCF_000296735.1 Chrysochloris asiatica | reverse complement strand
TCAATACCAAAAACAACAGCATTGAAAATGACATTAGGAAAGCAATACCATTTATAATAGCTGCCCAAAGGATGAAATATCTAGGAATACATGTAACCAGAGAAACAAAGGACTTATAAAAGAAAACTACAAAACACTACTACAAGAAACCAAAAGAGACCTAAAAAAATGGACGAAATGGACATTGTGAAAATGTCAATAGTGCCCAAAGCAATTTACACATATAATGCAATCCCAATGCAGACCCCAACAACATTCTTCAAAGTGAGGAAAGCTGTAACAACAGAGAGGGCATAGACCACTAGAAGTAGTGGCAGAGAAATGATAGCATTAGGACCAGATTGACAAAAGACAGGCACATGATGGCATGGGAGTTGACCCAACTTAAAAATCAGTCTGCTATATTTGGTCAAACATTTCATTGTTGTTATTGTGTGCCGTTGTGTTGGTTCCAACCTATAACAACTCTGTGTAGGGTTTCCAAGGAGTAGCTGGTGAAGTTGAACCACTGACCTTGAGGTTCAAATCATGCAGTTCAGCACATTAACAGAACAAAAATCCTGAGAAATCCTATACAGGGTCACTATGAATTGGAACTTACTCAAAGACACTTAACAACAACAACAATCATCTTTAACATTACCTGATTCTACCTCATTAACCATAGGTAGTGATTAGGATTTACAACATATAGAACAATTACATCAAAAAAGAGGATAGCCACACAATTACTGGAAATCATGTTCTAGCCAAATTGGTACATATTTGGGAGGACAACATTCAATCCACTGTGAACATAAAACAATATAAAAATTAAGTTTTATTCTTCATGAGAATTCATGAAACAATAGTAATCATGTAATATCTACTGCCATATGTATTTTTAATTAATTTCTAAGATTGTGTGTGTTTATATAACTTAGAAAAGTCTTTATCTCATTCTTCTGCATTTAAGGAAATATGATAAATACTACAGAGTATCAATGAGAATGAATCAATTCACCTTGAAAGAATAATTAAAATTAGTAATTTACCAGCAAGAAAGCAACTTTCTATTTGTTGTTGTTATTATTAGGGACCATTGAGTCTGTTCCAACTCATAGAGACCCTATGAAAAACAGAACAAAACACTATCTGGATCTGCGCCAGCCTCACAATTATTGTTATATTTGAACTCACTGATCCTGCAATTGTGCAAGTCCAGCTTTTTGGGATGTTCCTTTTCTTTGTTGACCCTCCCCTTCACCAAAATATGACATCATTCTTCAGGGACTGGTCATTGTTGATAACATGTTAAAAATATAGTAGAGGGAGTCTCACTACACTAGTCTCTAAGGAGCAGTTTAGCTGTTTTTCTTCCAAGACAGATTTGTTAGTTCTGGAAGTCCATGGTCCTTTCAATGTTCTTTTCCAACACCATAATTCAAATTCATCAAATTCTCTGCAGTCTTCCTTGTTCATTGTACAATGTTCACTGGCATATGTGGCCACTGAAAATACTATCGGTTGGGTCAGGTGCACCTTTGTCCTCAACCTGATATCTTTGCTCTTTAACACTTATAAAAGGTCCTTTGAAGCAGATATGCCCAATGCAATATGTCCTTTTATTTCTTACCTTTTCTTTTCTTTTTTTAAGGTTTTATTGTGAATTGAGTGATAGGTTGCATGAAAGAACATTTGGTTTTGTACTCACCCTATCATATTTTGTTTCATTACAATGATTACAATCCCCAGTGGAACTTGAAGCTGAGTCAGAAATCGCATAATTTTTATTCTGTTGGGTTCAGAGGCCTGGAGCTGACATCTTGGGTGAGTCATTAAAGACTAGCTCATTTCTCACACTTTTCTGCTCCACTCTCAGTGTTGACACTACCATAGGCTTAGTTCTAATCTACCTAAGCATGCCTTGGAAGACAGGAATGGTGATCTGATTCTCAAAGGTTACAACTTTGAAAAATCTGTGAAGTGGTTCCTCAGCCTAAAAGTCTAGTCACCATGGATTGGAATCAAATAACAATTGTCCAAGCCAGACCCTTTAAATTGTTATTGACAACCCTCAGTCCTTCTAACTCATTAGTTCATGAATAGCTCAATTAATTGATTTCCACAACCATATAAAAAGGAACATTCCCCATTTAGCCTTGCTAACTCCTAAGCACTTTCAGAATTCACCTGAAAAGGTCACTAACTGGCAAGCTAGGGCTCCCACATGCAGTTTAAATCCATTTTTCTGTTCCAGTCTCTGAGTGCATTTCTTTATCTTCTTTCTTAGTTCTTGTAATTTATCATTACATATTTATTTTGAGGCTATATTTGTATAGTTTATTCTCCTCAGTAATCTTTAAACTCAATTTTTTAAATGGTTCTATAGTCATCAACAGTCCCTGGATGATACAAATTGTTAATGTTTCCAACTGAGTCTACCCAGAGGCACCCATGAAAAATAGGTTTGAGATCTATTCTCAGAAAATCATTTATAGAAAATCATATGGTGCACAGTCTACTCTGACATACATGGGTCATATTAAATCAGAATAAACTCACTGGTCACTGATATTGTATTTATTATAACTGAGAAAGCACAAATGCTATAATTCTCTCCTTGGCAACTAAGTTACTGCTGAGGTCAAAACTGACAGAAAAGTACAAAGACTGTATTTGGGTGAAGAAATAAAGACCCCAAAAAATCAAACCCACTGTCATTGAGTCAATTATGATGCATAATGACTTTTTTTTTTTTTTGTATCATTAAACTAGCTATAACTTT
>NW_006408561.1:9353542-9355123 GCF_000296735.1 Chrysochloris asiatica | reverse complement strand
TCCGAAATTTTGTGCATCTCACCCCATTTCATGTCAGATGGATGCTTCACTGTCAGCTGTAGCCTTCTGTGGCTAGGTCAGTGTACATGGACTCAGGAGTTCCCAAGCCTTCCCAAACTTTGGACAAACCTGCCTTTTCTCTTCCTTCTTTCATCTCAGGATGGACAGGAATCTATGGAATGTGGTTGAACTCAGACCATATCTTCATTACTGCCTTTCCCCCACTTCCTTTCACATGTAGAACAACACAATCACCATATAACTTATATGCCTGTTCATGGGTTACCTTTGAGTTTCAGTCTCAGATGGGAGTTTGTCCTGAAGAGACTTGATTGCTTGCCTTGAGGGTTCCCTGATGAACAGCTTGCTTGCTCTTGTAGTAGCCAAACAGACTGCCATATTCATTTTTGTTTTTTTTCATGTTGATTTTTCTTTCAAGAAGTATATTCTGTTTGTCTAGCCACTCCAGCCTGGACTGCATGTCCTTTCAAGTGGGAATGTCCCACATCAGAAGGTCCTGGATGGGGCTCAGGATTCCCCATAAGGTTCTATATACTACAAAGACTCTGAAGAAGCCTATTTCACTGGGCAAGTTCTAGAACCCCTTTGAGGTATTCCAATCAGTTATAGGTTGAAGATGAGCTTACAAGCTTTCTGTAATCATGTTTCTTGATATTCTTTTCTAACACATGCAAGTGACTATTTTACAATAGTAGGCAAGGCAAATATCCATAAGACAGTCAAACATCTTAACATTATTTCCCTTCTTTGACACATTCAGACTATGCCTCTATCTCTGTATCACAGAGCCCTGTTGTTCCAAAGTTGAGCATACATCACTACTTCATTCTGTTCCATTTAGCCCATACAAACCTGCCTAAATGTTCACCTATCTACCTTGTTCTTCTATCCTTATTTTACTTCTTGTGTATTGCCTTCCCCTTGCTTGGATATTGCCATTCCCAACACTGGAACTATGATATGTCTATCTCCTAACTTGTGTTATTTTGCCCCTTCCCTCTCAACTCTGGTAACCAACAAAGTATATTTTCTTTTTACTTTTAGGATGGGTATCTTTTCTTTAGCTTTTTCAAAAATGGTCTTATGCAATATTTGTCCTTTTGTGACTAATTTCACTAAGCATAATGTCCTCAAAGTTCATCCCTGTTATGCTTCATTGTTGTTCTTCAAGGTAGCATAAAATTCCATTGTGTGTATGTATCAGTTTGTTTATCCAGTCTTCCATTGATGGACACTTGGGCTGTATTTTTGTTATAGTTATAGTGAATAGTGTTGTGATAAACATTGGAGTGGATATATCTAATAATGTTCTGGCTCATATTTCTTGTGGATATATACAAAGTAAAGGAATTGCTGGATCATAAGATATTTCTGTTTCTTGAGGAAGCACCATACTCATTTTCCAGAGTGGTTGAACAATTTTACTTTGCCACCAACAATATAGGAGGGTCCCAGTCTGTCAATTTACATACTTGCCAGCATTTATTGTCCTCTGTTAGTTTGAACTTCACTGTTATTGCTGGCATGAGATGATATCTTACTGTTGTTTTGATTTGCATC
>NW_006408561.1:9352494-9353442 GCF_000296735.1 Chrysochloris asiatica | reverse complement strand
CGCTCATAGTCACCCTGTATAGGGCATCCCAAGAGCTGGCTGGTGGGTTTGAGCCACCAGCCTTGCAGTTAACAGTCCAGTGCTTATCCTGCAGTGCTACAGAGAACCACAATACTGTAGATGTACTGGTGTGACACTATGGGCTAATGGGCTGGACTGCAAAGTCACTTTGAACCACAAGGTCGGAAGTTGATGCTCACCAGCTGCTCCTTAGAAATCCTATACAGGGTCACTATGGGTCAGACTTGATTCAAATGCAATTAACAACAACAATATTATGTCCAATAAGACAATAGTATCACTTATCCCTTAAATTGTGGGGAAAAATTACATAAAACCAACAAATAACTTGAATAGTGATGAATATTGATATTATTGTTGTTATTATTAATATTGTACTATTATTCTCCTGTTTAGTCTGTTGCTGTTGTTAAGTGCCATGGAGTTGGTTCCAACTCATTGTGACCCTGTATAGTGTTCCTGAAGAGCAGATGCTGAGTTTGAACCACTGAACTTGCAGTTCAAACTAACCTTGCAAGTCAGCACTTTAACCCACAATGCCACTTCAGTCTAGAAAATGGTTAATTCTTATTTTCTTTTAAAATTAATCAGTTAAGTAATTTACTAGATATATGACATATTTAAGGAGTCGTGGTGGCTTTTTGGGTTAAAGCATTACTAACTGTGAATATCTAGGAGGCGGGGCTTGATGGAGGCTAAGGTGGAGGTGCAGTGAAATTCACCATCAGCCATACCACAGAATACCGGGCAAAGCAGAGCTCCAAAATTTGGAACCACAGAGATAGGAATATTTTAAAAGTTTGAAGGTTTATAGCTAGTGGAACTTGAAGCTGAGTCAGAAATCGCATAATTTTTATTCTGTTGGGTTCAGAGGCCTGGAGCTGACATCTTGGGTGAGACCAAACAGCCAGACCAAGTGGCAGAGTA
>NW_006408561.1:9350029-9351053 GCF_000296735.1 Chrysochloris asiatica | reverse complement strand
ATGAGAGTTACTGGTATCTTCTACTTCTTTTCTTTTGTTAGGCTTTCAAATGGTTTCTCAATTATATTCTGAAGAACTAACTTCTTCTCCCATTGATTCTTCCAATACATTTTCTGGTCTCTATCTCATTTATTTCTGTTCTAATCTTTATGATTTCTTTTCTTCTGGTGACTGTAGGTTTACTTTGATGGCCTGCTTCTAGTTGTTGGAGATATTGTGTTAGTGTGTTAGTTTTGGCTCTTTCTTCTTTCTGGATGTGTGCATTTATTGCAATAGATTGTCCTCTCAGCACTTCTTTTGCTATGTCCTAAAGATTTTGTTATGTTGTGTTTTCATTCTCATTTGTTTTTAGAAATTTTATGAATTCTCCTTTTACTTGTTCTACTACCCAATAGTTTTTAAACAGGGTGTTATTCAGTTTCCATGTATTTGACCTTATTTCCTTGGTCTTCCTATTGTTGGTTTATCATTTTATAACATTGTGATCTGAGAAGATGCTTTGTAGTATTTTAATGTTTGTAAATATATGGAGGCTATTTTGTGACCTAACACATGGTTTATTCTGGAGAATGTTACATGTGCAATGGGAAAGAATGTGCATTGTGCTGTTGTTGGGTTGAATACTCTGTACACATCTATGAGGTCAAGTTGGTTGATTGTGTTGTTTAGTTCCTCTGTTTCTTAATCAAGTTTCTTTCTGGTTGTTCTATCCTTTTCAAAAATTATGTATTAAAATCTACCACTATTTTTATAGATTTTTCTATTTCTTTCTTCAATTCTATTAGGGTTTTCTCTACATATTTTGGGGCACCTTCACATATATATTTATTATGGTTATGTCATTTTGTTCAATTGACCCTTTAATCATAAGATAATATCTGTCTTTATCTCATGTTTGTTTTTGCCTTAAAGTTTATTTTATCAGAGATTAATTAGTATTGCCACTCCTACTCATTTTTTATTGCAATTAGCTTGGTATATATATTTGTTTCCATCCTTTAACTTTTAGTCTGTTTTTGTGTAA
>NW_006408561.1:9343320-9349549 GCF_000296735.1 Chrysochloris asiatica | reverse complement strand
CCAAGACTCCATATATTATAGTGTTGTTGTGAATTGTCATCTAGTTGGTTCTGAGCCATAGAGATCTTGTATAACATTTCCGAAGAGGGCCTGGTAAGCTTGAACTGTTGAGGTTATGGTTCAGTGACCCTGCAGTCTGTTGCATTAAGCCACGATGCCACACCAGGACAATTATGTTATAATATTGTTGTTGTTTTTGTTAAGTGCCATCAAATTTGTTCTGACCCATAGTAACCTTGTATGGGGTTTGGTGGTTTGTGCCGTGGAGTCTGTTCTGACTCACAGTGACCCTGTACAGGGTTTCTGAGGCTAAAATCTTTATGGAAGCAGAAAGCCTCATCTATCTCCAGTGCAACAGCTGGTGATTTCAAACTGCTGACCTTGCTGTTCACAGTCCAATTCGTAATCACATGCTACCAGAGCTCCTTTGTATAGAGTTAAGGAACTTATAATAACTAAATCATAAAATAAAATAATCCTGATGTGGTTTGCTAGGAAAAAGCACTCAACTGCAAGTTCAGTTTGAACCACATGGGCTGCAGTTCAAACTTACCAGCTGCTCCTCAAAAACTGTCTACAGGGTCACTATGGGTTGGAACTGACTCAATGGTACTTAACAATAACAAGAAAACACAATAAGCCAAGATAGTTTCTGTTTTGTTTGTAGAAAATATTAAGCATTTGCATCAGATTAATAATCAATGAAATTTTGATGGGTTAAGCTATCACTACCACATTTGTAAGATTATAAAACAAAGACAAAGTAGCTAGTACCAGTA
The DNA here is from genome assembly GCF_000296735.1 of Chrysochloris asiatica. Taxonomy (NCBI): domain Eukaryota; kingdom Metazoa; phylum Chordata; class Mammalia; order Afrosoricida; family Chrysochloridae; genus Chrysochloris; species Chrysochloris asiatica. The sequence continues at coordinate 9,348,770 of NW_006408561.1, read as the reverse complement.
TTCTGTCTACAGATAGCGACTTCTTGTGAGTCATAGAGTTATTTAAAAGGTTATTCCAGTGCCTATTCCAGTCTCAACTAGAGTGGAGGCCATCGTCAAAACAATTTCAGTAAATATCTGTTATTATAAAAATAAATAATAAATCAGCTGACTTACTGTACTTTCTCTTCAATTTTCCTCCCTCTTATTTAAAATGTATTCTATTTGTTTTAATCAGAGCAGATTCAGTAGATTTATCATTGAATTGACCATATAAACACACATATTCTATGGTGTGCCTGAACCAAGTCATGATATTTTCAACAACCTCATGTGCATGTGAAAGTTGGACAATGAATGAGGAATACCATAGAAGAGTTGATGCAGTTGATTTATAGTGTTGGGGAAGAATATAAAAAGTACTATGAACAACCAGAAGAAAAAAACATATATCTGTTTTGAAAACATAACCTGAGTTCTCCTAATAAAAAAAAGTAATTGAGATGACAAAAAAGAAGGAAAAGATCAAAATGGATGTTAGAAGAGATACTTAAACTTACTCTCCAGCATAGAGATGCTAAAGCAAATGGAAGAAATGAGAAGGTCCAAGAGCTGAATAAAAAACTTCAAAGATCAGCTCCTGAAGATGAAGCCGAATATTACAACAAAATGTGCAAAGATCTGCAATCAGAAAACCAAAAAGGAAGAACATGCTCAGCATTTTTCAAGCTGGGGAAACTGAAGAAAAAAATCAAGCCTCAATTTTTGTTATTGAAAGATTTCTGGGCAAATTATTGAATGATGCAGAAAGCATCAAGAGAAGATGGAAGGAATATACAGAGTCACTGCACCAAAAGGAAATGGTTAATGTTCAACTGTTTCAAGAGGTAGCATATGCTCAAGAGCCTATGATACTGAAGGAGGAAATTCAAGGTGCATTAAAGAAATTGGCAAAGAACAAGGCACCAGGAATTGATGGAATAAAAGTTAAAATCTTTCAAGAAAGTGAAGTGGCACAGGAGGCACTCACTCATCTTTGCCAAGAAATTTGGAAGACAACTATATGGCTCACTGATTGGAAGAGATCCATATTTGTGCCCATTCCAAAGAGAGGTAACCCAACAGAATGCGGAAATCATTGGACAATCTCTTTGATATCTGATGCAAATAAAGTTTTACTAAAGGTAATACAGAAATGGCTACAATCATACATTGACAGAGAACTTCCAGTGGTTCAAGCCAGATTCAGAAGAGGCTGTGGAACGAGGGATATCATTGCTGCTGTCTGATGGATCTTGACTGAAAGCAGATTATCAGAAAGATGCTAAGAACATTGAGAAGTATGAATATTCTGGAACACTTAATTGTATTCATAAGGAATCTATACCTGGACCAAGAAACAGTTGTTTGAACAGAACATGGGAACACTGAATGTTTTAAAATTAATAAAGTTGTGTAACAAGGTTGTATTCTTTCACCATACTTATTCAACTTGTAAACTGAACAAATAATCCAAGAAGCTGGGTTCTATGAAGAAAACTGTGGCATCAGGATTGGAGGAAGACTCATTAACAATCTGTGATATGCAGATGATACAACCTTATTTGCTAAAAGTGAAGAGAACTGAAAACATTTACTGATGAAGATCAAAGAACACAGTCTTCCATATGGATTGCATCTCAATGTAAAGAAAACAAAAATCCTCACCACTGGACCAATAAACAACATTCTTATCAACAGAGAAAGATTGAAGTTGTCAATGACTTCAATCATCTTGGATCAACTATCAACTCTCATGGAAGCAGCAGTCAGGAAATCAAATGATGTATTGCATTAGGCAAATCTGCTGCACAAGACCTTTTTAAAGTGTTGAAGAGCAAAGATGTCAGCTTGAGGACTAAGGTGCCTTTGACACAAGCCATGGTATTTTCAATAACCTCATATGCATTGGAAAGCTGGATAGTGAATAAGGAAGTCTGTAGAAGAATTGATGCCTTTGAGTTATGGTGTTGGAGGAGAATATTGAAAGTGCTATGGGCTGCCAAAAGAACAAATAGATCGGTTTTGGAAAAAGTGCAGCCAGAATGCTACTTGGAGGCCAACATGGTCAAACTTCATTTCTCATACTTTGGACATATTGTCAGGAGGGACCAGTCCCTGGAGAAGGATATTATGTTTGATAAGGTGGAGGGTCAGAGAAAAAGAGGAAGACCCCCAACGAGATGGATTGGTTAAGTGGCAGCATCGATAGAGTCAAGCATGACAAGAGTCTTGAGATTGACCCAGGATTGGGCAGTGTTTTGTTCTGCTGTGCATAGGGTTGCTATGTTTTTTAAATACATAATTGTTACCAACTCGATGGCACCTAACAAGCTACGATGGTGAAATTTCATCTCTCATATTTCTGATATGTACCATTCCCTAGGTACCATTCCCTAAAGGAGGACATCCTTCTTAGTAAAGTGAAGTTTCAGTAAAAAAGAGGAAGATCCACAATGAGATGGATTGTCACAGTGGCAGCAGCAATGAGCTCAAGTTTGGCAATAATTTTAAGGGTGGTACAGTACCAGGCAATGTTTCATTCTGTTGCACTCATAGGTCACTATGAGTTGGTGCTGATTCGATAGCAACTAACAGCACCAACAGCATCCTAAAATCAATCTTTACACAACACATAAAATAAATATGCTACTTCTCTTCCACTGTGCAAAGTCTAGGACACCTTGACAGAATCCCTCAAAATTAAGTTGATTTTGTAGTCTGAAGTTTTCCTAATAAAAATGGGACAATTTTCTATTTTAAATACATAGAGTTATTTCTGAGGTTGCACCACTTTCCTGTATATACATGTTGTCCTTATTGGGTTGCTCAAAATATGTCAAAGGAGACAGACTATGGAATGAAGCCTATTCTTGAATTCCCTCCAGTCTAAAGGCAGCAAAAGTTTCAGTTTAGCAGTGCAAACACATTCCTTGGTTGTGAGGACAACTCTACCCATTTTATTTTATTTTTTAAATTTTCTTTCTCTTATTATTTTGTGTATGTGGCTGCGGTAATTATTGTTGCTGTTAAGTGTTGTGGATTTGGTTCCAACACAAAATGACCCTGTATAGAGGTACTGAGGCTTTCAAAATTTTAGTGAACTGGAAGCCTCATCTTACTCTCATTTATTATAATAAATACATGTGTTATGAAACACAACATATTCCATTTCAACTTTTAATGATTAAAAGAAGCTCACAGTTCTCAGTTCACACCCAATATACTCATAAAACATATTGTTTCTATAAGAGGAAGAAAAGTAGATCACATAAAGAAAGCAGAGTTTATCAGATTTCTTATTTACCTAGTTTTCCTCCCTCCTTGTCTTTCATCCCCTTGTCTATGATGACTAAAAGGAACACCTATGAAAAGTTCCTAGCAGTAAAACACCACTATGCTGAATAGCTGGCAAATCTGCTTTGTGATGGCAATTCTTTCGAAGGCAGACTTTTTTCTTAATTACTGACAGAAGGAACTTCTTCAGGCAATGCAAATTTAGCTGGATATGGGGCAGTGGGATTGGCTACTATAACTGAAAAAGTAATAGTAAAGACTAAAATACTGGAAAAATTATAAAAATCAACAATGGCAATATTATCGTTGTGTTTCCCTTATAACATGAACATTGAAGAACTGTTTCACAGGTCACAAATAATGATCGCACATTGAATACATACAGCAGTTGGTTATCACTAATACCTTTTTATTGAGTGTACAAAATGACTAAATATATTTCGACACTACAAAAGCATGTGGAGTTATCAGCTAAGCCAAAACATCCCAATCATGGTGACTCTATTAAGGACCTGCTGAAACAAATCTGAATTTAATTTAAACTCCACAGGAAAGGGTGCTCTTTGCTCTTCAACTGCTGCTTTTGCCTCAACACCAAAGAGTGGGACTTTTTATCAGCCACCTGCTTTTCCACAAAACTATCTAAGCTGAAATGGATATTTTTGTCTTTTCATTTTTATAGTTTTAAACAATCAGAGTTCATGAACCAGAACTGCTGAAAAGATATCTTGGGTAAGGAAAAAATTGTAAAGATTTTTTAATATTGTGAATCAGCTTAAGCAGAATGGGAAGATTTATGAGCATTGTTTAATACTTTTTATGTTGGAGAATACAAGCAGATAGGGAAGTCAAATGCTATCTTTGCTCCAGGGCTTGTGCTAAGTATTTTTGATTGACTAAAAAGTCCTGGTGTGGTGCTGTAGGATAAAGCATTGGACTGCAAGGTGGATTTGAACAACACAGTGGGTGATTCAAACTCACCAGCTGTTTCTTGGAAACCCTATACAGGGTTCCTAGGAGTTAGACCCAACTCAAGAGCACTTAAGAACAATAAAAACAAATATAACTTTCAATAGTCCTTCTTAAATTATTTTCTACTGTGCATAACACGGAATATTTTTAAAGAAGATTGCAGATAACACTTTCTCTTTTACTAAAAACAATTCTGTAATTTTTCTTGAGGTAGGATAGCATGTGTTGCTAGCTGCCCTCAGATGGATTCTGACTCCTGGTGAAGAGTAGAACTATTCCATAGGGTTTCAATGCTGCAATCTTTTAAAATGTGGCAGCAGTAGTGAGGTTGGCCCAGAATCGGACATTGTTTCGTGCTGCTGTGCATGGGATCACTATGAATCTGTTCCGACTCAATGGTGCCTGACAACAACAACAACAGTCTTTTAAAAGCAGATCTTGGTGATCTGGACCCTGGATGAGTTCAAATGGCCAAACTTTCAGCCAGCAATTTAGTCCTTAGCTATTTGTTTCACTTAGGGACTCCAGGATATTATGTATTACTAAATGTTATTCTTGCATGGACTCAATTAAAGTGGAATTCAAAATATTTTCACAAAGTCCTGCTTGAGTATGCTGAATTTCTATGTCCTATTCACTATATCCTGAAATAAGAAAAAAAGATGAGGAACTAGGCCAACTGCATTGTATAAATAGTCCTTGATCAGAAATCTAAGGAGTTGGATATTACTCCAAGTTTAATTATTTATAAATTGCTCTCATTATACATAGACATAATTCCCTTTATTTCACTTTCTAATTGCAATAATGCAAAACATATTTTAGCATGAATATCACATCCTGAAACTATAAAAATCCTTTTCTAAGAGAAATTTCAAATTGCTTTGGTAGCTGTATCTTTCCTGTGTATTTTACATTCCAGAGTGTTCTGTACTAGGAAGTATGTGATATATTTAATACTGGGAATTATATTTATATGTATCTGGATCTCTGGTAGCTTAGTGGTTATGAGTTGGGCAGCTAACCTCAAGGTAAGCGATGCTCAACTACCAGGTGGTCTGAGGGAGAAAGATGAGGTTTTCTTCTCCCATAAAGATTTACATACTTACAGTCTTGGAAACCCTATACAGGGTCGCTTGAGTCAGAACCGACTCCAAGGCATC
>NW_006408561.1:9342425-9343220 GCF_000296735.1 Chrysochloris asiatica | reverse complement strand
TAAGTGCAGGCAAGCTGGTTCTGAACTATAGAAGCACTGTATTGGGTTTCCAAGGAGCTGCTGGAAAGCATGAAGCACTAATCTTGCATTTCAGTTAGATTTTGCCATCCAATGCATTAACATACAGAGAAACCCCAGAACTCCATATATATTTATATGAATATTTATTTTGTTATTGTTGTTAAGTGCCATGAATTTGGTTCCAGATCACAATGACCTGATCCTGCATAGTGTTTCAAAAGAGCAACTGATGAATTTCAAACACTGATTTTGCATTTCAAACTGATTTTGTGATCCAGCATATTATCCTACAGTGCCACATCAGGACTTCTGAAGACTCAATAACTACATGTAATATGCAGATGATGCAACCTTGCTTGAAAAAAGAGAAGAGTACTTAAAATACTTACTGATGAAGATCATAGACTAACTTCATTAAGAGTTGTATTTAAATGTAAAAAGAAAAACAAAACAAATTTGACCAATAAATAACATCATGATAAATGTAGAAAAGATTGCCATTTCAAAGACTTCATTTTATTTGGAACCACTGTCATCACTTATAGAATCCGCAGTAAAGAAATCAAATGAGGCATTGAAATAAGCAAATCTGGGCCATAAGAACTCTTTAAAGTTTTCAAAAGCAAATATGTCAGTCTGAGGATTATTGTTGGTGTTAGGTGCCATTGAGTTAGTACCAATTGTTGTTGTTGTTGTTAAGTGCCATCGAGTCGGGTCCGACCCATAGTGACCCTGTACAGGGTTTCCGAGGGTGTAAATCTTTACGGGAGTAGA
>NW_006408561.1:9339600-9340281 GCF_000296735.1 Chrysochloris asiatica | reverse complement strand
TGACTAATTTCACTCAACATAATGCCCTCAAGGTTCATCCATGTTAACTGGTGGTTTGCAGCTTCCTTGTTGTTCTTCAAGGTAGCATAATATTCCATTGTGTGTATGTATCACAGTTTGTTTATCCATTCTTCAATTGATGGGCACTTTGGCTGCCTCAATCTTTTTGCTATTGTAAATAGTGCTGCTATGAACATTGGTGTGCATATATCTTCTTGTGTTGTGGCTTGTTTTTCTTGTGGGTAAATAGCAAGTTAAGGAATTGCTGAATTATAAGGCATCTCCACTTTCAACCTTCTGAGGAAGCGCCATATTGCTTTCCAGAGAGGTTGGACCATTTTGCAGTCCCACCAGCAATGCAGGAGTGTCTCAGTCTCGCCACATCCATGTCAGCATATATTGTGCTCTACATTTTTGATCTTTGCTGTTATTGTTGGTGTGAGATGATGTCTCATTGTGGTTTTAATTTGCATCTCTAATGGCTAGTGATCTTGAACATTTCTTCATATGTTTGTTGACTGCCTGGATCTCTTCCTTGGTGAAGTGTCTGTTCATGTCCTGTGTCCATTTTTTAATTGGGTTATTCGTCTTTTTCTTGTAGAGGTGTTGTAGTTTCCTATATATTTTAGAAATGAGTCCCTTGTCTGATGTGTCATTGCAAAAGATTTTTTCCCATTCTGT
>NW_006408561.1:9337311-9339375 GCF_000296735.1 Chrysochloris asiatica | reverse complement strand
TAGGTCCTTAATCCATGTTTAGTTGGTTTTTGTATAAGGTGTGAGGTGAAGGTCTTGTTTCAATCTTTTGCATATTGTTTTCCAGTTCTGTCAGCACCATCTGTTGAAGAGACTATCACCTCCCCCAAATCACTGATTTTACAGAATTTGATCATGCATTCTCCAGCATCATTTTTACCACCAAGGCCATATTGTCCAACTACTTATCCTTCCTCTTTGTTCCAACCTTTACATTCCAATCACCAGTAATGATCAATTCATCTTGATTGCATGTTTGATCAATTTCAGATTGCAGATGTTGGTAGAATTCTTCTATTTCATCCTCACTGGCTTTAGTGGTTGGTACATAAATCTGAATTATAGTGGTATTAACTTGGCATCCCTATAGGTGTATGAATAATATCCTATCACTGACAGCATTATACCTCATGACAGATCTTGATATGTTGTTTTTGACAATGCATGCAACACCATTCCTCTTCAATCTGTCATTCCTGTCATAGTAAACCATGGGGTTGTCATATTCAAAATGGCTAATACCAGTCCATATCAGCTCATTAATGGCTAAGATATCGATGTTTATGCAATCTATTTCATTTTTTAGAATTTATAATTTTCCTAGATTCATACTTTGTACATTCCGTGTTCTGATTATTAATGGATGTTTACAGCTGTTTCTCTTCACTTTGAGTTGTGCCCATCAGCAAATGAAGGTCCTATAGGCTTTTCTCCCACAAGCTTTACTCCATTCACATCATCATGGTCAACTCTACATTGAGGAGGCAGCTCTTCCCCAGTTGCATTTTGAGCACCTTCCAAATGAGGGGCTCATTTTCTGGCACTATATCTGACAGTGTTTTTCTGCTATTTATATATTTTTCAGTGACTAAATATTCAGAAGTAGTTTGTCACTCTTTCTTCCTTGTCTGTTTTCATCTGGAAACTCCTCTGAACCTGTCCACCATAAATACCTGTGGCATAGCTTTCAGAATCACAGCAATTCAAAGGCCAACACAGTATGACAAACTGTCAGACAAATGGTGGTACTGATACTTAATAAATATTAATTTCCTTCCTTCTTTTGATCAGACCATATGGTTTTCACACACTGATGACATATAATATCTACAAACACTTTATCCTGAAATTTCTTACTGTAGGGGAAACCAGCATTTCAAGACTGAATATGACTGCACTGTTGCTTTTTGTTAGATCATTTCTGCTTGCTGAATCACTTTTATGTAACACCTGTTAGGGTGGTCTTTGAGGTGTTGGATCCTGGTATAAAGCCAAGTTTGTTCACCAAAGCTATTAAAGACCCTCCTTCCCACTATGGGTCATAGAGTAATGACCTGACTCTACCTCTGTGTAGGAGTCAGATGTGTCAGTAAATCATTTAATGGACACCTTTATCATCCTAGAGTTGCCAGCATCATTCATTGGTCTCTCAGCCCCTTCCGTAATTAAAGATTAATTTATAGTTACTGTCCATATAAAAATAATTATAACTGAAGAAAGAAAAGACAGCTAAAATTTACTGAACACCACTGTTATGTCCCCCTACAGTAGAAAATTTGGGGATAAATTGTTCATAGCATAGTGGTTATGAGTTGGGCTGCCAACCTCAAAGTCAGCAGTTTGAAACTACCAGCTGTCCCACGGCAGAAAGATGAGGAGTTCTGCTCCCGTAAAGATTTTCAGCCTCAGAAACCCTGTGCAGGGTCACTAGGAGTCTGAACGACTCCACAGAACTTAACAACAACTGTATGTTTGTCAATATTCCCAAAGTTTATATATGCTGATACGTTTAGACTCCTCATATGTATTAACTGACATTTGAAAAGGTTAAAGAAATTCCCAAAGTAATTTAACAAAAACAAACAAAGCAAAAAAGGATGGAGATAGAAATCAATTAAACCATTTGCTTTGAAATTATAGCTTTCATAATTTACAATGCTCTATCTTCTGAGCTGCTCCGCGGGAGAAAGATGAGGCTTTCTACTCCCGTAAGGATTTACACCCTCGGAAACCCTGTACAGGGTCGCTATGGGTCGGAACCGACTC
>NW_006408561.1:9328827-9337211 GCF_000296735.1 Chrysochloris asiatica | reverse complement strand
AGTTTTGAACCGCTGACCTTAAGGTTCGCAGCCTGATTCGTAACCACTATGCTACCAGAGCTCCTTTAGTACCAATTAATAGCGACCATATATAAAACAGAATGAAACACTGCCCTTTCTTGGGCCAGCCTCACAATTGTTGCCATGCTTAAGCCTATTGATACTGCCACTTTGCCAGTCATATCTCTGCAAACAGGAATCAGACAAAAATGCCCTTTGTCACCACTCCTGTTCATTATTGTGCTGGAAGTCTTAGCAAGAGCTATTTGGCTCTCAAACAAACAGCTAGTGTGAGGTTGACCCTGGATTGGGCAGTGTTTCATTCTGTTGTGCATAGGGTCGCTATGAGCCAGTACTACTCAATTTCACCTAACAACAATAAATTGTAATTTGGGCATTTTTGAAGGACTCACAATGTGTCCTTTTTTTTTTTTTTTAATAAAACTTTTATTTTGAATTGAGTGATAGTTTCTCGAGAGAACATAAGTTTTGCACTCAACCTCTAGTATTTTGTTTCATTGCAATTATTACAATCCTTTCCATGCATCATTGGCGAACAGTATTTGCTTCTTTTCCCTTTTTTTTTTTTTTTTTGTTCTGTTTTGTTTTGTTGTTGTACGCAAAAACACATAAGGAAATCTAGTTGTTTTAACAACTAAAGGGCACATACCACAAGTCAATCTGCTGGGTCCCAGCACATGACCTATCTCTTTCCATGAGTCTACAGTCCTTAGCTGCTCAATCTCTTGATGCCATCACCTCAGTATCCTTCTTAGGTATGGCTGTTTCTCTGATAGGGTCCTATATTCCATTTATGCTCTTCTTTCTTGATGGTCCTAGGGTCCTCTGTTCCTGGAATGTAAGATTAACTGCTCCCTGCTTTTTGTTACATAACTTTTACCTTTACAGTTATGACAATTAGTCATGATAACAAATACTCACTATTCAATCAAATGTATCTTATCTCTATCTCCTTTCACCAGATCCATCTAGACAAAATGAAAATTATTCAGTGGGGATTCTACCTTCCCCCACACACTCTGAAACTAAACTTCCTCTTGAAAACTAGTATACCAGACACTTCATGCCTTTGCAGCTCCCGCTTCCCCATTTTACGTTGGTTTGTAGCTTCATTGCTATTATTCAGGGTAGGGTAGCATTCCACTGGATGCATGTACCAAAGTTTGTTTATGCTTTCTTCCATTGATAGGAACTTAAGCTGTCTCCATCTTTTTGTAAATAGTGCAGCTGTAAGCATTGGTGTGTTTATATCTACTCATGTTTTCTTGTGGATAAATACCAAGTAGAGGAATTGTTGGATCATAAGGTATTTCTGTTTCCAACTTTCTGAGGAAGTGCCATACTGTTTTCCAGAGTGGTTGAACCATTTTTATTCCCACCAGCAATGTAGGAGGGTCCTAGTCTCTCCACATCCTTGCCGGAATTTATCATTCTCTGCTTTTTTGAACTTCGCTGTTATTGCTGGTGTGAGATGATATCTCATTGTGGTTTTGATTTGCATCTGTCTAATGGCTAGCTGGTGTGGTGCTGTGGGTTAATGCGTCAGAATGCAAAGTCATTTGAACTGCAATGTTGGTGGTTCAAGCCCACTAGCTGCTCCTTGGAAACCTTATACAGGGTTGCTATGGGTCAGAACCAACTCAATGGTACTTAACAACAACAACAATGACTAATGATCATGAACATTTCTTCAAATGTTTGTAGGATGCCCAGATCAATTCCTTGGTGAAGTGTCTTTTCATGTCATGTGCCCATGTTTTAATTGGGATATTTGTCTTTTTCTTGTAGAGATGTTATAGTTTCTTATAGATTTTAAAGATTAGCCCATTGTCTGATATGCCATTGCAAAAAAGATTTTTCCCATTCTGTGGGCTTCCTTTTTAAACTTTTGGTGAAATCTTTTGATGCACATAAGTTTACATTTTTTAGTATGTCTCAGTCATCTACGTTGTCTTCTTTTTTTTGTGTGTGTGTGTAATTCTCACAATGTTTGATCATCTATGTGTGCCCTATACTTGAAACCTTAAATTTGTCCTACTTTTTCATTGATGATCTTTATAATTCTAATAATCATATTTAGGTTTTCAATCCATGTTGAGTTGGATTTTTATATGGTGTGAGATAAAATATAAATTATTATTGCCACTTCTTTGCTTATTTTTATCTTTTAGAGTTTCTCTTTTCAACCATTTGGTTATTTCAGTGGATAAAGGTTGAGTATCAGAATTTAGTTTTGAAGATCTATTTTGAATTATAGTTTTGATTTGTTCATTTAAATTTTTCAAGGTCTCATGAAGTAATTGTGCTCATAAGTCTGATTTTAAAAACTCTTTGTGTCAGCATCTCCTGAGTAGCCAGTGAAATCAGTCTTTTTAACAGTGTAGATAAAGTATTGTAATGTAACTGTGACTTTAGAAAAATGACATTTTCAAAGAAATAAATCACTGAGACAAATAATACACTATTCATTTTCTAATTTTCATTCAGAAGTGATTATAAAGCTATTTTATAATCAATAGATCATGGTATCTACCATTAAGAATGGGGAAGAACAGTGATAGCAATATGACCATATAGAACTCAGTAAAGTCTCTACAAACTGATAAAAATGACTTTTATTTTAAATGGAATACATTTATTGGTTATTTTGAGTTCATTAATCCATAGTCTAAATCTACCTAGTATCATTAAAATTTTACCCACATTAACTTCTCTAAGGTAATATTTACTTGCACAACTATGTTAAATACATAAAAACTTCTGGATAGTATAATAATAATAATAACTGTAATTCTTCTCAGCTGGATGCTGCTATCATCTTCAGGTAATAGCCATAGTCATCCAAGACTATTATTCTGGGCAAAAATTCAGCCGTATCAATATTCTTTAAATGAATTTCATACCCTAAGAAAACTCTAATTTCTTTTTATTGGTTTAACATTCAACTTTCTAATTAAAAAGTAACCTTTTTCTATTACTATAGCTTAAACTATTACTGTCTTTTAGAATAGGCTTTATCATTTTTCTTTTCTTGAGTTTAGCATTGTTGTTTCATCAGACTTAATGAATTTTCTATTTAAGTTTTCAGCAAATGTGTTAGCATTTATTTGTAGGGTTAAGGAATGTCTCACACTTAAGAAAGTGCAAAAATATTTATGCAAATGCTTAAAGTATCTTATTGCTTTTTTAAACATAGTGAGGTCTCTATGGGTAATGAGTCTAACGTTATGTCTCCACTAATTACATTATATTTCCCATGAATCCTAATTTGTAATGTTTCCTTATTCAGGAGGTTTTAATAATAGAACAAATCTTATCTTTACAGAGACAGTGAGGGACTTTCAAGTACTTCTTTAACACTTCAATTTATAAAAGTTTCTTATAAAAAAATGTTCAACATTGAAATGGATTTTTCACATCTCCTTAATTCAAATGAGTTTGCCAGTAGAGAGACCAAATCTGTGATTTATGAGACAGAGAGTATCATATCCCAATGAGCTACTACTGATATAGGCACTAATCTCAGGAAGTGTTGGTAGAAGCAATGTCCCTAGCAGTGGATCACCTGAAGCTTAATTCCCACTATTGCAATTATTATCTGTGTAGCCTAGAAAATACTTGTCATATAACTTACAAAAGAAATAAGACTTCTGAAAAACAGATCTCAATTTTGGACAATATTATGAGAGAATGTGTCAACTGAAGAGGGTGTATCCTGATGTAATCTTAAAGACAATAACTACTTGACCCAAATCTCTTCCTTTATACTACAGACCAAAACAAATGAAAGTTTCTCCATATACATGTTCACATACACACACTTACACATATCCTATGTAAGCATGGTGCATTTGAAGTTCCACACAGCTGTATGTTGAAAAATTTACATGTGCTTGACATAAGGTGTCCTGGTTTGGTGATGTAGGATTCACTGGTAACCACAAGACAGGTGAGGTGGTTCACAGCCTCTATTCAGAGACCCTATAGAGGGTCACTCTGAGTCAGAATAGAATCAATAGAACACAACAACAAAAACAGACACTAGGTACAGGTACGCTAGATACATAGTGGCCAAACAGAATTCACCACTATTCACATTTTACAAATGTTACTGTATTGCCCCCATGGATCCTTAATAGATAAAGTAATTTCATCATTTTGAAATATAAAACTAGTCTGTTTTGTTTACACATAATTGACTATACCCAAACTGTGTCCATTTTTAAAATTTTAGAATATATCAACATTGTACCTTAGATAATACAGGTAGCATATACATATACAGAGTTTGTCACTGGCAAAAACCTTAGTTATAGCTCATGATAGTATCTGCTTTTGAATGTGCCTTGGAAAGAGAATGAGAGAATGAGATTACAAAACAGAAAGAGAATGCACAGTACTTAGACAGGTAAAAACTGGGAATGCAAACACACAAAATCTAATAATTCCTAATTTTTCTTGTGGTCATATTTAAATTAATCTACATAATTAGTTATCCTCTATTTGCATTTAAGGAGTTCTGGTAATCAGTAATGTAGTGATTAGGAATCGGCTGCTAACCTCAAGGTGAACAGTTCAAAAGTATCAGCAGTTCCACAAGAGAAAGATTTATAGCCTTGTAAACCTTACACAGGGTTGCTATGAGTCAGAATTGATTCCACAACACTAAACAGAAATACTTTACTTTAGGCAAATCTGCTACAAAAGACCTCTTCAAAGTGTTTAAGAGCAAAGATGTCTCTTTGAGGACTAAGGTGCTCCTGATTCAAGCCATGGTATTTTCAATCACTTCATATGCATGTGAAGACTGGATAATGAATAAGAAGACAAGAGAAGAATTGATGAATTTGAATTGTGGTGTTGGCAAAGAATATTGAAAGTATCATGGGATGCCAAAAGAACAAATACATCTGACTTAGAATAAGTCTAGCCAAAATGCTCTTTAGAAGCAAGGTTAGCAAGATTTTGCCTCTCATTTGGGGGACATGTTGTCAAGAGTGCTCAGTCTCTGAAGAAGAGTATTATGCTTGGTAAATGGAGGGTAATTGAAAAAAAGGAAGACCTCCAACAAGATGGATTGACACAGTGGCAGCAACAATGGGCTCAAATACAGAAATTGTTAGAATGGTGCTGGACTGGGCTGTAGGTCACTAAGTTATAATTGACTCAATGATGTCTAACAACAGCAATTCCCAAAAGGGAAACCACTAACAATAGTCTGGAGTCCTTTATTAGTATTTAAAAATTCAGGAAGAAGTGTGTTGTTGTTGTTATTTCATTTTTACTGTTAAGGAAAATATAAAGGTCATATCTAGATATTATTTATAAAACTAACATGCATAAAGCATGTATGAGGCCAATTACTAATGTAATATGTTATTAATTATACAATATGGAATACATGGTGGTGGTGGTAATGGTGGTGTGCCGTGAAGTCGATTCTAACTCATAGAGACCCTGTGTGGAGTTTCCAAGCCTGTAAATCTTTAGAGTAGCAGAAAGTCTCATCTTTCTCCCACAAACGAGATGATAGTTTCAAATTGCTGACCTTGACGTTAGCAGCCCAACTAGTAACCACTATGCTACCAGAGCTCTTTATGTAATACATAATTACTAAATATATATAGATATAGATATATGTTATAGGATCCTGGTGTGGTGCTGTAGGATAAACATTGAACTGCTGACTAAAAAGTTGGCAATTCAAACCTACAAGCTCTTCCATGGGAATGCTATACAAGGTTGCTTGAAGTCAGAATAGACTCAACAGCACTTGACAACAACAAACATGTGGTATGCATTAGAGTAGCATCCTTTTACCATACTTACTCATTCTTCATGTTAAGTAACTAATCTAAGAATTGGGATTTTAGGAAGAATATAAGACTGGAAGAAGATTCATTAAAAACTTGTGATATGCAGATGACAAAACCTTGCCTGCTGAAAGTGCAGAGGACTTGAAATATTTACTGATGTGGATCAAAGACTAGAGCATTCATTATGGATTGTATGTCTGAGGTTAGTAAAAAATGATCCACACTCCCATTTTTATTAAAACGCCCGTCCACATCCGCGGCTGATGACAACATTTAGTATGCACATGAAATGACTCTGTTAAATAAATGAGTGACAGTGGATTATATGGAAAATGTCTCCAAATTAGCCATGGCTCTGCTTGTGAAATAATCTATGACAGACTTGGATTTCAAAATTTTTGTGCAAGATGAGTACCGAAACAACTCATGGGAGAGCATCATTAGAAGCATTTGGACAGCTGTAAACAAAATATGGACCAATACTCAATGGCAGAGTATAGAATGAAAATGTCCCAATTGCCGACCAAAGATAAATTCAAAAGTCAACCCTAAGCTGGAAAACTGATGTTTATCATTTTCTGGGATTCTCAAGGGCCAGTACTGGAACACTATCAGGAAAAAGGTTCAACAATCAACAGTGTTTGTTATGGTGAGTTGCTCAGTGAAGACCTAAAGCCTAAATTTTGGATTAAATGCAGAGGAATATTATCCAAGGGTATTGTGATCTTATATAACAATGCATGTCCACATATCCTTGTCCATAATGTTGATACATTGCAAAAAACTCATTTTGAGGCGTTAAAACATCTTCCCTCTAGTCCTGATCTTGTTCCACTGGGCTGGCACCAGTTTGGTCCCCTGAAATCAGTCCTTCAAGAACAAATATTCATCTCTGATGAAGAAATGAAGACATCAGTGCATTAGTGGCTTGTAGTTCAGCTGAAAACACTTTTTAACAAGAGGATATGAAATCTTGGTGACAGATAGACAAGAAGTATTATAAAGCATAAAGCAAGGAATTTTTTTTTCTTTCTACGTAATAAAAGTGTTTATGATCTGACATTGTATTAAATGTGTATAAGTGATGTCTATCTTAAACAGTTGACTCTATGAATATGAAATCTGAACAATTTTAGCACTCCAAAGACAGAGGGGCAGTACTACATTGTGGGAAGAACTGATGCGAATCCCAGTCTCTCCCTTGCTCTGGTGGCAACTGAGGGGATGGCCTGGCTGGCTTCAAGGCTACTGACCACACTCTCAGATGCCCAGTGGCTGGACATGAGAATGGCATCAAGCAGCAGGATTAGGCTCACCCTTCTGTGTGACAGGTGGCATCCCAGTCCTAAACAGTCATCAGTTCTCATTGAGTCCGTTTCCAGCTGTGGGGTTGTGTGGGGTTGTGCTGATTTCTGTTGATAACATTCCTCTAAAAACACTTTCTAGAGAACCATGTAAACTGTTGTGTTGCTTAGCTACAGTATAAGAAATGACAATGTTTTGGAAGTATGTTGTCAACAAATTTCTGTTTTACATTGTCATATTTTTATGTAGTTAGAAATGTTTAAATATTCAACATCAACATTAACAAATATAAATTTATAGTGTTAAAATGACATATTTTTCTATACTAAAAGTTGATTAAAATAAATGTGTATAGTTAGTGTGTAGAAAGTGTTTGACTTATCCTCATTAATATTAAGAAAAAGAATATCCACACAACTGGACCAATAACATCATGACAAATGGAGAAAAGATTGAAGTTGTCAAATACTTCATTTTGCTTAGATCCACAATCCACATTCATGGAAGCAACAGTCAAGAAATCAAATGACATATTGCTTTAGGCAAATCTGCTTCAAAAGATCTTTTTAAAGTGTTAAAGAGCAAAAAAGTCAGTTTGAGGACTAAAGTACACCTGACCTAAGCCATGGTATTTTCAATTGCCTCATATGCATATAAAATTTGTACAATAAGTAGCAAAAACTGTCAAAGAATCCATGCATTTTAATTATGATATGGCAAGAAATGTTGAAAGTACCACGTACTGTTAAAAAAGAACAACAAAAAAACCCCCACCTAAATCTATATCAAAACAAGTACAGCCAGAATGCTCCTTAAAAATGAGGATAGTGAGACTTTGTCTCTATTACTTTGTACAAATTATTAGGAGGCTTCAGTCCCTTTAAAAAGGACATCATACTTGGTAATGTGAGGGTCAATGGAAAAGTGGGAGTCCCTCAACAAGAATGATTGACACAGCAGCAGCAAAAATGGGCTCACACATAATAACAATCATGAGTTTGGGAGAGTAGTGAGCACTGTTTCGCTCTGTTGTAAATAGGGTGGCTATGAGTCAGAACAGACTTGATGGTACCTAACGAACTTGATGGAACCATCAAAATAGGTTCAATTGCTTTAAATATTTCATTGTATGGTATAAAGTTAAATTCTATATCTAACTTTACTTCTAGTGTTTCTAAGTATTTAGAATACACCATGACCAATAAACAGCATCCTTATCAATGGAGAAGAGATTGAAGTTGT
>NW_006408561.1:9316285-9321137 GCF_000296735.1 Chrysochloris asiatica | reverse complement strand
GGTTCCGACCCATAGCGACCCTGAACAGGGTTTCCGAGGCTGTAAATCTTTACGGGAGCAGAAAGCCTCATCTTTCTCCCGCGGAGCAGCTGGTAATTTCGAACTGCCGACCTTGCGGTTCACAGCCCGATTCATAACCACTACGCTACCTTAGGCACTTAAAATAATGTATTCAAATGTTTGAGATAAGTCTTGCTTTTCATAACTGTATACTTTTTTAAGAAGAAAAGAATAGTTCAAGGAACAGAAGAGAAAGAAAACCTGGATGATAAAAAGAGAAGAAATCAGTGTTCATTAATTTTCCAATGATCTCTCATTATTTGCAGGTGGTAGTTAATTGAAAGGTTTCCAGTGGTGTCAAAGGAAATAACATAAGTTGTTTTGACAAAAGGTTGCAAATGAAGTCGACCTTTTTAATTAGTCTGCTGAATGTTGACCATTCTAAACACTCATTTGTTCTTGGCCTTTTTAACCTTAGTCCTGAACACTGAGCTATAGAGAAATTTAATTTAACTTCAACACCAAATAAAATTCAAATGTTCTTTTATATTTATTTTTGCTTGTCATATCCAATTATTTTTAAAATGAATTTCATACAATTTTAATTAATATCCATAAAAGACAGTGAGATTGTCATTTGGAGAAGAACTATTGGTCACTCATATTTGTGCTTTAATGAATTCATCATTGTCCAGGTTGATATTCAGCTTGCAGGCCAAGAAACCTAGTCTGCTCACGGTCTAAGAGTTGTTTGGCTTAGTTATATTCATTTTTTTGTGTGTGTGTGACGTTTTCAAAGATTTATAAGGAAATTAAAAAAAAAAAAAAACACTGTTTAGTATGATGTGATATGTAACTCCCAGGGATAGTAAATTCTTGAGAAAATCTGACCATTCAGTTAATGAGTTCTGCTGTTAATTGAAATATTGGAAATTCAAGTCTACCTTGAAGCTTCTTGGGAAGAAGACCTTGTGATCTGCTGGCAAAAAAAATCAGTCACTGAAACCCTAAGGAATTCAATTATACTATGAGCCACATGGAGTCACCATGGGTTAGAATCAACTAAATGTCAACTGGTAATGATACCCTAGAAAAGGAATAATCAGATGGTTGTATTTTGTTTTTTAGCCAAGAATCAGAAAAAAATAATACAAGGATAAATAGTTTAACAAACAAAGATGAAAAGCCACTAGGTTCTAATAGTTGGAAATAATGAATACAGCCAAGTTTGCCAGATACTTATATTAGTCTGCAGGAATCCCTTACTCCTTTATAATAACTGAGCTGGTACAGCCTCTGCTTCTGTGATCCTTTAAAACCTGAGTAGAATTAACCTAACTTTTATTCTAAATGATTTAATCATTTTCCTGACTAGGTTGATACATTAATTACCTTTGCAATTATACTTAAAGTTACTAAGGTTGTCATTTTGGAGAGATTCTTAATTATCAATATTCTTGATATTATATACAAACTTTTGTGCTTTTATATGCAAGTTCACTTTTTTTTTTTTTTTTTTTTCTGTTTGAGCAAAGGAATTATCATTTTATTAGATTCACATCCTATTCCCAAAGCTGTGATGCTTTATTTTAAGGTAAGTTGAATACATTAATTTCTAATTTTCATTTTCAGATGGCAACCTTATTTACTTTATTTCCAAAATATAATGGCTCAAGTATCTTTTGTTCTAAGGATGACCTCAAACTTTAATAATAACACAAGCAAAACCATGTATGATTTTCAGAAATTTCTACTGCTACATAACATATTACCATAGCCTTAGCAGCTCAAATAACGTCCATTTATTATATCAGTTCTATGGGTTAGATATTTAGGTGAGCTTGGCTGTTTTCTATGCTTAAGATCTCACATGATACAAACCGTGGCTTGCTCTTATGTGAGAGTGCCATGAAAGAATCAACTTCCAAGCTCATTCAGGTTTTAGTAAAATACAGTTTTTAGTACCTCTATATGTACCATCCTGTTTCTTTTCTGGTTGTCATTCAGCGGCTACTGATTGCTCTTAGAGACCACTTACATGTTATAAAATCAAGGACAAATGAATTTTTCTGTTCAAATTTCTCTGACTTTCCCCTCTGCCATCAATTGAATAATTTGTCCGATTTTCAATGGACTTATGTAATTAAATCAGATTCACCTAGATACTCTCCTTATCTTAACTATTTAATCTATAACATAATTATAAGACTGATATTTTATTCATGTGTTCTGAGGGTTAGGGCAAGACATCTCTGGGGATGACCTTCCAAAATTTTGTCCTACTAAATCAGAAAAATCAATCATTTACTAACTTTAAGATAATCTGAGATTCTATCGTAGATAATCCAATATCAAAGATTCAAGTCACTTTTTAAAAGATGCATTTAAATCATCTCTTTTAAAAAATTCAAAACCTAAGAAATTTTAAATGACAATGAAATTTAAATGAAATGATAAATTTATCTGACTTGTTAAACTTAAAATCTATACTACTTCTACTTTATGAAAATCAGAATGACATAGACTAAAAGAAATAGAACTGTCTTATTACAAATTAATGTATTAGAAATTAAGCTTATCTTCAGAACTATATTACTCAAGCAATATCGTATGGGTGCTAAGTAATGTTCATATTTCAAATATATTGCAAAAGATGAAATATAGAATAATACATGCAAGTGACTATAGAATGACAATGTAGAAATGAAGTGGTGAAAAGTATTATTAGGAAGACATTTCTTTATATGAATTGATTTTCTGATGATAGTAAAAATATGCCTAGAAAAATCAAGCCACATAGCTTACAGTTAATACATTTTGTGGATTTTTTTAAATGTATGAGCTCACATCGCAGGGAGGAATTAATTATTTTTTGAATGGCATCACTTTTAAAGATGTGTTTTTAGATCTATAGGAAGATTATATTACTAATGCTCTTAGGATATTTGAAATATCCCTGTTGGATATCATTTTTTGCTTTCCCTAGCAGTACTTGAAAACAGATACATAGATTACAGCTGTGTATTTCCAAAGTGACTTGGCAAAATCACTCAAAACTAATATCTAATGTGGATTATTTATTTATTGCTTTTTAGCATACAAGAAATCAGCATGTTTGTATTATTAAATAATATTATTGTTGTTTTTGTTAAGTGCTTTACACCATGTTTCCAAGCGTGTCGCTGTGAGTTAATGCACCAGACTGCAAAGCTGTTTGAACTGCAAGGTCAGCGGATCAAGCTCACCAGCTGCTCCTTGGAAACCCTATACAGGGTCGCTTTGGGTTGGAACTGCCTTAACAGCACTTCACAACAGCAACAACAACACCACCATGTTTCAGTATTCAATATTCCGGTGCTTACAGTGTTCCATTGCTGTTTCTAAGGTTTTCAGTGACTAAAGATTCGGAAGTAGTTCATCACTCCTTCCTAGTCTGTCTTCATCTGGAAGCTCAGCTGAAACCCTGTCCACCATGGGTGACCCTGTTGATATTTAAAATACCCATGGCATAGCTTCCCCAAACACAGCAACACACAAGTCACCACAGTATGACAAACTGACAGATGACTGATGTTTCTTGTCCTTTATGCTGATTAAAGTATATGCTGCCTTCTCTATTTAAACTCATAAGTTTGTTGTATATCATTTAAAATAATTATACATTGCCTTAATATTCAATCTAATAAGTAACCTAGACCACTGGTTCAAAGTATTTTATTACTCATTTATTTATTATTTTCCTAAATAAACCCTAAATTTTTTAGAGTCGATAGGTTTGGCATATGGTTAATGGTTGAAATATAATTTCATTTTATTCTAGTTGTTTTTTTTTTAACCTTTTCTTGTGATTTGAGTAACCATTTGCTGAGCATATTGGTTTACCATTCAATATTTCATGCACATTTAAAAAAAAAAATTGTATTGATTGCAATCCCTACAATGTAACAGGACACTTCTATTTTACATGTTTACCATGTATCGCTCTGCTGTTAGTTTTTTTTTTTTTAATTATGGTGACTTGTTTGCTACTGTGATACTAGAAGCTATACCACTGATATTCTAAATACCAGCAGGGTCACCTATGCTGTATGATGAACTTACAGACAAGTAAATATTAGGAATAAAGATAGATGGACCACTTCTGAACAGTCAGCCACTGAAAATCTTGTGAGTAACAGCAAAACACCATCAGATACAATGCCAAAACATGAGTCTCTCAGAATGTTACTCAAGATATGAATCCTCTCAAAGCAGAGTTGATCATAATGATGTGAATGGAACAAAGTTTTTAGAACCTTCATTTGCTGAGGGATACAACTGAAATGGGAAGAAACAGATGTAAACTTGTATTGACAATCAGAACATGAAATGTATGAATAATGAATCTAAGAAAATTGGAAGTTGTTGAAAATGAAATAGAAAACAGAAAAAGATCAATATCCTAGGCATGTGTGTGCTGAAATAGACTAGCAGTGGCCATTTTGGATCTGAAAATCATAGTTTCCTATTGAAGGAATGGCAAATTGAAGATGATTAGCATCACACTCACTGTCACAAAGAACATTTCAGGATCTATATTGAAATAAAAAGCCATCTGTAACAGGGTAATATCTATGTGGAACTGTAGGCTAAGCACTAGACTTCTAACTACATGACCAGTTGTTCAAACCCACCAGCTGCTCCTCAGAAACCCTATATAGGGTTCCCATTCATTGGAATTGACTCTATGGCACTTGCTGTTGCAGACCGTGAAGGCCTGGTCAGAGGTTCGAGGCCCTATAGGCCCGAGTGTAACAGATCTAGCCACCTGGCAGTTAATAACAAATTATTTTTATTAATTACAGACATGAAG
>NW_006408561.1:9313745-9316185 GCF_000296735.1 Chrysochloris asiatica | reverse complement strand
GAACCAATAGATCTGTTTTGGAAGAAGTACAACCAGAGTGCTCCTTGGAGGCCAAGATGGCTAAACTTTGTCTCTCCTACTTTGGACACATTGTCCGGAGAGAACAGTCACTGGAGAAGGATGTCATGCTTGGTAAGGTGGAGGGTCAGAGAAAAAGAGGAAGACTCCCAACGAGATGGGTCAGCCAGGTGGCATCATTGATGGCGTCAAGTGTGGCAGCAGTAGTGAGGTTGGCCCAGGATCTGACATTGTTTCGTTCTGCTGTGCATGGGGTTGCTATGAGTCGGTTCTGACTTGATGGCACCTGACAACAACAACATGACTTCTATACTAGCTATTATTTCCACAGCAAAGTGAGAACAGTATGACATGATGGAAAGATAAAAGATTCTGTAAATAAAAGATTTGGATTTTGTTTAGATTATTTTATTTATTATCTACATGATACTAATTGAAAAGATTCACATAGCTATCAGCTGTGTTACTTATCAAACTATCAATACTAGCAGTTAGCAAAATAAGCTATTTTGAGAACATAGTAAAATGAGGTAGTAGAAAGCAATTAGTGCATTTGTTGTTGTTGTTGTTAGGTACCATCGAGTCGGAACTGATTCATAGCGACACAATGCACAGCAGAACGAAATACTGCCTGATCCTGGGCCAGTGTCACTACTATTGCCATGCTTGAGTCCGTTGATGCTGCCACTTGGCCAATCCATACCATTGGGACTCTTCCTCTCCTTCTCTGACCTTACCAAACGTGATATCCCTATCCATCAACAGGTCTCTCCTGACACTATTTCCGAAGTATGAGAGATGAAATTTGTCCATCTTGGCCTCCATGGAGCCCTCTGGCTGCACTTCATCCAAAACGGATCTATTGGTTCTTTTGTCAGCCCATAGCACTTTGAATATACTCCTCTAACACCATAACTCAAAAGCATCAATTCTTCTACTGTCTTCTTTATTCACTGTCCAGCTTTTGCATCCATATGAGGTTATTGAAAATAACATAGCTTGGGTTAGGCGCACCTTAGTCCTCAAGCTGACATCTTTGCTCTTCAACACTTTAAAAAGGCTTTGTGCAGCAGATTTGCCAAATTCAATATGTTAGTTGATTTCTTGACTGCTGCTTCTGTGAGTGTTGATAGTTGATCCAAGAAGAATGAAGTCTTTGACAACTTCAATCTTTTCTCCGTTGATAAGAATGTTGTTTATTGGTGCAGTGGTGAGGATTTTTGTTTTCTTTACAGTGAGATGCAATCCATACTGGAAGGCTGTGCTCTTTGATTTTCATCAGTAAATGTTTTAAGTCCTCTTCACTTTCAGCAAGCAAAGTTGTTTCATCTGCATATAGCAGGCTGTTAATGAGTCTTCCTCTAATCCTATAGATGCCATGTTTTTCTTCACATAACCCAGCTTCTCAGATTATTTGCTCAGCATACAGGTTGAATAAGTATGGTAAAAGAATACAACCTTGTCACACACCTTTCTTAATTTTAAACCATTCAGTTTTCCCATGTTCTGTTCGAACAACTGCCTCTTGGTCCATGTACAGATTCCTCATGAGCACAATTAAGTGTTCCAGAATACTCATACTTTGCAATGTTGTCCATAGCTTGTGATGATCCACATAATCAAAAGTGTTTGCATAGTCAATAAAGCACAGGTAAACATCTTTCTGATATTCTCTGCTTTCAGGCAAGATCCATTGGACATCGGCAATGATATCCCTTGTTCCACGGCCACTTCTGAATCCAGCTTGAACCTCTGGAAGTTTTCTGTCAATGTATGCTTGCAGCCATTTCTGCATTACCTTTAGTAAAACTTTACTTGCATGGGACATCAAAGAGATTGTCTGATGATTTCTGCATTCCATTGGGTCACTTCTCTTTGGAATGGGCACAAAAACGGATCTCTTCCAATCAGTCAGCCAGATAGTTGTCTACCAATTTTCTTAGCAGAAATGAGTGAGTGCCTCCTATGTTGCCTCACTTTCTTGAAAGATTTCAATTTTTATTCCATCAATTCCTGGTGCTTTGTTCTTTGCCATTTCCTTCAATGCACTTTGGACTTCCTCCCTGAATATCATTGGCTCTTGATCATAGGGTACCTCTTGAAATAGCTGAACAGTAACCATTTCCTTTTGGTACAGTGGCTCTGTGTATTCCTTCCATCTTCTCTTGATGCTTTCTGCATCATTCTATAATTCAATAACAAAAGTCAAGGTTTGAATTTTTTCTTCAGTTTCCCCAGCTTGAGAAATGCAGTGTGTTGTTACTTTTTGGTTTTCTGATTTCAAATCTTTGCACATTTTGTTGTAATATTTGGATTAATCTTCTCAAGCTGATCTTTGAAATTTTTTTTTCAGCTCTTGGACCTCCTCATTTCTTCCATTTTCTTTAGCATCTCTACTTTGGAGAGCAAGTTTAAGTGTCTC
>NW_006408561.1:9297350-9303856 GCF_000296735.1 Chrysochloris asiatica | reverse complement strand
AATTCTAAACAGGCAAAGTTCTTCCTTCAGAGAATTCATTCAAGGTAAATTGGGTGGCTCCCTGGTTTGTTCCAAGGACAATAGGAATGCCCTCCATAAATTGTTTCCAGGTGCTGCCTATTCACCCAGGTGCCTCTTTTCCTGAAGAACCTGGGCTGGGCAGCTGACACAATAGGAATCCTCCCTTTCCTCCCTCCATTTGAGGCTAGGTGCTAAAAGGTATGTTAATTAAGCTTGAGAAACCAAGTTGCTGTAGTGAGATTCGAACCTGCAAAGTATGATGTAGAGTTACCTGAATGTCTGGAAAAATAAGATTGACAGCTGTATCTTGTCTTAGTCCCCTCCTAGCTTTGTGTAAAGTACCTCCCCTAAATAAGAGGAAGGTGCAGAACGAATTCAGGTGCATTACGACTGGCAAGGCGTGCGTTACAGCATGCAGGGGGCACAATCCAGCCTTGCAACCATACTGCCTGTTTAGCTAAGATGTTTACTATGCAGGATATTACGGCCTTCATGGCTGAGATGTTTGCAATGCAGGAACTGCCTGATGCCAGTCCAGCATTCACTCTGGTTTCGGAGTGTCTCTTTGTCTTTGCGTCTCTGTGTCTCTGTTGCTATCTCTATCGCTGCTGGGTCTCCCCTCCTCGTGAACCAAACACTCGTGAACAACACAACTATGTTGAGGCAAGTCCCCGGCAACTTGCAACACCAACAACACAATGAAGGTCAGTAAATATCACTATTTATCAGTAAATATTACTATTTAAAATTATGTACCAATTAATAATGTCAATGATGATGACCAACTTCTTCATTCTTAAACTGATTAAACATGTAATCAAGATGCATTGATAATTACTGGTGATAGGAATAGGAAAGTTAGAAAAAAAGAAAAAGAATTAGTAGTTGCAAAGTATGTATGGCTTTGGTGATAGAAACAATGCTAGAGATCACATGACAGAATTTTGCAAGATCAAAAACTCATTGATGATGCATGGAGGGAATTGTAATCATGGCAATGAAATGATATACGATAGAATGAATGTAAAACTAATGTTCTCCCATGTAAACTATCATATAATTCACAGTAAAACATTTTTAAAAAACTCCTTTATTGTAAAACATTTTTAAACAACGTGAAAGGCATCTATATACATGTACTTCCCCAGATAGAATACATAGGAATCAAACTGACTACATTTGTGGGAAGAAATGGGGGAGAAACTCAATATAAGCATCCAAAACAAGACCAGGGGCAGACTGTGGAATATATAATCAGTTGCTCATAAGCAAGTTCAGAATGAAGCTGAGAAAAATTAAAACAGGTCCACAAGAGCCAAAATGCAACCTTGAATAGACGCCACCTAAATTTAGAAACTATCTCAAGAAAAGATTTAGTGCGTTAGACACTAATAATCAAAGACCGTAAATTTTGTTAAATTACATCAAGAACATCAAATGAAGTAAACAAATGCCATTAAAAAGACAGGAAATAAATAAAAGGCCAAAATGGATGTCAGCAGTGACTCTGAAACTTGTTCTTGAAAGCAGTGAAGTTAAAATGAATGGAAGAAATGAGGAAGCTAAGATCTGAACAGAAAACTGCAAAGGACCAAAACCTGGAGTTAGGAAACCAAAAGGGAAGAGCATGCTCAGAAATTCTTAAGCTGAAAGAACTGAAAGGATTCAATACTTGACTTGTAATATTACAGGTTTTTTTGTTTGTTTGTTTTGAGCAAAATATTGAATGATGTAGAAATAATCAAAAGAAGATGGAAGGGGGCTAAGAATCTGGAGAAATTAGCTCCTCTGAGTCAGCCGGCTTAATAAAATGTTTAACTCTGCTTCACCATTCCGCGTGGCCTCGGTTTCTTGGACCACGAATCTGAAACTGATAACATTTGATTCCCTGACCCGGAAACCGACCGCGCTGGCCCCTTGAGCCACCGGATTGGAGTTGGGGAGTCACTAATGGCTAGCTCCCCTTGGCAGATGAGATGGCGCGCCTCCTCCTCCGAGTGGGGGCAGCCAGCTTGGGGGCATCCAACCACCACACTTACCTCTCCCGACGAGACTCAAAAGGAGAGGCAGAACCAAAGCAACCAGCCAAGACTTCTGGAACAGAGGCATCTGCAAAGATTACTGAGGACTAGAACAAGAAATTATCCCAAGCACAGCAGCCAAGGCAGTAGGAGTCCCCACCTCGATTCACCACAGCAGACTGAAGAAAGCCTCATCTCCATGAGAAGCTAAAACTGACCCTACCAACCCTCACAAGAGGTCATTTTCTTCTGAAGAAGTCACTCTGGAGGACCAGGCTCTCCCCAAGCCCAGCGGGAGCAAGGGCATTAGGTTCTTCTTTGACCAGTTCGTGAAGAAATGTGAAGATGGCTCCTGGGAACGTTTGCCTTCATATAACCATTTATCTAAGAATTCAAGCCATGCAAACATTCAAAAGTTCTAAACCCATTTTTCCGGTTTAATGTCTACAAAAGAAGACCTAATGTCACAGGCCAAGCTCTTCACCATAAGCTTTGAGGGTGGGATGGGCGTTGAATATGTGATGTTCTACAACGAAGATGAGAAAAGAATGGTTTGCTTGTTTCAAAGAGGCCCTTACCTACAAGGAGCACCTGGATACCTCCATGGAGGTGCCATTTGACTATCCTGGTATGAATGCGATGCTAGCTGGGGGCGTTGTCATGACTGCCAATCTCAACATCAATTTTAAAGGGCCTATTCCCCTTTGTTCTGTTGTTGTGATAAATAGCCAACTTGATAAAGTCGAAGGAAGGAAGGAAATATTTTGTTTCCTGTAATATTGGAAATGTCGATGAGAAGACCCTACACAAAGAGGGAACAGCTTTATTTGTAAAGTTGGAGGCTGGTAAAAGTTTGACATAAAAGAGCCCCTGGTGAATTCCACACCATTCTGTAGAAGGTTCTTCCTCCCCTCCTCTTCTTCTCACTGACTGACATATCCCCTTAGGGAGAAGCCTGCTAATACCAGCCCTCCCAAATAATCTTCTGAGAACAGTCCAGAAACTGTTCCCACTTTCTAAAATTTTGACATACTGGGACCCCCTGTGAAAACAACAGCAACTTCTGTGTCTCCTTTGGATAAATGTCCATTTCTCCTGATAATTTAAATGAACTGCTTAAGGTTGCACCAGTCTGGAGAAAAACATCATTAAAGCTTACCATCAAGTTGAACATGCTTAAAAGAAGGAATAAATATGTGGGTGAATGTTAAAAAAAAAAAAAAAAAAAGATGGAAGAGAAGCACAGAGTCGTAATAACAAAAAGAAATAATCTCTGTTCAATGATTTCAAAACGTTTCATATAAAGAATTGATGGTAATAAAGGAATAAAAAAAAGATGGAAGAGAAGCACAGAGTCGTAATAACAAAAAGAAATAATCTCTGTTCAATGATTTCAAAACGTTTCATATAAAGAATTGATGGTAATAAAGGAATAAATACCAAGCAGCACTGGAGGTATTTATTCATCTATGTTAATAAATTTGGAAGACATCTACATGACTAAGCAATTGGAATTTGGAATTTGTGCCCATTTTAAAGAGAGTTTACCTTAACAAATTTGAAAATCAATGAACAATATCTTTAATATGACATGTAAGCAAAATTTTTCTGAAGGTAATTCAAAATGGCTACAGTTGTACATCAACAGGGAAATGTCAGAAATTCAAACCACATTCAGAAGAGGATGTGGAACCAGTATTGCTGATGTCTGATAGAACTTGACTGAAACTAGACAATACCGGAAAGATGCTTACTTGTGCTTTATTGACTATGAAAAGGCGGTCAGCTTTGTGGATCATGGCAAGCTATGGTTAACATTGCAAAAAATGAGTATTCCAGAACACTTACTTGTGCTCATGAGGAACCTGTACATAGGCGGAGAGGAAATCATTTAAACAGAAAAAAAGGGGGAAGGTGTACAAAAGTGTTGCATTCTTTCATCATACTTCTTCTCCCTGTATACAGAAGATGGATTATATAAAAAAGAACGTGGTATGAGGGTTGGAGGAAAACTCATTAACAATCTGTGATATGCAGATGATAAAATCTTATTTCCTGAAAGTAGGTGAGGAGCAAAGACTATAGCCTTAATGTAAAGTTTAAAAAAAAAAAAAATTCTCACAACTGAACCAATTAATAACATTGTGATAAATGGAAAAATTACTCCAGTTGTCAAAGACTTCATTTTACTTGGATCCATAACCAACACTCATGGAAACAACAGTTGAGAAATTAAATGACATATTGCATTGGGCAAATATGCTGCAAAATATCTTTTTTAAGTGTTTGAGGGCAAAGATGTTTGAGGACAAAGATGTGCCTGACCCTTACCATATTTTCAATAGCCTGTGTGATATTATAAGATAAACACTGAACTGCTATCTGCAACTTGGACTGTTCAAACCTACCAGTCACTCCTTGGAAACCGATACATGGTCGCTGTCAGATGGGACTGACTCAGTGGCACTTAGCAACAACAATCTATGCATGTGAAAGTTGGACAATGAATAAAGAAGCAATAGAATAATTAATGCGTTTGGATTATGGTGTTGGAGATGGATATTAAAATACTGTGGACTGTCAGAAGAACAAGAAAATCAGTGTTGGAAGAAGTACAACCACAATGCTCCTTCTTTAAAAGTCAGAATGGCAAGAGTTCACCCGTTATACTTCAGACACATCATCATAGGTAACTAGTCCAAGGTAAAGGACAACATGCTTAGTAAACTAAAGGGTTAGCAAAAAACGAAGATACCCAATAATTTGGATATGCACAGTGCCAGCAGCAATGGAATTAAGCATAGCAATAATTGTGAGGATAGCACAGGACTGGGTAGTGTTTTGTTCTGTTATACATTAGGTTGCTATGAGTAGGAATCAACTTGATGGCAACTAACAGTGTTTGGAATTTCCAATCTTTCCATACACTTGGCAACATTTATTGTTTTCTGTCTTATTGAACTTTGCTATTAATGCTAGGGTAAGATATCTCATTGCTATTTTGATTTGCATCTCTAATTGATAAAGTTTGAGAATACTTCTTCAAGTCTTTTTGGCGAAGTGTCTGTTCATGTGTTCTGCAATATTTTAATTGGAGTTATTTTTTTGTTGTTGAAATGTTGAAATTTTCTAAACATTTTGAGATCAGTTCCTTGTCAGATACGTCGTTACTAAATAGCTTAATTTAATCTGTGGGTGCTCTTTTGGAGAAATCTTTCAATGTGCATAAATATTTAATTTTTTTGAGAGGCCCAATCATCTAATATATTCTCTGTTATTTGTGTAATTTTAGTTATTTTTGATAGTCTCTTTATGCAATGAATTAAGGTCCCTCAATTAGCCCCTATTTTTTCTTTGGTGAGATTTTCAATTTCAAGTTTTGCATTTAAGTCTTTGATCTATCTTGAGTTCATTTTTTGCATATGGCTCAAGGTATGAACCTTGTTTAATTTTTCTATATATGGACATCCACTTTTACCCGTGTCATTTCTTTAAGAAACAGTTTTTATCCAACTAGTGGGTTTTGACCCTTCTTTGAAGATCAGTTCTCCATAAGGGATGGATTTGCTTCTGAGCTCTCAATTATGCTCCACTGGTATATGTATCTGTCATTATACCAGTATCATGATGTTTTTACTTCCAAAGCTATGTAGCAGGTTTTGAGATTGTTAGGTGTGAGATCTCTCACTTTGTTTTTGTTTAATAGGGCTATGCTTAGCAGAGATATCATTGCTTTACAATAAAGTCAGGGATTGTTTTTTCTGTGTCTTTTAAAATATGATGGTGGAATCTAGATCAGATTGTAGGATATCTACAGATCACTTTGGGTAGCATTGGCATTTTCACAATATTAATTATTTGTTACTTGAAAATGTTATTTATATAAGTCTCCATTTATGTAAGTGTCTTTAAGTTGTGTTTTGTAATTTTCTTTGTACATGATTTTGCATTTCTGGTTAGGTTTTGTTATTTTTGTTAGTTGTCAGGTTCCATCAAGTCAGCACTGATTCATAGCAACTTTATCACAGCAGACGGAAACTCTGCCTGGTCCTGAGCGAACCTCACAATCATTGTTATGCATGAACTCATTGTTGCTGTCACTGTGCTAATTCATCTCATTGGAGGATTTCCTCTTTTTCTCCAACCCATCACTCTACCAAACATGATATTCTTCTACAGGGCTTGTTACCTCCTGAAAACATGTTCAAGGTACAAAAGATGAAGTCTGACCATCCTCACTTCCAAAGTGCACTCTGGCTGTACTTCTTCCAATACATATCTGTTTGTTCTTTTGGCAATCCATGGTATTTTCAATATTTTCCTCCAACACTGTATCTCAAATGCATCAATTCTTCTACAGTCTTCCTTTTTCACTGTCCAACTTTCACTTGCCTATGAAGTTATTGAAAATACCATGGTTTGGGTCTGGTTCTCCGTAGTCCTCAAACTGACATCTTTGCTCTT
>NW_006408561.1:9288365-9294425 GCF_000296735.1 Chrysochloris asiatica | reverse complement strand
TGCTCTTCCTTTGTTCCACTTATATAGTTGATTAATTGATTTTTCTTCTATTTTTGAATCATCTTCAAATACCTGGTAGGAATCCACTTGATCATGATCATCATGAATTAAATTATAACCCTCCCCCAAAATATGTTTCAGCTATGTTGATCCTGATTATCAGTAGTATGGTAGTTATGCAAAGATGTAATGTGGCAGTTATGTGATGATTCCCCATGGGCACAGACATTGGATATACCTGTGGTTGTGGATGCTGTTGATAGTTGGGCAGTGTGTAAATGCCCTCTGGGGCAGGAGAAGAAGTAGGAGACAGGATGTAGCAAGAAGAAGGAGCAGGAGGAGGAAGAGCAAAAACGAGAAAAGGAAGAAAAGGGAGAGAAGATGGTGCTGCTGCTGCTCTGTCAATGTATCTTTCATTGTACCAGCACCAGACTATTTAGGCCACAGTAGCCATGAAGTAAATGTTTAAATCAAGGATTGAGAGGCTTCCAACTGATTTTTGTTTGTTGATCTTGTACCCTGCCACTTTGCTGTATTTTCCAATGAATTCTAGTTTTGTTATTTTGTTTGTTTTTGCTGAGTCTTTGGGGTTTTCTATGTATAGGGTCATATCATCTGCAATTATAGAGAGTTTTACTTCCTCTTTTCCAATATGGATGACTTTTATTTCACTATCTTGCCTTATAGTTATGATTAAGACTTCCAACACAATATTGAGTTGGAGTGGTGATAAGGGTCATCCTTATCTGGTTCCTATTTGCAAAGGGAAGGCTTTTAGTTTCTCTCCATTGATAGTGATGATTGTTTTATATATGGGTTTTTATTTGTCTGCCCCTTGACTTCTTGATTATATGGTTTCTGCTGAAAGAGCAGAGCTTAATCTGATTTGCTTATCTTTCTAAGTAATACTTATCTTTTCCTTAGCTGCTTTCAGGATTCTCTCCTTGTCTTTGATTTTGGAAATCTTGATTATGATATATCTTGGTGATTTTCTTTTGGTGTCTATCTTTTTTGGGGTTTGTGGAGCTTCTTGAATGTTTATATTTTCATTTTTTCAGAATGTTAGGCAAATTATCTTTCAGAAGATCTTCGACTATCTCCTCTGTGGTCCTCTGTGATTCTTCCTGTTCTGGAATTCCAATAATTCTCAAGCTAATCCTCTTCATTTTGTTTCACATGAATCTTAGATTTCTTTCAAAAATTTTTATTCTTTTTTTCTTCTTACTCTGATACCTTAGTAGTATTGACAGATTTGCCTTACAACTTGCTAGTTCCGCCTTCCATCTCTTGAATTCTATGACTTTTCCCATTCAGTATAGTGACCATTTTTGATAAGTTATTATTAAACATATGGACCTCTTTTTGTAAGGTTTGAATTGTTTCTAATGCTGTATCTATCTTATTTAATTAACATGTTCCTCACTCCTTCCTTATTTTTCTTAACACCTCTGTGATGTATTTGGAAGCACATCAATATCTTTCTCCTAAATTCCTGTTGCACCACTCATCTGTCAGTTTGTCATACTATGGTGGCTTGTAATTTGCTCTGATTCTGGAAGCTATACCACTGGAAATGCCAGCAGGGTCACCCATGCTGGACAGGTTTCAGATGAGCTTCCAGATGAAAACAGACTAGGAAGAAGGAGTGATGAACTATTTATGAACATTTAGTCACTGAAAACCTTATAAATAGCAGAGAAACACTGTAAAGTATAGTGCCAGAAAACGGGACGAGCTGCCTCCTCAAAGAAGAGTTGCCCATGATGACACAAATGGAGTAAAGCCTATTGGATAAAATCTCATGGGGCCTTCATTTACTGATAGGGCACAACTCAAAATAAAGAGAAGCAGCTGTAAACATCCATTAATAATTGGAACATGGAATGTACTAAATATGAATCTAGGAAAATTAGAAATTGTCAAAAATGAAATGGAACACATAAACATCGATATCTTAGGCATTTGTGAGTGGAAAGGGACTGGTATTGCCCATTTTGAATCACTGTCAAAAAGAACATATCCAGATCAGTGATGAGGTACAACACTGTCTGTGATAGGATAATAACCGTGTGCCTACAATGAGGACCAGTTAATACCACTGTCATTCAAATTTACATACCAACTACAATACTCAATGAAGATGAAATAGAAGAATTCTACCAACTTCTTCAATCTGAAATTTATCAAACATGCAATCAAGATGTGTTGTTGATTACTGGTGATTGGAATGCAAAGGTTGGAAGCAAAGAGGAAGGATCAGTAGTTGGAAAATATGGCCTTGGTGATAGAAATGATTCTGGAGACCACATGATAGAATTCTGCAAATTCAATGGTTTGTTCATTTCAAATACATTCTTCAGACAGCATAAAAGAAGATTGTTGTTGTTGTTGTTGTTGTTGTTAAGTGCTGTCGAGTTGGATCCAACCCATAGTGACCCTGTACAGGGTTTCCGAGGAGTGTCTGGTGAGCTTGAACCTCTGACCTTGCAGTTCAAATGACTTTGCAGTCTGGTGCATTAACCCCCAGTGCCACACCAGGACCCCTAAGAGAAATATTATACACATAGAACTCACCAGATGAAATACATTGAAATCAAATTGACTACATCTGTGGAAAGAAACAATGGAAAAGCTCCATATAATCAGTCAAAACAAGGCTAGCGGCAAACTGTGAAACAGACCATTAATTGCTCATATGCAAATACAGACTGAAGCTGAAGACAATGAAAAAAAAAATCCATGATAGCCACAATATGATCTAGAATATATCCCACCTGAATTTAGAGATCATCTGAAGAACAGATTTGATACATTAAACACTAAAGACTGAAGAACAGAAGAGTTATGGGATGTCATCAAGAACATCATACAGGAAGAAAGCAAAATGTCATTAAGAAAACAAAAAAGAAGGAAAAGGTCAAAATGGATGGCAGAAGAAACACTGAAACTTGCTCTCCAGCATAGAGATGCTAAAGCAAATGGAAGAAATGAGGAGATCCAAGAGCTGAACAGAAAATTTGAAAGATCAGGTCAAGAAGATAAAGCCATTAAAACAAAATGTGCAAAGATCTGGAGTCAGAAAACCAAAACAAAGAATACACTCAACATTTCTCAAGCTGGGGGAACTGAAGAAAAAATTCAAGCTTCAACATTCATTATTGAAATATTCTCTGATCAAATTAATGAATGATGCAGAAAGCATCAAGAGAAGATGGAAGGAATATACGGAGTCACTGTACTAAAAGGAAATGGTTGATGTTCAACCATTTCAAGAGGTAGCACATGATCAAGAGCCAATGATATTGAAAGAAGAAGTCCAAGGTGCATTGAAGGAATTGGCAAAGAACAAGGCGCCAGGGATTGATGGGATAAAAATTGAAATCTTTCAAGGAAGTGAGGCAGCACAGGAGGAAGTCACTTATCTCTGCCAAGAAATTTGGAAGACAGCTATCTGGCTGACTACTTGGAAGAGATCCGTATTTGTGCCCAATCCAAAGTGAGGTGAACCAACGCAATGCAGAAATCATTGGACAATATCTTTGATATCCCAATGTGAGTAAAGTTTTACTAAAGGTAATACAGAAATGGCTGCAAGCTTACATTGCAGAGAACTTTCAGAGATTCAAGCTAGATTCAGAAGAGGACTTGGAACAAGAGATATCATTGCTGATGTCTGATGGATCTTGGCTGAAAGCAGAGAATATCAGAAAGATGTTTGCTTGTGCTTTATTGACTACACAAAGGCTTTTGATTGTGTAGATCATGACAAGCTATGGATAACATTGAAAAGTATAAGTATTCTGGAACGCTTAATAGTGCTCCTGAGGAATCACGATGGATCAAGAGGCAGTTGTTCAAACAGAACATGGGAACACTGAATGGTTTAAAATTAAGAAATGTGTGTGACAAGGTTGTATTCTTTCACCATACTTCTTCAACCTGCATGCTGAACAAATAAACTGAAAAGATGTATTATATGAAGAAAAACATGGCATCAGGATTGGAGATAGACTCATTAACAACATGCTATATGCAGATGATACAACCTTGCTCGCTGAAAGTGAAGAGGACTTAAAATATTTTCTGAGGAAGATCAAAGACCACAATCTTTGGTATGGATTGCATCTCAGTGTAAAGAAAACAAAAATCCTTATCACTGGACCAATAAACAGCATTCTTATCAATGGAGATCTGGCAATCTACTTCTGAAAATTAGTCAGTATAAACCTAATAGATAACAACAAGGCATTTATTTTCTTACTCACTGCATTGGATAGGCCATTAAGAGGGATCAATCATAAGAGAAGAACATAAAGTTTGCTAAACTAGAAGGTCAGTGAGGGTGAATGGGGACCCTAATGGAGAGGAACTGGAAACTGGAACATTGCCCACAACAGATTTATGTTGATGAAATGAGGATTATGCATCCAGGCAGCATCTTGTTCTGTTACACATAAGATCACCATGAGACCAAATTGACTCAACAATAGCTATCCATTTTTTTGGTGATGACTTGGTGATGGATGCTACATCTTGATCCTTTCTGTATCCTTACCACCATTCATGATGTATTTCATATAGTAGAGACTCAATAAATGCTTCTTAGATTTAATAAGAGAATTTAAATAATTCAGTGAATTAACCACTCAGAAGATATCTTTCACTATTACTTTAAACACATTTATTCAAACAGTAATTTAATGGTGGATTCTTAGTTGATTTTGTACGTAAAGAACAGCATACTGGGAATTTCATATTTTTAAAAAACAGTAGGGAAAATGCTTGTGTAAAATTTTTCTTTGCATATAAAATGAACTGAATGATAATCCTCTTATGTTTTCAATATAACAATGTTAAACAAATTAAGCAAATTATTTTGTGTTTTTAATTTTTGTTATACACAAAAGTGTTTGTCTTTTCAAATAGTAAGTAAGTGAGTAAACTTCTAAAATTGTGCTTTTTTGGCACTTTTATCATTTGTTACTTTTGCATTGAAATGAAATACAATTAAATTGATTTTATTTAGAGTAGAAATGAGTTTTCCAAATAATTTTTTTTAAAGAAATAAATAGGAACATAGACTGAACACCTGAAGAAGAGAGTGTGGAATGTGAACTAGATCTAATAGTCAAGCAAGGACCATAAGGTAGGTTTGAATCACAAGGTAGTTGATTCAACTCTCCAGTCACTCCTTGGAAACCCTATACAGGGTAACTATGAGTCAGAACTGATTCACTGGCACTTAACAAGAATAATAGCAACAGTGTAAGAGTGAAAAAGAAGAATTTTATTTTGAAACATGAGAAATAGTTGCAAGGGACTAACAAATGATGAGGATTATATAGGTCAGTTTGAATCACAGAGTCAGTGGTTCAAGCTTACCAGCCGCTCCTTGAGAAACCTAATCAGGGTTGCTATGGGTCAGAAAATACTCAATGGCACTTAATAACAACAATAGTAAATATAACAATGAACATGTTCAGCTAAATGATTTTTTTTTTTTTTTTCCTGGCAAATGGAGTAGGTTCTAAAAAGAGGTGTCACTTCTTGTATCAGAACACCAATGCCTAAATTTTCCCTTTGCTACCACCTGAACGGCCTCCTACAGTAAAGCTTATGATAAATAGGTAAGGAGGACAAGGAAGGCGAAAAGAATTCTGCCTTTGGGGTTATGAAATAATGCTGGGGAAATCTTAGGGTAAATAAAAGTTTGATTTGGCTAGAAAATAATGTGACTGAAGTAAACAGATATTGTTGTTGTTGTTAAGTGCTGTCAAGTCTATTCTGACTTACAATGACTCTGGATAGAGTTTCCAAGGAGCAGATAGTGGGTTGAAATGATGACCTTGTGGTTCACAGCCCATTGTTGTTCTGACTGTGCCACACCAGGAGTCCAGTGTAACTGAAGTAAATGAATGGAGAACACACACAAAAAAATACAGTATTGCTATGTGCATGGAGTCGGTTCCAACTCAGAGTTCCATCCTGCACCATGCTCATAATCATTGCTTTGTTTGAATCCATTGTTATAGCCACTGTGTCAATCCATTTCATTGAGAC
>NW_006408561.1:9284977-9287525 GCF_000296735.1 Chrysochloris asiatica | reverse complement strand
GGAACCTTTAATGTGATTCATTTCAGAACAGCTGATATTGGTAGCCAGGCACCATCTGGTTCTTCTGGTCTCAGAGACGTAGAGACTAATATTCACATGTTCCATTAGTATTGGACTAACTAACTTATCCCAAACATCTTCAGTTCTTATCACTCTTATTTCTTCAATACATGGAGAGACCAATAGATGCACTTTAAATGGTGGCTTATGAGGTTTCAAGATCCCAGATGCTACTTACCCAAGTAGGATGCAGTGCATTGTCTTTGTGGATTATGTTATGCCAGTTGACTATGATGTCCTCTGAGACTGTGGTCTTGAGCTCGCAACCCCATCAACTCATTCTTAGATTTCATGATATCTAAGTTTTCATTGTGTTTCCTGCTGTATGCTCCACCACATTCACAGTTGTGTTTTCAGGAGAGGTAAATACTCATGTATACATTGTTGTTGTTGTTGTTGTTGTTGTTAAGTGCTGTCAAGTAGGTTCTGACCCATAGTGACCCTGTATAGGGTTTCCAAAGAACAGCAGGTAAGCTTGAACCGCTGACCTTGCAGTTCAAATGGCTTTGCAGTCTGGCAAAGACTTAACCCACAGTGCCACACCAGGACTCCCATGTATACATATCCTGTTTCAAATCTTTATATATTTGTGGGATCTATAAATATATATATATATCCCACTTTTCCACTCCCACCCACTCAGCCTTTGTCTCAATTCATGTATTGACACACAAAACACTGCTGTTCTTTTGATTTCTTGCCTGTTATTTCTGTAGGTGTTCATTGTGGATCCAAGCAGAATAAAATCATTGATAATTTCAAACTTTTCTCCATTTATCATGATATTGCTTATTGATCCAGTTTTGAGGTTTTTTTTTTTTTTTTTTTCTCTCTTTTTCTTTATGTTGAGGATTAATTCACACTGAAGGTTGTAAAGTTTGATATTCATTTGTAATGCTTTTAGTCCTCATCATAGTCAGTAAGGAAGGTTGTATAATCTGAATAGGAGAAGTTGTTAATTAGTCTTTCCCCAATTCTGATAACACAGTCTTCTTCTTCATACACTCAAGTTTCTTGGATTATTTGTACAACATAAAGATTGAATATATAACAGTGGTTTACATTTTTTCAGTAGTGTTGAGTAAAAAACTACTTTAAATGAGACGGTTTTGAGAAATTTCTCTCAGATGAACACCTCTAAATTTAGTCCTGAGGGGCGAAAAATGTCTGGCCATGTGAAGAATTATGGGAAAGATATTTCTAGACAGAGGCAACACACTGGGGGACTATAGGGAAGAGGAAAGAAAATGAAAGAGGGATGAAAATAGAAGACAACTGGAAATAGTTCATGGAATAATGGGAGCGTCAGTCTCTATGACCCTGAGACCAGAAGAATGAGGATACCACTACAAACTGCTCTGTAAAGGATCATATTAGAAGGTCCTAGGGAGAAAGGGAGGAAAATATGGAACAAAACTAAAAATCATAAAAGAAAAAAACAAAACAAAAACAGGATTAGTTTCTAAATAAAGATTGATGGAACCCCTAACACGATTATTCATCAATAAGATCTAGAACTGAAATCACTACTGTGACTCACTTTTTAGCTAAACAATAGATAGATCTAAAAGGAGAACCATAGGTAGTGATGCAAACCTTGGTTTGTTGTTGTCATGTGATGTTTCATCGAGATGCTTCCAACTCATAGTGACCCTGTATAGAGTTTTGAGGCACAACAGCAAAAAGTCTCGTCTTTCCCCTGCTGGTGGGTTTGAACTGCCAGCTCTTTGGTTAGCAGTCCAGTACTTATCCTATAGGACCTTCAGATCTCATATGCATTCTTTCATTCCTATTGTTGTGAGGTGCCTTCGAGTTGATTGTGACTCATAACAAAACACTGCATGGTTCTGTGCCATCCTCACAACTATTGTTCTGTTTGAGCCTATTGCTGTTGCCACTGTGCTAATCCATCTTATTGGGGGTCTTTCTGTCCTTCGATGAGCCCCCACTATACCAACATGATTTACTTCTCTAGGGACTGGCCTTTCCTAATAAGATGTCTGAAGTGTGAGAAACAAATTTCCGCCTTCCTTGCCACTAAAGAAGATTCTGTCTGCACTTCTTCCATCACAGAGTTGTTTGTTCTTCTGGCAGCATGGTATTTTTAATATTATTCTCCAACACCATAATTCACATGCATCAATACTTCTATGGTCACCTTATGCATTGTCAAACTTTTACCTGCATACAAGAAAATTGAGAATATCTTGGGTTGGGTCAGACACATCTTAGTCCTCAAATGAGTATCTTTGTACTTTGATACTTTAAAGAGATCTTCTGCATTATATGTGCATAATGCAATATATCTTAAATTTCTTGATTGATGTTACCAAGAGTTTTGATTGTGGGTCCAAGCAAAATGAAGTCTTTGACTTCAATCTTTGCCCCATTTATCAAAATAAATTTATTAGTCCAGTTGTGAGGATTTTTGTCTTCTTTTCATTGACTTGCAATCCATACTGAAGGCTGTAGAAATTGGCATTTATCA
>NW_006408561.1:9282566-9284877 GCF_000296735.1 Chrysochloris asiatica | reverse complement strand
TTGATTGATGTTACCAAGAGTTTTGATTGTGGGTCCAAGCAAAATGAAGTCTTTGACTTCAATCTTTGCCCCATTTATCAAAATAAATTTATTATTCCAGTTGTGAGGATTTTTGTCTTCTTTTCATTGACTTGCAATCCATACTGAAGGCTGTAGAAATTGGCATTTATCAGAATATTTTAAGCCCTCCTCTCTTTAAGCAAGCAAGGTTGTATCATATGCATATTGCAAGTTAATGAATCTTTCTTCAATTGAGATGCCATGTTTTCCTTCATATAATCCAGTTTCTCTGATTAGTTTTCAGCTGCTGATTGAATAAGTATGATGAAATGATACAACCCTGAAGGACACCTTTCCTGATTTTAAACAGTTCAGTGTCCTCCTATTCTGTTTTAACAACAGGCCCTTGTTGTATGGACAGGTTCCTCATGAATACAATTAATATGAATGCCCATTCCTCCCAATGTTGTCCATAGATTGTCATGATCTACACAGTCTAATGTCTGTACATAATCTATAAAGCACAAGTAACTATGCTTCTGGTATTCTCTGCTTTCAGCCAAATTCTGTCTGACATCAGCAGTATTATCCATAGTTTGACATCCTTTACTGAATCCAGTTGAATTTCAGGAAGTTCCCTGTTGATAAACTGTAATAACCATTTTGTAATTACTGTTAGCAAAATATTATTTTATGTGTTATTAATTACACTGTTCAATGATTTCCTCATTATATTGGGTCACCTCTCTTTGGAATGGGCACAAATATAGATTTTAGGCAGTTCTCTTCCAAATGTCTTGTCATACATGAACATCTCCAGTGCTGCATCTATTTGTTGAAACATTTCAATTCCAGGAGTTTGATTTTTGTTTTTGCTAATAACTTCAGTGTAAAAGATTGGATGATCACACTTCATCTATCATACTTCGGACATATTATCAGGAGGGACCACTCCCTGGAGAAGTTCATCATGATTAGTAAATGAAGGGTCAGCAAAAAATAGGAAGTTCCCCAACAAGATGAATTGGCACATTGGCAGCAGCAATGAGTTCAAGTGTAGCAATGATTGTGAGATTGCCACAGGAATAGGCAGTGTTTTGTTCTGTTGCATATTATGTCACTATTAATCCATAATAACTAGATGGAACCTAACCATAAATTTAATATACCAGGAATGACAAATTGGAGAGGAATGGTGTCACATTCATCTTCAGAAAGAACATATCAAGAACTGGCTTGAAGTACAATGATGTCTGTGATAGGATAATATCCATACCCTACAAGGAAAACCAGT
The DNA here is from genome assembly GCF_000296735.1 of Chrysochloris asiatica. Taxonomy (NCBI): domain Eukaryota; kingdom Metazoa; phylum Chordata; class Mammalia; order Afrosoricida; family Chrysochloridae; genus Chrysochloris; species Chrysochloris asiatica. The sequence goes on along the minus strand of NW_006408561.1, from coordinate 9,283,583 downwards.
TAATACCACTATTATTAAAATTTATTCAACAACCACTAAAGTCAGTGATGATGAAGTTGAAAAATTCTGTCAAATTCTTCAGTCTGAGATTGATCAAACATGAAATCAAGATGTATTGATAATTTCTGGAAATTGGAATGCAAAAGTTGGAAACAAGGATGAAGGATCAACAGTTGGAAAACATGGACTTGGTGATAGAAATGATGTTAGAGATTGCCTGATAGAATTTTGCGAGACTAACTACTTCTTCATTGCAAATACCTTTTTAAAACAACGTTAAAGGGGATTATACACATGAACCTCACCATATGTAATAGACAAAAATAAAATACTCCTGTGGAATGAGACAGTGGAAATAATCCATATCATCAGCCAAAACAAGAGCAGAGACAGACTTTGAATAGTCTATTAATTGTTCTATGCAAATTCAGGCAGAAGCTGAACAAAATTAAAACAAGTCCAGGAGAATCAAAATATCACCTTAAACATATCCCACCTGAATTTAGAGATCATCTCAAGAACAGATTTGATGCACTAGGCACTAAAGACAGAATACCAGAAGAGCTGTGGGAAGACATCAAGAACATCATACAAAGGAGAGCAAAAGGTCATTAAAAAGGCAAGAAAGAAGGAAAAGACCAAAATGGATGTCAGAGGAGACTCTAAAACTTCCTCTTCAAAGCAGAGATGATAATGTAAAGGAAGAAATGAAGAGGTAAAAGAGCTGAATAGAAAATTTCAAAGGTCAGCTTGATAAGAAATAAAGTCAAATATTACAACAAAATATGCAAAAATCTGCAGGTGAAAAACAAAAAAGAGCATACTCAGCATTGCTCAAGCTGAGAGAACTGAATAAAAAATTCAAGTCTTACCTTGAAATAGTGAAGGATTCTATAGGCAAAATACTGAAAGATGCAGAAAGCATCAAAAGAAGATGGAAGGAATACACAGAAATACTGTACCAAAAAGAAATGGTTGATATTCAACCATTTAAAAAGTAGCATACGATCAACATCC
>NW_006408561.1:9278168-9281101 GCF_000296735.1 Chrysochloris asiatica | reverse complement strand
GAACCACTGAAATTGCAGTTGGTGATCCAGTGCTTATCCTACAGCATTATGTAGCTGTTAGGTGGCATGGAGTCATTCTGATTCATAACGATGTAGTACACAACAGAATGAAACACTGCCCAGTCCCGCACCAACCTCACAATTGTTGCTATGCCTAACCCCAATGCTGCTGACACTGTGCCAATACTACCTGGTTGAGCACTTTTCTCTTTTTTCTCCAAACCTACATTTTACCAAACAGGATGTCCTTCTCCAGAAACTTGTTCCTCCTGATAACATATAAGAAACATGAGAGACAAAGTCTCAACATCCTGGCTTCAAGGAGCATATTGGCAGTACTTCTTCCAAGACAGGTCTGTTTGCTCTTCTGGTACTTTTAATATTCTTATCCAGCACCATAATTCACATACATTGATTCTTCTCCAGTCTTCCTTATTTGTTGTCCAACTTTCAAACACATGCGAGAATACTGAAAAAACCATGGTTTGGTTTATGCACACCTCTTTGTACTTGAACACTTTAAGCAGTGTTTTGCAGAAGATTTGCTTAGTGCAATATATGGTTTGATTTCTTGACTGCTACGTCCATGATGATTGACTGTGGATCCAAGCAAAATGAAGTGTTTGGCAACTTCAATCTTTTCTCCATTCATCATGGTATTATCTATAGGTCCAATTGTGAGGATTTTTGTTTTCTTTGCAATGAGATGCAATCTGTTTGGAAGGCTATTGTCTTTGATCTTCATCAGTAAGCATTTTAAATCCACTTCACTTTTAACAAGAAAGGTTCTATCATCTGCATGTCACAGATTGTTAATGCATCTTCCTCCAATTCTGATAAGATCATGTTCTTCTTAATATAATCTTGCTGCTTGGTTAATTTGCTCAGCACACAGATTGAATAATTATAGTGAAAGGTTACAACCCTGACACACATCTTTCCTGATATTAAATCATTCCGTATTCCCTTGTTCTGTTCTAACACATACTTCTAGGTATGTTTACAGGTTCCTCATGAGCGCAATTAAATTTTCTGTAATACTAATTCTTCATAATGTTATTCATAGTTTGTTATAATCCATGGAGTCAAATACCTTTGTCATGTCATAAAGTACAAGTAAACTTTTTTTTAGCTATTCTTTACTTTCAGCCAAGTTCCATCATATATCAGCAATGATATCCCTGTTTCAAGTCGTCTTCTGAATATGGCTGAATTTCTGGCAATTCCCTGTCAATGTCTTTTCTCTCTTCACTGTCTTTTAAATGAACTTTTGCTTTCATCCTTCTTGTCTATGGAGTCCTTCAATATTGCAAGTTGAGGTTTGAATTTTTTCCTCCATGCTTACAGATTCAGAAATGCCGAGTGTGTCTTCCGTTTTGTGTTTTTAACTCCAGGTATTTGCATGTTTCATTATGATATTTGAATTTTTCCTTCTAAGCTGTCCTTTGAAATTTTCTTTTCAACTATTTAGTGTATTCATTTCTTCTATTCACTTTTGTTTCTGTATGCTCAAGAGCAAGTTTCAGAGTCTCTTCTGACACCCATTTTGTTCTTTTCTTTCTTTAATGTCTTTTAAATGGCTTTTTGCTTTCTTCCTATATGATGTTCTTGATTTCACCCCACAGTTCTGTTCTTTGTTCATTAATGTCTAAAGATCAAATCTGTTCTCGAGATGATATTGAAATCCAAATGAGATATATATTCAAGGTCCTCTTAATTTTTTAAAAAATTTTCTCCAGCTAAAGCCTGAATTTGCATATAAGTAATTGATAATCCACAGTCAGCCCCTGATCTTGTTTTGGATGATGATATTGAATTTCTCCACCATCTCTTCCCATAGATGTAGTCAGTTTGTTTCCTGTGTTTTCCATCTGATGAAGTTCATGTTGCTTAAAAAAGTATTTTAAATGAATAAATTGTTGGTCTTGAAAAATTCTGTCATGCCATCCCCAGTACCATTACTATCATCAAGTACATATTTTCCAACCACTGATCCTTCCTCTTTGCTTCCAACCTTTGTATTCTAATCACCAGTTATTATCAATGCATCTTGATTGTATGTGTGATCAGTTTCAGACTGAAGAAATTGGTAGAATTTTCCAATTCTATCATTGCTAGTTTTACTGGTTGGTATGCAAATTTGAATAATAGCGGTATTAACTTGTCTTCCTTTTGTTGTTGGTAAGTGCCAAGAGTTGGTTCCAACTCATAGAGACCCTGTATAGGCTTTCCTATATACTTTAGCATGTTTTTGTGTATTCTTTTGTCTGCTATAATATTTAATTTAAAATGTTACTGTTATCTTATTGTGTACAGTTAATAATTCTTACATATTTATGGCAGTAATATATTTTAACAATAGAAAATGGTATTTCATTACATTTAACTATAGGATATGAATTCTGTTTAATAAATAGAATTTTCATGGCTGTTATTTTCTCTTCAGTCACATTTTCCAGATATATCTTTACCAATCCTAATGCATTTAAATCCTTATGCATTTAAATTTACTTTTGTTACCATCTTAGGGGCCCTTATTTATTTATTTAAAATTTTTATTATGAATTAGATTAAGGTTTACAGAGAAGATCATCAGTTTTACATTTAGTAATTCATACACATTTTGTTTCATTGTTCACAGTCTATTCAGTGTAGTCTGATTATTCTAATTCCTCTCTGTGTTTCCTGTCTCCTTTCTTTTTTCTTTTGAAACCCTTCTGAACTTTGTCATTGTGTGAATGCTGAATTCTACAGTGTGTATAAGTCTTTAGTATTATTGTTTCCCTTATAGATCTGTCTATTATTTTGTAGAAGTCCTGGTGTGGTGCTGCAGGTTAATGTGCTGCAAAGTTGATTTTAACAGCAAGATTGGCAGTGCAAACTCACCAGCTGCTCCTCAGAAACCCTATATAGGGCAACTGTAAGTCAGAACT
>NW_006408561.1:9274247-9275748 GCF_000296735.1 Chrysochloris asiatica | reverse complement strand
AGGAAAAGGTCAAAATGCATGTCAGAAGAGACACTGAAACTTGTTCTCCAGCATAGAGACGCTAAAGCAAATGGAAGAAATGAGCTGAACAGAAAATTTCAAAGATCAGCTTGAGAAAATAAAGCCAAATATTACAAAAAAAATTATGCAAAGATTTGGAATCAGAAAACCAAAAAGGAAGTACACACTCAGCATGTCTCAAGCTGGGGGTACTGAAGAAAAAAATCAAGCCTCAAATTTCATTATTGATAAATTCTCTGGTCAAATTATTGAATGATGCAGAAAGTATCAAGAGAAGATGGAAAGAATACACAGAGTCACTGTACCAAAAAGAAATGGTTAATGTTAACCCTTTCAAGAGATAGCATATGATCAAGAGCCAATGATCCTGAAGGAGGAAGTCCAAGGTCCATTGAAGGAATTGGCAAAGAACAAGGCACCAGGTATTGATGGAATAAAAATTGAAATCATTCAAGAAAGTTAGGTGGCACCGGATGCACTCACTCATCTCTGCCAAGAAATTTGGAAAACAATTATTTGGCCAACTGATTGGAAGACCCCAGTAGATTATTTTATTTTTGCTTTCGCTATATATAGTAAATGGTTGGATTATATATTTTTAACAAATCAAAAAATATATTTTGGCATAATAATTATTATTGATTGACCAGATATATGTGTTTTAAATTTATCATAGTGTTTTGTTATATACCAATGTGTCTTTGATGTTTTTGTTTTGATTTCATATGTATTTTGGAATTTGTTAAATAAAATCTATTGGTTCCATATGAGAAATGAGAAAATTAGATAATAACATTTTATTCTGCTTCTCTTTCCTAACTCTCACTATCAAATTTTCATCACCAGTATTATTTTTATTAAGTATATTCTTTATTCTGTTTCATGTGTTAAGTATAATTTAGTTTACATGATTTCATTTTTTAATTAACTTCATATTGATTTCCTTTACTCTAACAGGCAGTTTGATTTTTGTCATTTAATAGATGGTGTTTATTGTCTCTCTGGCAAGTATCTGATGAAGAAAATTAAAGTTGTCTTTCTGAATTCCATGTGTGGCTCTGTGTGATAAACCACTGGACCTCAATGTCATTTTGAACCATGGGGTCTTCACTTCAAATTCACAAGCTGCTACTTTGATACCCTATACATAGTCACTATGAGTAGGAACCAACTTGACTGCACTTAACAACAACAATTTTCTTTCCCCATTACAAAGTCATTTAATATCTGTATGTTGTTTAATCATAGTTATCCCCATTTTTAAAACTTTTAAAAATTATGATTTGAGTAAAAGTTTACAGAGAAAATTATTTTTTCACTCAATAATTCTTATACATTTTGTTTTGTGATTTTAATTGCTGCCACTACAATTCAACAACACTCATTCCACTTCCTTCCTGTATTTACCATTTCTATTCCTCCTTTTCTATATGTTATTGCCTTATAAACTTTACCACTGAGCAAATGTTGCACTTTTGAT
>NW_006408561.1:9272716-9273227 GCF_000296735.1 Chrysochloris asiatica | reverse complement strand
TTGATTAAATATACCATTTTTAATATTAGTTTTACATTTAAAACTGTGTTCATCTCAGACCTTATGTTAAATTGTTTGCAATCATATCTCAGCATGGTTTTTCTTTGTCAGGAAACCCTATGAAAACTATTATAAGAAATTTTAAATGTTTTTCATTCTCTTTCTCCTTTGTACCCAAAGAATATTTGAATAAATAGAAAATATTTGACTCATTTTTCTTTCTTTATTCCATTGTTGTTGGCATGCAATATTGTTTTGAGAAGTTTAATATCAGTCAACTATTCTTTTAAGCATATAATAATTGACATTTATGCTTGGGTTTCAAAAGGACATCACCTCTACCTCCCAATTTATATATTTTTTTCAACTTTTTATTGTGAATTGAGTGAAGGGTTGCAGAGTAGATCATCAGTTTTAAATTCAACACATGGTATACTTTGATTAGTTACATTGTTGTAGTGCTCTCCATGCACCAACAGTTAACAGCATTTACTGCTAATCACTTTAACCA
>NW_006408561.1:9269800-9270941 GCF_000296735.1 Chrysochloris asiatica | reverse complement strand
TCCTATTGTTCCAAGGTTAAGCATAAATCAATAGATACCTCTGCCTCATTTAGCCCATGCCAGCCTACCTAAATGATCCTCTATCTACATTGTTCTTCCACCTCCTCCCACTTCTCATGTATTGCCCTCCCTTTCCTTTTATATTACTCTCCCCAACACCCAAGCTATAATGTGACTGTCCCCTAACCCATGCTCTACTGACCCTGATTTCCACCCCTGGTAAGCAATAAAGACATATTTTTTTACTTTCTTTTAGTATAGGAACCTTTTCTTAAACTTTTACAATAATAATCTCATGCAATATTTGCCCTTTTTTGGCTGATTAATTTCACTCAGCATAATATCCTCAAGGTTCATCCACGTTATGCAGTGGTTTGAACCTTCACTGCTATTCTTCAGTGTAGCTTGGAATTTGATTGTGTGTAAGTATCAAAGTTTGTTTATCCATTCTTCCATTAATGGGAACTTAGATTGTCTCCATCTTTTTGTTATTGTGAATAGAGCTGTGATAAATATTGATGTGCACCTATCTACTTATGTTCTGCATCATTTTTCTTGTAGATATATACCATCTAGAGGAATTGCTGGATCATAAGTTATTTCTATTTCCAACTCGCTGAGGAAGCACCATACTGTTTTCCAGGATGATTGAATCATTTACATTCCAACAAGCAATTTAGGAGGGTCCTAGACTCTTCATATACTCACCAGCTTTTATTGTTCTCTGCTTTTTTAAACTTTGCTATATTGCTAATTTGAGATGATATCTCACTATAGTTTTAATTTTCATGTCTCTAATGGCTAATGATCTTGAACATTTTTTTTTTATATTTGTTGGCTGCCTAAATGTCTTCCTTGGTGAAGTGTATGATCATGTCCAATACTAACTTATGAATTGTCTTATTTGTCTTTTTCTTGGAACAGTCTTATAGTTTCCTATAGATTTTAAAGATTAGTTCCTTGTCTGATATGTCACTGCCAAAGATTTTTCCCATTCTATGGGCTTCCTTTTCACCCTTTTAGTGAAATCTTTTGATGCACATAAATTTCTAATTTTTAGTATATCTCAATCATCTATTTTGTCTTCTCTTATCTTTTATTGGTGCAATTCTCATAATGTTGGATAGTCTACGTCTGCCCT
>NW_006408561.1:9244974-9266700 GCF_000296735.1 Chrysochloris asiatica | reverse complement strand
CACCATGGGTGACCCTGCTGGTATTTAAAATATCAGCGGCATAGCTTCCAGAATCACAGAAACTCACAAGCCACCACAGTATGACAAACGGACTGATGAGTGTTGGTGCCCTATATTAGAACCTGCAAATTTGTTCCTATTTTTTCATTGATGACCTTTATAATTCTGGGATTTACATTTAGGTAGTTAATCCATGTTGTGTGTGTGTGGTTTTTTTTTTTTTTTTTTTAACATTGTGTGATATAAAGCTCTTGTGTCATTCTTTTACATATTGATTTTCAGTTTTGCCAGCATCATATGTTTATGAGACTTTTTTCCTCCCCATTCAATGTACTTTGCCCTTTCTCAAAGGTTAGTTGGCTATATGTGTATAAATTAATTTCTGGATTCTCATATTGTTTCCATTGATCTATGTATCTTCCACTGTACCTGTACCAGCCATCTTGTAAATTTTGCAATCAGGGAGTGAGAGACCTCCAACTTTGTTCTACTAAAGCAGTGCATTGCTTATCCTGGGTCTCTTAAATTTTCATATAAAATTTGTAATTGTTTTTTGTATCTCTTTAAAGGATGTAGTTGGAATCTGGATTAAGATTACATTATTTATAGGTTACTTTAAGTAGTACTGAATTTCTCAATGTTAAGTCTTACTGTCCAGGGCCATGGCATGGTATAGTCTTCAATTTTTGTAAATCTCTTTTGGTTTATTTTAGTATTGTTTTGTAGTTTTCTTTTCATTGGTCTTTTATTTTCTTTGACTAGAATTATTCCTAAATATTTTATCCTATTGGAGGCTATTGTAAATGACATTGCTTTCCTAATTTCCTTTTCAGTGCTGTCATTATTATTGTAGAGAAATTCAACTGATTTTTGTATGTTAATCTTGTACCTGCGAATTTGCTGATCTTCCAGTCTGTTGTAGTAGTTTTTTCTCTTGAGTCTTTGAGGTTTTCTATGAATAGGATAATACCATTTTCAAATAGAGAGTATTACATCTTAGCAAATTTGGATGCCTTTAGTTTCCCTATCTTGCCTTATAGCTTTGGCTAAAACTTCCAACACAATGTTGAATTTGAGTGGTGTTAAAGGACATCCTTGTCTGGTTTCTGTTCACAAAGGGAAAGCTTTCAGCTACTCTCTGTTGAGAGTGATGTTCGATGTTGGTTTCGTATATGTACTCTTAAGTATGTTGAGGAATATCCCTTAAATTCCTATTTTGTTGAGTTTTTTGTTTTTTTTTTTTTAATCAGGAATGGATGTTGGATTTGTCAAGTGTCTTTTCCAAATCAATTATTTTAATCATATCATGCTTTTCATTTTTTAAATTTACATGGTGGATTATATTGATTGTTTTTCTAATATTGAACCATCCTTGCATCTTTGAGATGAATCCCACATGGTCATGATTTATTATTTTTTTGATGTGTTATTACATTCTGTTGACTAGGATTTTGTTGAGAATTTTTGCATCTATGTTAATGAGGGATATTGATCTATAATTTTCTTTCTTAGTGATGTCCTTCCCTGGTTTTGGTATGAGGGTTATGCTTGTTTCATAATGTATTATGAAACTTTCCATTCTTTTCTATATTCTTGAATAATTTGAGTAACATTAGTAAGAGCTCTTCTCTGAAAGTTTGGTAAGAAGCCATCTGGATTGGCCTTTTTTTGATTGGGAGTTCTTTGATGACACGATCAAATTCTTCTGTTATAGAAAATTTCTGTTCAAACTTTCTGCTTCACTCTGTGTAAGTTTAGGTAGGTTGTGAAAATCCTCTAGATTTTCAAATTTGTTGGAACTCTTCATAATATTCTGTTGTTTTCTTTTTTATTTCCATTGGTTCTTATATGAAATCACCTATATGGTTTCTTATGTGTGTTATTTGTGTCTTCCTCTTCTTTTCTTTTTTTGGTATTGTTGTGTTTTTTGTTGTTGTTCTGCATGCCTTCCTGTGCTGAATTCATGGGTTTTTTTGTGCTTTTCTTTTCAGTTTTTCCATAGCTTTAATGTTTCCATGGTCTTCTAGGATTTTAATTTTTTTGATAAGTTGTGAAGTATTAATTTTCATTAATACTGCATATTCTATTAACTTTTCCCTCCAATTAAAATAGTCTGTTTTATCCTGCAGTCTACTTGATCTCCTCGCCTACCTGACCTCCTCACCTACCTGACCACCTGGATCTCTGTTCCTATATTTTCCCCTTCTTTTACATTGTAATTGTTTTGATCATAGACTGACCTCCCAGGTCCTCTGAATTCTTTTTCATATTTTTATTCTGTTCTGGACTCTTCTTTCTGTTGACTGAATTCTGGTTGGTTTTGCCACATGTGTCAGTCTTTGGTTGTTGTCTGTTCTTTTTGTTTCTTAGTTCAAAGAAATCACTATAGAATGTTTTGAAGCATTGGGTTCACTTTGACAATGTCCCTTAGCTTCTGTTTATCCTGTAATGTTTTTATTACAACGTTGTATTTGATTGGCAGCTTTGCTCAGTAGTCAATTATTGGTTGACAGTTTTTTTGTTTTTTTTTTCTTTTAGGGATTTATATATCTCTCACCATTGCCTTTTTACCTGCACCAATTCTGCTGAAAAATCAGAGCATAATCTAATATCCTTGCCTATGTAAGTAACACTTCTTCTTTCCCTAGTTGCTTTTAGGATTATCTCATTGTCTTGATTTTAAAGAGATTGATTATGATATGTCTTGTTGTTTTTCTTTTGTGGTCTATTCTTCCTGAGGTTTTATGAGCTTCTTGAATGCTTACCTTCTCATGTTTCTGGATATAAGGGAAATTTTCTTCTAGTAGGTCTTCAACTATCTCCTCTGTAGTCTTTTGTGATTCTTCCTGCTCCTGAATTCCAATTATCCTCAGGTTATTCCTTTTCATGCTGTCCCACATGAATCTTTGACTATCTTCAGATTTTCTTATATGTTTTTCTCCTTGCTTTTCTATCTTAGCAATATTGAGATATTTGTCTTCCAGCTCACTGGTTCTGGCTTCCTTCTCTTCAGTTCTACTCCTTTGCCCTTTCAATGTATTATCCATTTCTGATATTTCATTATTAATCAGTTGACCTCTTTTCTTAGTTTTTGAATTTTTTCCAATGCTATTTCTATCTTATTTGTTTGTTCCTGTCGCACTTTCCTGACTTCTTCCTTGCTTTTATCAAACCCTGTATGGAGCATTTTTTGGCCAAGGATCAGGCAGTGTTTAGTTCAGCTGTGCATAAGATCGCTATGAGTCAGTGCCGACTTGATGGCACCTAACAACAACAACAATTATGGAGCATTTGGATGCACTTTAATATCATTTACCTGAATTCCTTCTCATGCCGTTCCAAAGTCTGCCGTCCTTCCAATGTAAAGTCTAGATCTACCTCTTTCTCAGTTGATTGAGCTACTCTTTCTTGTTTCTGGACATAAGCTGAGATTTTTTATTCTTTTTTGGGGGCATTTTCAATAATTAGATGTATTTTCAATAATTACATTATGCATATTGGTGTATTATTACACTTTATGATTGCCTCCTGATAGATGCGATCAGGACATATGCTTCCCTTTTCACTTCTCTTATTACTCAACTCAGAGTAATTTTAGCAAGTGTTGGTTATCTATGCTTCTCTGGTGTATAGCAGCTGGTATTGGTTCTTGCCCAAATGGTGGGATTTTATATAGTGTGATTGTAGCTTGCCTATATGACCACAATTACTATGTCTTCTTGGGTAATGCAGGAAGAGAAAAAGCCCACCCCAAAGAAAGAGAGGGATAAAAACCAAACAAAAACAACAACAACCATAAAAACCACATCGGACACTAAAGTCTACAATAACAAGAAAAAAATAAAATAAAATAAAACTGTAGCAAAATATGAGTAAGACTTTTTCACACTTTTTTCAATTTCTTACCATCAAGGTCGCCTGAAAATTTTTAAGATGTTTGGCCTCTTTCCTTTTTTGCCTGTCTCTGTCTCCACAAGCAGGTCCAAGTGTTTCTTCTAGTGAGAAACCACCCACAACTGGACAGAGCTGTTTTGAGCTGTTACTGTTGACTTTTCCTCCTTCTTTGATTCTGGCCCAGTGGTCTTTGATGTGCAAATCCATGCACAAAATGCAGTAGAACCCTCCAAGAGTGGAGGGGCGTCCAGTCGCTAAGGCAACCCCTCTAGTCACCAGAGTGAAGGTGCACAGACAGAGAGAGAAAAATTAATGGAAAAAAATTATTCACTTCTTTATCTCTGATGATTGATCAGGTCTCTGCAATGAGCGTTTTCTCTTGCTCCTGTATCACCTTAGTAATGCCCAAGATGACTTTGTGAAATGTTACCAGAAGCTGCCAGCCAGAAAATGCCACTTTTCTTGCTTCTGCTACAAATCCCACTAGCAGTAAACCAATAACAACAACTGTTATACTTATGTGTGTTTTTATTTTTGGACACACTGTGGGTTAATGCACACACTGCAAAGTCAGTTAAAATTACAAGGTCAGTGGTTCAAGCTCACCAGTTACTCCTTGGAAATCCTATACAAGGTTTCTATGGGTCAGAACTGACTCAACAGCACTTAACCACAAAACAACAATTTTTTGTTAAAGGGAGAGGGACTCAAATTAACATACAGAAAGTACCATTTCCTGTATTCTATTTATTTAATTTTCTCTTGAAATCTTTTCATGTTTTTCGCTACATCTCTAAGTATTTATTTTCTCCCACTCAAATTTTATTTTTCTTACAATTTTTATGTGGTCTATAAAGTTAGCTTAAACTTTGTTTTAATTTAGTTTTCATTTCTCAACTTTTTAATATATCTTACTTTCCATAGTTCTCATTTTATATTTCTCTGCTCCCTGATCATTTCATTCTAAGTTTAAATGATTTGCATTGTTTTACAAAGCTTCATTTTATTTTCATTTTTTGCATCATTTTGATATACTAAGTCATAACAATTATTATCTACTTTATACCCACATTTCACTATACATTTTCATTATTTGTATCAAAATCATTTGGTTTATTTCTATTTTTTTTCTCATAATAATGCTATAAGGTGTGATTGTATTCCTTGTTACCTAGGCTTAAATGAGTTTGTTTTTCCTAGAGAATGCTTCTGAAAAGTGCAAGATTAGATTAGTTTGCTCATGTCAAATACTTTAGATTGCCTTCTATTATTGCTTTAAAGTCCTATTTGTCAGTTCTCTGTCTTTCTCACAGACATACACCTGCAACTGAAAGACATTCTATCTTGAGCTTTGTTACATAAGTTCTTACCAGTCTTACTTTCCATATTAGCACTCTCACATTCAAAGATTGTATTGGTTTACAGAATTTTTTGAAATCTGCTTTTTCTGAATATCTGAATTTCTACTATCTGAATTTTCTCTTTCATAACATTAGTTAGCCTGACATGTTGTTGTTGTTAAGTGCCATTGAGGTGGTCTGACTCATAGTGACCCTGAACTGCTTACCTTGGGGATCAAATCAACTTTGCAGTCCAGCACATTAACCAAGAGTGACATGCTGATGTTTTATTTATTCTACAGGAGTTTTCCTTAAAAATAAAGTTCTATCTTTTTTGAAGGGAAATATTTAGTGTTTCTAAGATTCTCTGAGACTTGGAAAACTACCTCACAGTTTTGTCAATATATGGTCACAATAGCAAAATAGACATTTTATGTATGTTTGTGTGTGTTTGTTTAACTAACCATAGAATGATTTCTTTCAGTATAAACTATTATTCTAAGATCAACCGTAAAATGTCCACCCACTCATGATTGGGTCCTTTCATTTGATGATGATAGTGGGCTCTTTGCTTAACTGATTGTTTTCAGCAATCACCTTTTATTTCTAGCATTATATCATCTAATATGGTAACATCCACCTATTTTCTAGAGTTCCTGTGGATTGTTAAATAGCATGTTTTATTGATGTTATCATTCATATTATAATTTATTCTATTATTTGTCTGGTTACCTTGTTTATTTTTCAAGAAGAAATTTGGGAGATTCAGAAACAATGCCACTGCTTTTATTTCCTTGGAAATAGAGGTATACTGATTGTATTATGAAATTCTTCTATTTAAAAAAACACACAAAGAAAAGAACAAGAAAAACTCTAGTAGGTGAATAGTTTTTTTTGTTTGTTTGTTTTTTTTAAATTCTCTTTTGAGTGTGATGCTGTGGGCTAATGAGTCAGACTGCAAAATCGTTTGAACTGCAAGGTCGGTGGTTCAAGCTCACCAGATGCTCCTTGGAAACCCTATACAGGGTTGCTATGGGTTGGAATTGACTCTACAGCACTTAACAACAAATAGAGAAATAGGATTAACTTTCAAGATAATATATAGAACATGTACCTAACATTTTATTTCAACCCCCATAATTCCTCTAGAAAAAGGAGGAATCACTCTAAGAATGCCGTAAGAGTGTCATGTCTTCAATGTTTTTAATTTTCCATTGAGAAAGAAATTATATCTAGTAACCATGACTAGCATTTTTTCTAATAGAACTAGGAATTCTATCCTCTTTCCTTGCCTTCTTTATTGTTGCTGTTGTTGTTAAGTACTATCGAGTTGGTTCAGACTAATAGCGAACCTATGTAGGATTTAGGAGGAGCAATTGCTGGGTTTGAACTGCCGACCTTGTGGTTCACAGTCCAGTGCTGACCCCACAGCACCACAGCTTCATTTACTTCTTTCTAACCCCTATCATGCAAATCAATATAAATTAACTTAAATGTCTTGGATGATTAAAAAAAAAAAGTTTAATTCTTTCCAAAGGTTTAGCTTTGCCTACTATAGATTTCCTAAGAGTAATAAGGCACATCTTCTTCACAAAATATGTAATGAACACATTCCCAAATTGTCTCCTGACCCTTAGAATCTATTTTATTCTTCAAAGGGAAACTTTAAATATAAAATATTCATTCCAAACTTATTTCCAATGAAATAATTGTTAGAATTTACTTTGATGAAGTTTTTAGAAAATTGAGATACCGTTCTGGTATGAAGTAAAATTGTGATTCAGCCCTGCTCAGCCTATTCGTCCACAGTCTTACTAAGATTGTCAACATGCCAAACAGAGACAGATTTAGATAATTTGAGGCAGGTGCAATAGTATGTGTATAATAAATCTGCTCTACACAGACAATGATGTGTATCGGATAGGCCAGGTTTCAAGAACAGAACAGCCAGCATCAAATAAACGGACAGGTTTGGAGCTGATACTATTTGAACAGGTGCAGATATCTACAAATATAACAAGTCCATCTATTGAATGGAATGTGTCCAGTTGGAATCAGAACTGATTTGCAACAGATGAAGAAAATCCACCAAACACCTGTTAAGTTTTTTTTTTCAGAGGAGAAAATGTGTTGGTAGTATTAACTAGATTTTCAGATGATTATGAGAAACTATAATGAAGCAACTGAAATTTCATTTTTATCTTACTGTAGTGCATCACCACACTAAAATGAAAAGCCTGGAATTGTGGGTTATACTAACTTGCCATCAGCAAAACAGGTTCCCCATAGAAGATGCTGGAGAAAACATACATGAACTATAATTTCATATTTGTAGGCAAAATCATAAATTGTATCATCAGATTGGCTGAATTGAGTAAATTCTTATAATTGTTTTCAATATGAAGACTGACTTGATTTATCTTGCTATGAACTTGTTTGTTGAGGGACATTAAATCAAATGTGTTATTTGATTCTAGCCAAATCACTGGTAAAATAAATAATAAAGAAAAAACTGATTTTGAATTTATGAAGAGTCAGAATTATTTTTTTAATTGCCTAAAATATAGTTATATTTGAAAATATCAGGAAATGTTACCAAATATGAATATTTGTATTTTATAAAATTATTTTACATTTAGTTTTGCATAATATAATGTGTATAATCTATAAGTAATCTACAAAACAAAATTTTTACAAAAGATCAGCACTAGACTGCAAGCCACAAGGTTGGGAGTTTAAACCCACCAGCTGCTCACTGGAAACCTTACACAGAGTCACTATGAGTCAGAACTGACTTGACGGCATCTATCAATAACAACAACAACACTCAACGGGAAAGTCTTAGCATCAGATCTGTTCCCAAAGGGTTATATTATAAATGTATATGCATATGTATTTTAGTAAACTTAAATATATTTCCAAATATTTAATTTAAATGTATTTAAAAAATTTGCAACAGTACAAATGATATGGAGTCTTCATTTTTTGGAATAAAATTTACACTATGTATTTTTCAAAAAAATATCAGAATATTCATAAGAATGTTTTTATTACTAAACAAGTCAAAAGTATGTCCACACCTAAAATTAACAATTTACTTTTGAAGATCAAAGAGTACAGCCTTCGATATGGATTACATCTCAATGTCAAGAAAACAAAAATCCTCACCACTGGACCAATAAATAACATTCTTATCAATGGAGAAAAGGTTGAAGTTGTCAAGGACTTCATTCTTCTTGGATCAACTATCAACACTCGCGGAAGCAGCAGTCAAGAGATCAGACGAAGTACTGCATTGGGCAAATCTGCTGCACAGGAACTTTTTTAAAGTATTGAAGAGCAGAGATGTCAGCTTGAGGACTAAGGTGAGCCTGACCCAGGCCATGGTGTTTTCAATAGCCTCATATGGATGCGAAAGCTGCACAGTGAATAAGGAAGATCGTAGAAGAATTGATGCCTTTGAGTTGTGGTGTTGGAGGAGAATACTGAAAGTGCCATGGACTTCCAGAAGAACTAATAGATCTGTTTTGGAAGAAGTGCAGCCAGAGTGCTCCTTGGAGGCCAGGATGGCTAAGCTTCGTCTCTCATACTTTGGACATATTGTCCGGAGGAAACAGTCGCTGGAGAAGGATGTCATGCTCGGTAAGGGGGAGGGTCAGAGAAAAAGAGGGAGACCCCTAACGAGATGGATTGGCCAGGTGGCATCATTGATGGACTCAAGTGTGGCAGCGGTAGTGAGGTTGGCCCAGGATCAGCCATTGTTTCGTTCTGCTTTGCATGGGGGCGCTATGAGTCGGTTCCGACTCGATGGCACCTGCCAACGACAACAACAAAATGAACAAAGTAATTAAATATTTGTGAACTGGTAAGGCATATTAGTTTGTGGCAGATATCTAAAATGTCATTTCTTTAGCATTGGTAGTTTTGTAATATCCTACTTTAAAAAACCTTACAAGTTCAACTAATTTAAGTCAACTCATTATATCTTTTGCATTCATTCAATAATATAGCATTGAAGTATAGCTAGCATCTCCAAGTATCATATTATTTCTTAAGTTAATACTTTTCAAACTTTGAAAATGCAGGTCAGAACTATGTATGAAGGATCCATAAAGATATAACACAAAACCAAGCAAAATAGAAAAAACAGCCTACATGTATAATCAAACCTAAATTAAACAAACACTGTTTTTAGTTGCCTTCAAGTGATCTCTGACTCATGGTGACCTCATATATAAAAACATAATGCTAAGCAATTCTGAGTCATCCTCATGGATCACTGTGATGTCCAACTCCTTTGTTATTGCCCTTATGTTCATGTAATTGACAATTTTCCTTGGATTCCCTAGCCCTCAATGTTTACAAACTTGTTTTCCTTCTCCAGAGACCAGTCTCTCCTAATGATGCTTCCCAAGTAATTAAGTTGAAGTGTCAAACAATATTCTATTATTATACGGTTTTCCTTGGATTATTTTTTAACAGAGTACCATCTTTTTCTTTCTAGTCTGTTTTAGTCTGTAAACTTGTGACCCTTTGTTATAATGTGTTATTTGAATACCAGCAAAATAACTTCTGTTATTACAGATTACTTTTATTATCACCAAACTCCAAACTACTATAGTTGGGTGAGAGAAAGCATACAAATTTAATTAATAATGATAATGAAAGTGTAGTATATTTAATGTTTTACAGTTTGCAAATAGTTTCACACGTATTTTAAACATAGTGAAAATTTTAAATTATGGGGGATAATACACATTTTTAAAGGGATTAATAAAATGTTGTATTATATGAATGTTGTTGTTTTACAGTGCCGTTAAGTTCGTTCCAATCCATAGTGACCCTGTATAGGATATTCGAGGAGCGGCTTGTAAACTAGAGCCACTGACCTTTTGGTTCAAACAGATTATGCAGTCCAGTGCATTAGCTCACAGCACCACAACAGAACTCCATTCATGTATACTCATAGATTTTTGAGATCTATGGGTTTCCTTTTATTTTAAGTGTTTTATTGATTTTGAGTGTTTTAATTTTTTATATGAGTTCCTATCACCAACCTAGTTTTCTCAAGTTAAGTTCCCCCTCCCCAAATCTCTCAACAACTTAGCCTACTCAATTTACTCTCTTAATCATTTTCTAAATGCTCACTAAAAATTTCAGTGGCAAGTTCTAGGAATCATTGGAATATGGACCATAGCCACAAGAAATTTAATGGAAATGAATCAGTATAACAAATAAGAATGACATGGCCCCTTTGTTTAAATCTATCCTCAAGATAACACTTTTCCTCTTTTTAGAGTTTTGTCCCATTTTGTATAGGGTGAGCATGAGTCAAGGACTGAATAAATTGGTCATTAACAATAACAGGTATTTTGATTTGTATATATCTACTTGACCTCACCACCACTTGTCTGTCAGTTTGTAGTACTGTGGTGGATAGTGAGTTACTGTGATTCTGAAAACTATGCCACCGGTATTTTAAATACCAGCAGGGACACCCATGGTAGACAGGTTTCAGATGAGCTTCCAGAGGAAGACAGACTAGGAAGAGGAGTGACAAACTACTTCCGAACATTTAGTTACTGAAAACCTTACAAATAGCAGAGAAATACTGTTAGATATGTTGTTAAGTGCCAACGAGTGAGTTCCGACCCTGTATAGAATTTCCGTTCCCGAGGCTGTAAATCTTTGTTGTTGTTATGTGTTGCAGAGTCGGTTCCGACTCATAGAGACCCTGTACAAGGTTTCCGAAGCTGTAAATCTTTACGGGAGCAGAAAACCTCATCTTTCTCCCGCGGAACAGCTGTAGTTTCGGACTGCTGACCTTGTGGTTCACAGCCTGATTCGTAACTACTATGCTACCACAGCTCCTGGTAGTTTCGAACTTCTGTCCTTCAGATTAGCAGCCTGACTCATAACCACTATGTATGAGGGTCAAAATAAGCATATCTTCAAGATTCTAAAAATAGTGACAGGGCATCTTCCTCACTCACAGACCAAGAACTATTATATATAGGATGGACACAACAAACCTATTAACATTGATTTTCTTGCTACTCTTTCAAAATACCAATCTTGTTCCCTCCTTAAGGCACTGCTTTTTATTTAAATTTTTTTTAGCTCTTGTAGCACAAAATTCTCCCCAAATCTCTTTAGATAGTCTAGTCTTGCTGTATCTGACCGCTGCTAAAAAATATCTAAGTATTCCTCTCAGCAGTCCCCCATTTCTAGCCCTTGCTGTTTCCTTAACCTTATTTTCTTCACTGTACTTATCATTACAACCAGGATGCACTGCATTAAATCATAATTTATATATTCTGCAACTCTTATTGCAGTGTAAGCTCTACAGAAGGTGAGGCACTCAAACTTCTTATTCACTGCTGTATCCCCAATGCCTAATACAGTGCATAGTGTTCAGTACATAACTGTTGAAAGGATGAGTAAACTAAGCCTAAATGCCAATTAATTAAACTTATTTTTTTTTAAAGTCATACATCAAAATATTTAAGGAAGCATTCAATTTGAATACAAAATGCTCAGCAGCTGCACACATACCTACTCCTTGGGATGCTATTACCATTACTGAAAACCTGTTCAGAACTCCTATGTAAGAACTGTCTTCAGGATCAGTTTATGAACTGCATGACTAGACTTTTACTTCCTAAGTCATATTTTGTTTCTCTAAAAATGTCTCATAGTTTAAAAAAAAAACAATTTTAGCAAAGAAAACATATGAGAATGTATTTCAGGCTCTTAAGAACTCCCAAGTTCAGATGACTAGTGGAAACATTAATGAATTAACTGTATCACTGCCCAAGAACACTGACTTTAAAGGGTTAAAGCTCACACACATAAACATGAAATCAGACACACACATTCTGGATATGGAGGTAATAACTTCTTATATTTCACTCCCCTCACATGTTAGACATGTTGCGTTTGGTATGGTGGACTGCTGTTAGACTAAATTCATGATTATCTAGTTGAGGATTCAGCCATTCTTCAGCCTACTTGGGATAGTCAACCTGTCCATACTCCAGCCCACATTTACAAGTTATAGTCATTTCCCACTGACTCAGACGTACACCACCATCTAGTCATTAGTGCAAAACACTCTAAAGGTTGTCTTGAAAAGTATTGCTTTAAATGACTAACGGTACAAGGAAAATCTTTGAAGGCAAGAGATGAAAGAATAGAGAAAATGACAGTAATAGCTTGAGCTTCAACATTTAAAATATATTCAAATGTCACAGGATGGTAGAGACCAGCTGGGTATCATTCTCAGAAATGCTTCCTTTCACTCAGTAGGCACCATGGAGAAGCATAACCAGGACTTGAATCCATGCTTCTCCCCAGGCATTCCAACATTATTTGTCAGATGAAGAGAAAGGAAATGGGTGCAGGCAGGCAGCTACACTGCTATCCCTTTCTGTCACAATAAAGTCAGCTAAGAACTAAAGATAAAGAGAAGGACTGGAAGGAAAGCAGACACACCAAAAGTACTGTTGTCAAACAATACATAAGATGTATCCACAAGTGAATGAGTTATTCTACAGCCAGACAAACAAATCAATCTCTCTACTGGAGAGGCATACCTCTCTTCCTTGTATTATTCAAATATAGTAACACATGAAAGATCACATCACCTTGTTTTTGGATACATTTAATATCCCTGACCTTTTGCACCTTTCTAAACATAATAGTATACAAAATATAAAATATCTTAAATATGTATACAAATCACAAGAAAAAAATAGAACGTATGAAAATATTTTTATTTGAGTCCTCTCTCATTGTTGAGAGGCAGCTTAATTTGCCTTGAATTCATAACTGTCAAGTAGGCTTTTATTTCCTATTTCATCATCCATTAAGGCTGTTAAATCTGATTATCTTTATTGAGGGCTGTGTCCTGTTCTGCCAGCTCTATTCCTTACTGCAGTCAGAGAAGTGGAACCACACACTTTCCATGGCTCTGATCCTCTTCTGCAACTACTATGTTTATTTAAACTCCTCTGGGAGAGAATAGTATTAAGCAGGGAATATTCCTACTGTTAGATATAGTGCCGGAAAATGAGCCCCTCAGATTGGAGGGCACACAGAATGAAACTGAGGAAAAGCTGCCTCCTCAAAGTAGAGTTGACTATGATGATGCGAATGGAGTAAAGCCTGTGCGAATAAAGACTACAGGACCTTCATTTGCTGATGGGGCAAAACTCAAAAAGAGAGAAACAGCTGTAAAAATCTATTGAAAATCAGAAAATGGAATACACAAAGTGTGAATCTAGGAAAATTGGAAGTTGTCAAAATGAAATTGAATGACAAATTAAAGAGGAACGGTGTTGCATTCATCATCAAAAAGAACATATCCAAATCAGTCTTGAGGTACAACACTGTGTGTGTTAGAATAATATCCATGTGCTTAAAGAGAAGACCAGTTAATACCACTATTATTCAAATATATGCACCAGTCACTAAAGCCAGTGAGGATGAAATAGAGGAATTCTACCAAATTCTTCAATCTGAAATTGATCAAACATACAATCAAGATGTATTGATCATTACTGGTGATTGGAATGCAAAGGTTGGGAGCAAAGAGGAAGGATCAGTGGTTGGAAAATAAGGCCTTGGTGATAGAAATGATGCTGGAGATCACATGATAGAATTCTGTAAAATCAATGATTTGTTCATTTCAAATACCTTCTTTAGACAATATAAGAGTCGACTATATACAAGGACCTCACCAGATAGAATACATAGAAATCAAATTGACTTCATCTGTGGAAAAAGATGATGGAAAAGTGCCATATTATCAGTGAAAACAAGGCCAGGGGCAGACTGTGGAACATACCATCAATTGTTCATATGCAAATTCAAACTGAAGCCGAAGAAAATGAAAACAAGTCCATGAGAGCCAAAATATGAGCTTGAATAGATACCACCTGAATTTAGAGACCATCTGAAGAATAGATTTGATACATTAAACACTAAAGACCGAAGACCAGAAGAGTTGTGGGAAGACATCAAGAACATCATATGTGAAGAGAGCAAAAAGTCATTAAGAAGACAAGACAGAAGGAAAAAGGCAAATGGATGTCAGAAGAAACACTGAAACTTGCTCTCCAGCATAGAGATGCTGAAGCAAATGGAAGAAATGAGGTGGTACAAGAACTGAACAGAAAATTTCAAAGATCATCTTGAGAAGGTAAAGCCAAATATTACAACAAAACGTGCAAAGATCTGGTGTCAGAAAACCAAAAAGGAAGAACACACTCAGCATTTCTCAAGCTGGGGGAACTGAAGAAAAAATTCAAGCCTCAACTTTCATTATTGAAAAATTCCCTGGGCAAATTATTAAATGATGCAGAAAGCATCAAAAGAATATGGAAGGAATACACAGAGTCACTGTACTGAAAGGAGATGGTTACTGTTCAACCATTTCAAGAGGTAGCATATGATCAAGAGCCAATGTTACTAAAGGAAGAAATCCAAGGTGCATTGAAGGAATTGGCAAAGAACAAGGCACCAGGAATTGATGGAATAAAAATTGAGAATTTTTCAAGAAAATGAAGCAGCACAGGGGGTACTCATTCATCTCTGCCAAGAAATTTGGAAGACTACTATCTGGCCAACTAATCGAAAGAGATCCGTATTTGTGCCCATTCCAAAGAGTGGTGACCCTACGGAATGTGGAAATCATCAGACAATCTCTTTGATATCCCATGTGGGTAAAGTTTTACTAAAGGTAATACAGAAATGGCTGCCAGCATTCATTTACAGAGAACTTCCAGAGGTTCAAGCCAGATTCAGAAGAGGCCATGGAACGAGGGAGATCATTGATGATATCCAATGGATCTTGACTGAAAGCAGAGAATATCAGAAAGATGTTTACCTGTGTTTTACTGACTATGCAGGCTTTTGATTGTCTGGACCATGACAAGCTATGGACAACATTGTGAAGTATGAGTATTTTGGGACACTTTATTCTGCCCATGAGGAATCTGTACCTGGATCAAGAGGCTGTTGTTTGAACAGAACATGGGAACACTGAATGGTTTAAATTTAAGAGAGGTGCATGACAGGGTTGTATTCTTTCACCATATTCTATTATTCAACCTGTATTCTGAGCAAATAATCTGAGAAGCTGTGTTATATGAAGAAAAATGTGGCATCAAAATTGGAGGAAGACTCATTAACAACCTGTGATATGCAGATGAAACAATCTTGGTTGCTGAAAGTGAAGAGGACTTAAAATATTTACTGATGAAGATCAGTATTGGTATGAATTGCATCTCAATGTAATGAAAACAAAAATCCTCATCACTGGACCAATAAACTACATTCTTATCAATTGATAATAGATTGAAGTTGTGAAGAACTTCATTCTTCTGGAATCAACTATCAAGACTCAAAGAAGCATCAGTCAACAGATCAAACGACGTATTGCATTAGGCAAATCTGCTGCACAAGACCTTTTTAACATGTTGAAGAGCAAAGATGTCAGCTTGAGGACTAAGGTGCACCTGATTGAAGCCATGGTGTTTTCAATAACCTCATATGCATGTGAAAGTTGGACAGTAAATAAGGAAGACCATAGAAGAATAGATGCTTTTGAGTTTTTGGGTTGGCAGAGAATATTGAAAGTGTCATGAGTTTCCAAAAAAAAAAAAAAAAAAAAAACCAACAGATCTGTGTTGGAAGAAGTGCATCCAGAGTGCTCTTTGGATGCTAAGATGGCCAAACTTTGCTGCTCATATTTTGGACATATTGTCAGGAGGGAGCAGTCACTGGAGAAGGACATCATGTTTGGTAAGGTGGAGAGTCAGAGTGAAAAAGTAAGACCCCAATGAGATGGATGGTCCAAATGTCAGCATCAATGGGATCATATGTGGCAACAATAGTGAGGTTGGCCCAGGATTGGGCAGTGTTTTGTTCTGCTGTGCATAAGGTTGCTATGAGTTGGTACTGATTCAATGGTACCTAACAACAACAACAACAACTTGGCCTCAGGTTTTGGCAAGTGGATCTCCGATTCCCTTTTTCACAGGAGTGGACTACAGTTTTTTACATCAAATTATAATGATATTATTGTTTTTGACAGTGACTAGTTTAGCAAGTGTTGCAGGAAGATGAGGCTGAATTGGAGAATCACTTGAACACCAATTTATTAGAGAAAGAGGCTTTTATTGCCGGCGGAGCAGCAGGGAGACTAATATCCTAAAATAACCAAATTCTCAGATATTGCTTTCCTACTAGCTTTATATAGGATTACATAGGGTTGAGTGGTGAGACCACTGTGTTACTTTCTCATTGGCGGTTTCTAGATAAGCAGCTTTTTACAAAAGCAAAAGAAGCTGTTAGTTTCCTTTGTGTGTGACCTAGGCCTCAAGGTCATATGGGCAGGGGCCTCTTCCCTCATCTCTAGCCCTCAAGGTCTTAGAGCTAGGCATCAAGATTTTATGAGGAGGGGCCTCATCTCTCACATGGACATGTTGTCTTAACAAGCCTATAGGACAGGCAATACATTCCTTTAGAGGTCTTCAAATTTAGTTGCTAAACAAGTGAGGACTGGCTACCTGTCACTGTAGTCAATCGCAGAGAAGGGGTGAGATCCAACATCATGCTTTATTAACAGAAAGCAAGAGATCAGGGAGATAGTGGGAATAGCTTCCCAAAGCTGCCATGCCTGACCTAAAATTTCTATGCATTATATAAACCATAGTTTCAAAACTGTTGACATTTTCATAACATCAAAGTGACATTTCTCAACAGCAAAGGAAAGATGTGTTTCTTTAACAGATATTGCTATCACCAGTGTACTATCAGACCTGGTTCCAGCAGTCTTTTGATAATTATCTTTATGATAGGGGAGTGGGTTAATTTTTCTGGAATGGAATCTCTAACACTTTTTCTTTATGTCCTTATTTTTCTTGGATCTTATTATAACTTCAGTGAAGAAGTTGTCTATATCAGTTTGAGTAAATTTTGACTTATTTATAATAAAAGGCACTAGGAAGTAAATGTGCATCTTCTCTGCTGCATCAGAAAACAACATGTACTACCTGGAATTACTGCAGAAGTCTTCTAACTATGAAGAGGAAACTAGGGTTGGGGGGGATTGGTAACATCTGTGTTATGTGCTGTGGGGTTGGTTTTTACTCATAGCAACCCTGCTGAAATTTTTATGGGAGCAGAAATCCTCATATTTCTCCCGCAGAACAGCTGGTAGTTTCAAACTGCTGACCTTGAAGTTAGTAGCTTAACTCAGTCACTGCAATACCAAATCTCCTTACAAGAAAGCAAAAGAGATGTAAAAAAATGGAAGAATGTACCATGCTCATGGATAAGAAGACTTAATATTGTGAAAATGTCAGTACTGCCTTAAGCAATCTACAGATATAACATAATCCCTATCAAGATTCCAACAACATTCTTTAAAGAGATGGAAAAACCCCTCACAAACTTTATATGGAAGAGAAAGAGAACACAGAAAACCAAAGCACTTTTTAAGACCAACAAAGTGGGAGGCCTCTCATTTTCTTATTTCAATTATTGCTACATGGCCACAGTGATCAAAACAGCCTAGTATTGATACAATGAAAGATACATAGGTTAAAGGAACAGAATTGAGAACGCAGAAGTAAAGCCATCCACATACAGTTAATTGATCTTTGACAAAGATACATTATATAGGGAAGAGATAGTCTCTTCAACAAATGGTGCTGGCTAAGCGAGAAATTGGCTTGTAAAAGAATATCACAAAACCTATATCTCACACCATATATGAAAACTAGCTCAACATGAATTAAAATTCTAAATGTAAATTCCAGAATTATCAAGATCATCAATGAAGAAACAGAGACAAA
This sequence comes from Chrysochloris asiatica, assembly GCF_000296735.1. NCBI lineage: Eukaryota > Metazoa > Chordata > Mammalia > Afrosoricida > Chrysochloridae > Chrysochloris > Chrysochloris asiatica. The sequence goes on along the minus strand of NW_006408561.1, from coordinate 9,248,603 downwards.
TTTATGGGCTATAATACATGGTGTATATAAACTATCAAGCATGGCAAAAACGACACAAACCATAGAGGACAAAACAGATGACTATGACACACTGAAAATCAGAAACATATGTGCATCAACAAATTTCACCAAAAGAGTGAAATGGGAGCCCACAGAATGGGAAAATTGTGTTTTGCAATTTCAGATTAGATAAAGGAATAATCTCTATAATTTTTGGAAACTAAAGCACATTTACAAAAAAAAAAAAAAAAAAAAAAGACAACCTAATTATAAAATGGGTACAGGACATACACAGACACTTTACCAACGAAGATATTCAGGCAGCCAACAAGTATATGAAGAAATATTCATAATAACTAGTTATTAGAAAGATGCAATCAAAACAAAATTAACGTATCATCTCACCCCAGCAGTAATAGTGAAGTTCAAAAAAGCAGAGGACAGCAAATGCTGGCAAGGATTTGGAGAAACTGGGACCCTACTACTTTGCTGGTGGGACTGTATAATGGCTCAACCATTCTAAAAAATGGTGACTCTTCCTCAGAAAGTTGGAAACTAAAATACCTTATGATCCAGCAATTCCTCTATTTGGTATATACCCACAAGAAATATGAGGCAGAACACAAGTAGATATATGCATACCTATGTTCACCACCCACAGCAATATTCACAATAGAAAAAGCTGGAGAGAGCCTAAGTGCCCATCAATGGAAGAATGGAAGAACACATTCTGTAGCATAATGGAATAATATGCTACCTTGAAGATAACGATGAAGCTGCAAAACACCTCATAACATGGATATACCTTGAGAACATAATGCTGAGTGAAATTAGTCAGTCACAAAAGGACAAATACTGTATAAAGCCATTATTGGAAAGGCTTAACAAGAGATTTCCATACTAAAAACATAGTTCTTTGATGATTACCAGAAATGGGAGAGTGGGGACAGTAACTCACAGGTTAGGGGATAAACGAATGATTACCTGGGTGATGGAGAGTGCAATAAATAGGAGGGGGAAGACAATGCACTAGAAGCAGGGGTAGAGGAACTGGGATGATAGGAAACACTTAGGGAGGTATGCATGGGCTATATGGGATAGAGGTAGATTGTAATGTATGCACAGCCTTGGAACAGGGATTAAGACACAGATTGATGGGTAAAGGAGAGGAAATAATATTATGGTGCTTGCCTGTTTTGTGGATATTGGGTTCCCTGCTTACTAAAATAATATAGACACTTAAGTGGGATAGAAGGACTATTGGAAGGGATGATTTCAGAAAGCTTTTAAGCAAATCTTCAGCCTATAACTGATTGTACTATTTAAAAGGGGACTAGAATTTACCCAGGGAAAGAGGTTTCTTGTTAAACCTTTGTGGAGTATGGGGTCTTAGGTGGAATCCTAAGCCCCAACCAGAACCTTCCAAAGTGGGACATTCCCAACTTAAAAGACATGCAGACCAATCCAGAACAGTTAGAGGAACAGAATATACTTCTTGAAAGAAAGACCAAGGAGGAGGGGGAGCAAACAGACTTTTTGATAGTGATAATGTAAAGAAAGTTGTTTGCCTTGGAATTACCAAGGCAAGAAAAATCAGCCCATAAGGGTAAATCCCTTTCTAAGACACAAACTTAAAGGAAACACAAGGATGATCTTGTATACTCATTGGCCACCCTGTGACCAACTTGTAAGTGGAAGTGGGTAAAATGCAGCAACGGAGACATGGGCTGGGATTGATCATGTTCCATAGACACCTAATGACCTTGAGATGAAAGAGACAAGATGAAAGCTGAGCTGGCTGTTTTGAAGTTCAGAGAGATGTGTGAACTATCAAGCCCAGGGACACTGACCTAGCTACTGGGGGCCAGAGTTCAGAAAGAAGCAGCCAGCTGATATTAAGAGTGGGGAAGCATGCGAAAACTCCAAAATTTTTGGATAGTACTTATGTGACCTAGCTTGGATGGCTTGCTGATCAGAATAGGACCAGATGAAGATAAAGACATATGACAGGGAGCAAGCATACATTGCTAGAACCTGATCAACTGGACCTTTGTTTATGGATGAAGCTGCCCCAAATTCCAACAGAATAGGAAAGGATTCTTCATATCAAGGACAAAGCTTGCCTCCTCAGTACACTGGGTTGATAAGGATGGTCAACTTAGAATTCCACTATCAAAATTGGGGGGGGGGGTGGCTATAAAGTGGCAGGCTCTTAAGATTTCATGAAGGTGCTTAGTGTCAGAATGAGGGGAGTAAGCTAGAAACCCCAATGAATAGTTTTCCTCTTGTCCAGATGGGTCTGGTGATAAGGGAGATAGGATTTTATTAATCATTTGTGATTAGTTTTTCTCAGGACTAATAGCATTTGTCACAATTATAAATGTAGATGAGCTGTAACTAAAAGGGAGGGGGCAGTTAATCTGTCATTGCAGGAACAGAGGGTGCTAGGACAATCAAGAAGGGAGAGCACATCTAGAGCAAGGGATCCTAACCAGAAAATCAGTAACAACAAAGATGATGGCAGAGGCAATGGCATAGAGAGAGAAAGTAGCAAACGACTATAGGCCCACGGGCTGAGAAAGGCATTGTGCTTGTGGGCAGGAGGCTGGCTTGCAAAATGTGCCCTTTGGTCTTTTAAATAAATATATATTTTCAATGTGGTATGTGCACATTAAAAAAAAAGTAATAGAGGTATTTACTTTTAGCTGAATGTGTATGAAGGAGATTTGCTGAATGTAAAACTTATGAGCTCCCTTGTAAACCTCCACTCACTGAATTTACAAAAAAAGCTTAAAAAAGAAAAGAAAATGAAATTGTTTTTGTTGCTGCTAAATGACATTGAGTTGGTTCCGACTAATAGTGGCTCTGTGTAGGGTTTTTAAGGCTTTGCATCTTCAAGGGACAAGAAAATCTTTTCTTAGCCCTGCAGGGTGGCTGTTGGGCTCAAACTGTGGGCCGTGTTGTCCACAGTCCAGTGCTAATTTTATGGACCCACTGAAATCCCCCAACAAGAAAATTGGTGATGTTGGTGAAGTGTTTTAGATTTGGTTTTGACTCATAGTTACTTTGTATAATGTTTCCAAGGTTGTAAATCCTTACAGGAGTACAAAGCCTCATCTTTCTCCCACAGAACAGCTGGTAATTTTGAACTGTTGATCTTGAGGTAAAATTGCTTACCTACCAGGCGGCACAAGAGGCACTTACTCATCTCTGCCAAGAAATTTGGAAGACAACTATCTGGCTGACTGATTGGAAGAGATCCATATCTGTGCCCATTCTAAAGAGAGGTGACCCAACAGAATGCGGAAATCATCAGACAATCTCCTTGATATCTCAAGCGAGTAAAGATTTACTAAAGGTAATATAGAAATGGCTACAATCATACATTGACAGAGAACTTCCAGAGGTTCAAGCTGGATTCCGAAGAGGATGGGGAATGAGAGATATCATTGCTGATTCCGATGGATCTTGGCTGAAAGCAGAGAATATCAGAAGGATGTTTATCTATGCTTTATTGACTATGCGAAGGCTTTCGATTGTGTGGATTGTGACAAGCTATGGACAACATTGAGAAGTATGAGTATTCCAGAACACTTAATTGTACTTCTGAGAAATCTGTACCTGGACCA
>NW_006408561.1:9219780-9244089 GCF_000296735.1 Chrysochloris asiatica | reverse complement strand
AGACATTATTTCGTTCTGCTGTGCGTGGGGTCGCTATGAGTCAGTTCCAACTCGATGGCACCTGACAACAACAACAACAACAACAACCAGAGCTCCTAAACAAGAAATTTAAAGGATGTTATATATGCCAGGATGAAGATGAATAAATTCTTTAAAAGCAATTTAAGAGAAACTAATAAGGCCCTGTATCAAAAGAATCTATAGTCTTACAGATCAAATAATGTTTTTTTCTTAACCAACAACACAGACATTCATGATATATATATAAAATTTCACAGTATTGACATTTCAGGGTATTTTCCCTTGATAATATATCCTGAATTTGATGTAAATTGTATTTGTTTAGACTTTAATGGGTCCATGGGCTTTTATATTTTGTTGTGTTAGGTTCTCACAAGTCATTTTTGACTCAAGTGACCCCATATACAACAGAACTAAATACAGCAATCCTGTGTTATGTTCAGGACCCTACCTATGTTTGAGTCCATTATTGTAGCTGCTGCGTCAATCCATCTCCTTGAGGTTCTTCTTCTATTGTACTGATCTGCTAATTTGTGTAGTGTGATGTCTGTCTCCAGTGATTGGTCCCTTCTGATGCCATATCCGAAGTGCATGAGACAAAGTCTCACCATTCTTGCTCTAAAGAAACATTCTAAGTGTACTTCTTTCAAAGAAAATTTGTTCATTTTTTTGGAAGTTTATGGTATATTTACTATTCTTCAACACCATAATTCAAAGACATCACTTCTTTCTTATTCAGTATCGTGAAAATGAGAAGCTTGAACATACCATGGCTTAGGTCAGACTCAACTTCATTTTCAAAGTGACATTTGCATTTTAACCCTTCAAATGATTTTTTTTTTCCTTTTGTTAGTAGAATGTCCCTAAGTATTATGTTGTTTAATTTCTTGACTGCTGATTGAATGGGTGTTGATTTTGAATCCAAGCAAATGAAATGTTTGACAATTTTAATCTTCTCTCCATTTATCATGATTTTATTCACTGGTGTAGTTATGAGAAATTTTGTAGCTGATGACCCTACAAAGGTTATTTAGGATTGTAGTGGCTGCAAACCTTATTAAAGGAGAAAAGATTTACTGACATAAGAACAAAGTGATAGGTCACTTTTTGTATGATAAAATTAATTAGGTCATCCTGTGCAGCAAAATGTTATTACTAAGTATGTATTTCAAATCCTCTTGAAATAAAAAAAAAAATGAGCACAGCTTAACAGCCATTAAAGGAAACATGTTTGACATTTAAATTGAGAAAAGGTACTGGATCACTGAGTTAATTGGAAATATTTTCACTTTTTCAAGACAGATATCTTCATTTTATTAATAATTCTTCTAGATTTTAAAAAGATATCCTTTGAAATATTTTATAGAACAAAATGTATCTATGAGTATGAAATTGCATAAAGTTTTCAATATAAATTTGTTCTTTAAATGAGTTCCTTTTGACTTGTACTCTCATATTCTTTTGAAGGGACTATGTCTACAATAATATAAAAGAATACATTAAAAATTAAAACCACTTACACAGTGTTCTCATTGTAGGTCTTTTAAGGGCAGCATTATAATGAAGTTTTAAATCTGTTATTATTTAATGTTATCTAAGATTCTTGTGTTGGACTCCTGATGTGGAGCTTTAGAATAAGCACTGAACTTCGAACCAAAAGATTGGCAGTTCCTCAGAAATCCTGTACATAGTGTCTATGAGAAGGAATCGACTCAATAGCACTTAACAAAAACAAAAAACAAGAAAACATTCTTGTATATTTGAATTGCTTAAAAATGTTTAGTTATCAGTATTATACACATTTTCATTTTATTTTATATTTCATCTAAACTCTAAATTTTCATTTTTCTTGCCCCCTATTATTTGTTTTGATATATGGTATCATGTAGCAACATTTTTTATTCTATAAACAGAAGATGAGCACTAACTGGTTAAAGTATGAACATTCACCAGTAGCTTGATAGAAGAAACTGTATTGAAAAGCCAGACTATTTCTTTTATACACACACACACACACACACACACACACAGAGAGAGAGAGAGAGAGAGTGAGAGAGTCCTGGTGTAATACTGTGGGTAAATGTGCTGTGCTGCAAGTTTGGTTTGAACTGCAAAGTATTTGCAAAGTTCAAGCTTACCAGCTGCTCCTCCAAAGCCCTATGCAGTGTTGCAATGGTTCGAACCTACTCAATGGCACTTAGCAATAACATATATATTCAATACATACATATATATATATAAAACAAGAGTGCACACACACATATATTTATATACAGAGAGAGAGACTTTTTGAGTCCTAAAGGATTGTTTTTGCAAATCTTAAAAGATTTTGCTCAATTTACTTAAGTGAATTGCTGTTCAACTGCACTATTCTTGGGAGAGTAGGATCTAAGAAGATGTAACATTAATGGTATCACTTCTCTTAACCAAGAATCTGCAAACTGAGCAAATTTAACATGCAGGCAAGCCATATTACTCTCTGTATAATTATTTTAAGTTTTCTCAAATAGTCTCAATGACTTTAAGTAGTTTTGAAAATTGGCCTATCACTTTGTTCTATATCAGTAATTTTTTTTTTTTTCATCAGCAAGGCTTGTTGCCACTAGTGTCATATCATATAAAGAAAAATTAATTATCTGATTAATTCTTATACAACCATGTTGATGTTGTTGCTAAATGCCTTGGAATCAGTTCTGACTCTTAATGATTGTATATAGTTTCCGAGGAATAACTGGTTAGTTAGGTATTTCAATTCTTATTTTTCATGTAAATAAACAACTGTGACATGACAAGAAATCATAGCAAGCATTTTGACTTATAATTTCTTTAACACCGATGCCTTTTCTTTTTAATGTACCCCATATTGTAGTGGTCATGTACACTTGTACTTAATGCTTCTGAAGTTAAGTGATAATATGACTTTGGGAAGACATTTCCTATAATATTTGGGATTACTAGTTTTGGTACATACACTATATTGTTATTATGATCTGGTGACCTCTCCAGTATCCGAATCTATGAAGGTTGATTCGTATTGCTCTTCTACTGATTTTCATAGCCAAAATGGGCAACACAAAGACAAATGACATACCATCTGTTGATTGATGGCTATATCAAAGAGATAATTTCCTATTTTGCTAACATTACTTGCTCTTTGTTATTGCCACTCAACTAGGACAAACATAACTTTCAAAACCCTCTATTTTCTGTGTTTAATGGTGTTCACTTTAATCTAGATTTCGCATATTTTGACCACATAAATTTCAAGCCCTTTATCCAGTGAAGATTATAACTATAATTTAAAAGAAAGTTAGAATAAAAAAGAGATAAATAAAGAAAGATAAAAGAAAAGGAACAGAACAAAATTATCTAATCTGGAGGGATTCTAGTCCATCATGATTTACAGTTTTGATCATGGGGGATTTTTTTCAACCTGCCTATATGACATTTATGGAGTCCTACTGTGGCGCTGTGAGTTAATGTGCCAGACTGCAAAGTCATTTGAACTGCAAGGTCAGTGGTTCAAGTTCACCAGCTGCTTCTGGAAACCCCAATACAGGGTGGCTATGGGTCTGAACAGATTCTACAAAACTTTACAACAACAACACATGACATGTAGATGTGTAGGAGTAATAATAAGATGTCTGCAATATTCATTTGATATTTTAGGAGTCCTACTGTGATGTACCACCACTCGTCTGTCAGTTGTCATACTGTGGTGGCTTATGAGTTGCTGTGATTCTGAAATCTATGCCACCAGTATTTTAAATGCCAGCAGGGTCACCCACGGTGGACAAGTTTCAGATGAGCTTCAATACAAAGACAGACTAGGAAGAAAGAGTGACGAACTACTTCTGAATCTTTAGTCACTGAAAACTTTTTGAATAGCAGAGAAATAGTATTAGATATATGTTGTTGTTAAGTGCCAACAAGTCAGTTCCGAAATTTCCAGCAGTTCGAAACTTCCAGCAGTTTAGTGGGAGAAAGATGAGGCGTTCTGCTTCCATAAAGATTTACAGCCTCAGAAACCCTGTGCAGGGTCACTGTGAGTCAGAACCTACTCCACTGTATTTAACAACAACAACCACCATAAAAACCTCCCACATATATTCCATGTGTATGCACTTTCTGACTGATCAAAAGGAGGCTACAGTGATTGAACTGGAAGCCATATGTTGAAAATGGAAGAAGAATTGTTATCAGTTTAACTGATCCATGGGTGGTAAATTCCCCTGTAACAGTCACCTTTGAATATTATTTCAGGAGAATAAGAAAATGGATTTAAGTAACTATATGTTTTGAAGCCTATTTGTTACATTCTATTTAAATAGAATATGTATTCTATTTAAACATCAGAAGGCTAACAGCTTTCTGAAGTCAGACATGCTGTCTGTTTAATACCCTAATTTGAAAGTCTGAATAAGTCCATTTTATGACATAGGTGATTATGAGGATGATTTCAGAAATCAGCTGATACAATATGTCAATAAAACATACAGAATGTCTTGTGGGATGCAAAGGGTTAGTGGCACTGTAAGAAAAGTACTAAACTGCTAATCACGAGGTTTGCAGTTAGACACACCAGTTGCTCCCCAGAAACCCTCTATAGGATCGCTATGAGTTGGAAGTAACAAGATGGAACTTAACAAGTATATAAAGCTAATGCAAGAAGAAAATGAGAAAATTACAATAAATTACTTACAGATTTCATTTTTACCAAACTCTATTTGGTGCCTTATAAAAGACAACTCTGGCATTTAAAAGATTGTGTTTTGAAGGCAAATATTTATATGATACCCTTCAATAAAATGTGATGTGATCCAAACTAAAATATGACAATTGATAGTCATGTGACATTCCTTAGCAGTAGCAAATGTAACATTACAAAATAAAGATCAGAAGGAAGGTTTTATTTCTCGTCATGAAATAATTGCATTAGTCACCTTCTTTTTAATGTTTTCTTCTGTCATTGTTTATCATAGAGCAAAATTAGATTTGTAATATTCACACTCTTTCCTTTCTTCTTTCCCTAATAATTTAATCCAAAGTCCTTGACTAGACACGAGCAAGTCAATGTGAGGAAAAGAGCTGAATGGGGTGGCAGCTATAGAAGTCTGGATACTTGTTCTTTTTATGGACATACAGATATAGGTAAATACATTGAAGATTTCCTAGACAGAATCTTCAGCATTAGAGTAAGGATGTTCTTTCAAATACGAAAAGAAAGCAAGCTTAAAAATACAGCTAACTTAAATAATGCATATTTATATACATGTGCATGTATGTTCCACACATAGTCATATACATGTCTATTTGTTCATATAGGAGCTCTGGTGGTATAGTTGTTATGCACTCAGCTGCTAACCACAAGGTAGGCAGTTTAAACCCACCAGTCTCTCCATAGGAGAATTATATGGCAGTCTGCTTCCTAAAACATTTATAGTCATGGAAACCTTAACAGGAAATTCATCTTTGTCCTACAGAGCTGTTAATGATTCAGATTTGACTCAACAACAATTATTTTTTAAAATATATCTGTTCATGTATGTACATAAGTGTACACATTTACACACATATACTCAAATAAACTTTTATTCTCATTCTGCCTATTGAGAAGACCAAAGAGCTGCAAGAAGCAAAAACAAAATCAATACTATGATTCCAATTTTCCATTAAATTCTCTACAAAAAGTCTCCATGAAGAAATGACTATTTCTAGGACTCAAGAAGGGAAATTACAGTATGATCCTGAAATTGCTTATGCCTAAAAGCAAGGAAATCATCAAAGAATAATGAAAATACATCAGAAGTACAGAGAAATTTTCTTTAAAGGGTTAAGTTCAAAAACAGAATATTGCACTTAAAGTTTTCTTTCTGCATATTAGACACCATTGAGTTGGTTACAATTATACAGACTCTGTGTACAATTGAACACAGTAACTATTTTAGTCCAAATATTTAGGACTTTTTTATATTTTGTTCTATATAATTGTTTATTTTTTAAAAGTAGATAGCAAATTTATTTTCACATTTTATAAATTAAAATTTCCTACATTTTTATTATGAAATTATGAAAATATTATAATGTGGACCTGTAGGATCACCACTGGAGTGTAAACCACAAGGTTGGCAGTTCAAACCCACCAGCTATTCTTCAGAAATCTTATGAGCTATGAGTCAGAACAGACTCAACAGTACTTAGCAACAGCAACAACAACAATAATAAAATAAATTCTATGATGAATCTGGGCTCCTGGTATGGTTCTGTAGGAATAGCACTAGATTGTGAACCAAAAGGTTGCCAGTTCAAACACACCAGCTGCTACTTCAAAACCCTTATCAGGGTCACTGTAAGTTGGAATTAATTTGACAACATTTAACAACAACAAGGCTGTCAACATCCAGGGCAAATTGGTGTCGCTAGAGAAGTACCATGGCTTGAGACTTCTGGGAAGGAGCCCACCTGGAACTTTTCTGGAAATACCTAGTGGCCCCAAATGGGAAAGTGCCTAGGGCTTGGGACCCAGTAGTGTAGGTGGAGATCATGCCCCAGATCAAGGCATTCGTGAGGAAGCTCATCTTGAGGAAGTGAGAAGAGTTACAACCATGTTCCCTCTTCTCCCTTATCCATATCCTGCCCTCCTATGCATAGGCAACCAAAGAAAAGTCAAATGGTACTTCAAAGAGCGAGACCCCTGGCTCTTCCTTCCTCTACTCTTTTCCTACCAATCCCATCCCTCCTGTCAGGGTAAAAAAAAAATCACAGTATTTTTTATTTGAATCTGTCTTTAGTGCTCTTGCCCTGTGATTCACCAGCCAATAAGAACCTCTAGGCAATGAAATCATACGATAAGTAGAAGTATATCAAGCAATAATCTCCTAGCCAATTTCCCTTTAACTTTAGAGAGACACTAAGTGGCCAATAGCAGGCAGGGTCCTGAAGCACATTCATACTTGACAAAGACAGCACAGCAGTGTAATGAGAAAAGGATATTTTTGATAAATGTATCTTGATACCCCATATAAAAAATTCATGTATAGATGGTTTGAAAATCTAAAATAAAATTAAAACAAAAACAAAATATTTGGTGGAAAATATAAATATAGAAATATCATTTTTTTTTGGTAGTCATGGAATCAGTTGCAACAAATAGTGCCCCTATACAAATTTTTTTTTTTTTTTTTTTACTTTTATTAAAGTGCAACTGGGCACTATTTACAGATGGATAATGGTGACAAAACAGCATGTAAGCTTTATGGATTCATGCCTGTTTTATTCTGTAGTCTTCTTCTTGTCCATATAAAAGAGGTGCTGGAAAAGTATCTTTTTCTCACTTTTTGTATCTTTAATATTGTTTTATGAATGAACAATTAATCCCCACTGCTTTGGGAAGGGAGAAAATGGGTTAGACTCCTGTGAGTTTCATGGCAAGAATAAGAAAATTCCTGATACCTAAGTGCATAACTAAGTTTAAAAAATACCAGTTGCAGGTTTGAAAAGGAAGCAGCTAAACAAACATGCATACATATGCAGAGTTCCAGATAACTTGCAGGATCATCCAACTGATGAACCCAAGGACCATACTGAGACAAACCTAATATTAAAAGAAGGGGCTCCATTTGGAACCAGTCTCACACAGGTAGCTCCTAGCCTCTGGAGCAGGTGAAGTGAAGCAGAATGGAATGGGAACTTTGACTGTAGCAGTCAGACTATGAATTTCAGTACTTAGTAGTATCATATTATGGCAGCTGAGTGAAAATAGTAATGTGTTCATTAAAAACAAGAACTCTTGTTACTTATGTATGGAAACAGAGTGCATCTTTTGGGATGTGGAGTATATTTGGAAATGGGTTATAGATTATTTTAGAATTTAGAAATAAGGCCCAGATAAGATTTATAGCAAGGAACAATTACACTTTCCACTACTCTGGACATTATTTCCTTGCTATGATTGTAATCTAATTTGAGGAAGAATGTTAAGAAGATTAACCATGCTAGCATGTGAGTGTTGTACAGAACTCATATTATTTATCTGTTATCAAGTTCTTTGGTTATTGTTGTTGTCGAATGCTGTCAGGTCTGCTCCAACTTATAGTGACCCTTTATAGTGTTTCCAAGTCTTGCAAATCTTTACTGGAGTAGAAAGACTAATTTTTCTCTCACAGAGCGTCTAGTGGACTTGAACCACTGACCTTTTGATTATAAGTCCATTGCTTATCTTATGGAACCACCATGCTACCCCACTCTTTGGTACTAGAAAACAAATAAAAGGGAAAAACTAATAATAATAAAAAAATACAGTTATCACAACTGAAGAAAATATTACTTAGAATAAACAAGATTTGAGATTGCATTTAAGATCATGGAAGTAGCAGTCAAGAAATCAAATGACGTATTGCATTAGGCAAATCTGCCGCACAGGAACTTTTTGAAGTGTTGAAGAGTAAAGATGTCATCTTGAGGACTAAGGTGCTCCTGACCCAAGCCATGGTATTTTCAATAACCTCATATGCAAGTGAAAGCTGGATAGTGAATAAGGAAGACCGTAGAATAAATGATACTTTTGAGTTATGGTGTTGGAAGAGAATATTGAAAGTGCCATGGGCTGCCAAAAGCACCAATAGATCCACTTTGGAAGAAGTGCAGCCAGATTGCTCCTTAGAGGCCAAGATGGCCAAACTTCATCTCTCATACTTCAGACATATTGTCAGGAGGGACCAGTCACTAGAGAAGGAGATCATGTATGGTCATGATATCCTTGAGTGTCAGAGAAAAAGAGGAAAACTTCCATTGAGATGGATTGGCCAAATGGCATCATCGATGGACTTAAGCGTGGCAACAGTAATGAGGTTGGCCCCGGATTGGGCACAATTTATTACTCAAACTAACATCTGTGTTCTTTGAACATTTTAAAGAGGTCTTTTGCAACAGATTTGCACAATGGTTTGGCAATGAATTTGCCAGAATAAAGCACTGGACCACAATGTCAGTTTAAATCACAAGATCGGTTGGTCAAACTTACCAGCCACTCCTCAGAAACCCTATACAAGGCCACTGTGAAATGGAACTGACTGGACTGTACTTAACAAAAAACAACAGCCTATCATTCCATTTCTTGACTCTGCTTCCAATCATTGTGGCTCCAAGTCATGTGAAACTTCATTCTCTTTTCAATTATCATAATGTTGTTTATTATTAGAATGTTGAGGATTTTTGTTTTCTTTACATTGAATTGTAATCCTTAGCAAATACTGTATTCCTTGATGCTTATTAGTAAGTGCTTCAAGTCCTCTTTGTTTTTAGCAAACACTATTGCGTCATCTGCATACCCCAGGTTCTTAATGAGTTTTCCTTAAAACCTAAAACTGCATCCATAATATATTCTAGCTTTTCAGATTATTTGTTCAAATCATTTGATTAAATAAGTAATGTGAAAGGATACAAGCCTGATACACATCTTTTATACTTTTAAACCACTCAATATCCCCTTGTTTGGTGTCATTGACTTCCTCTTGGTCTTTGTACAGATCATGCAAGCATCAGTTAAGCATTCTGGAATTCCCATTCTTTGAAATGCAATCCATAGTTTCCTATGACTCACAAAGTCAAATTCCTTTGCATAGTCAATAAAACACAAATAATTATCTTTCTGGTATTCTCCACATTCAGCCAAGATCTATCTGACTTTATCTATGATATGCTTCATTCCACATCCTCTTATGAATCTGCCTTGAATGTCGAGCACCTTCTTGTCAATGTAGCATAGTGGTTATGAATTGGACAGCTAACCTCAAGGTCAGTAGTTCGAAACTACCAGGTGTTCCACAAGAAAAAGATGAGGCTTTCTGTTCTCGTAAAGATTTACAGCCTCAGAAACCCTTTACAGGGTCGCTATGAGTTAGAACCAACTCTACGGCACATAACCACCACCACCACGCTGTCAATGTGTTGTTGTAAGGTCTTTGAAAATGTTACTAGTGTATGAAATTAATGATATTGTTAGATAATTTCCACATTCTTTAGTCCCTTTTTTATGGAATGAGCACAGATATAACTCTCTTCAATTAGATTGGCTAGGAAAGTGTCTTTCAAATTTCTTGGCATAGCCTGAGTACTTTCAGCTCTGAATCAATTGGTTGAAACATTTCAGTTGGTGCTTTGTCAGTTCCTGGAGTCACGTTTTTTTGGCTAATACTTAGACTCCTTCCCTCAGTAACAGTGGTTTTTGATCATGTGATATCTCCTGAAATGGTTGACTGTTGACAAATTATTTTTGCTACTGTGACTATGTATTACTTCCATCTTCTTTTGATGCTTCCTTCATCATTCAAGATTCCTCCCATAGCAAGCTTCAATATTGCAAGTTGAAGCTTGAATTTTTTTTTTTTTTCCTTAAATCCTTTCAGCTTGAGAAATATATAGTGTGCTCTTACTTTATGGTTTTCTAACTCCAGATGTTTGCCTATCTCATTGTAATATTTATTTTATCTTCTTGAATTGTCTTTTAAAATAGTGTATTCAGTTCTTTTATTTCCTAATTTTTTTTTTTTTCCAGTCACTCTAGCTACTTTTTTCAAGAGCAATGTCAAGGCTGTTTACTCTGACATACATTTTTGTCTTTTCTTTCTTTTAATGACCTTTTATTTTCTTCATGGATGATGTGCTTGATGTCATTCCACATCTTTTCTGGTCTCTGTCATTAATATCTAATGTGTCAAATCTGTTCTTGAGATGGTCTCTAAATTCAGGTGGGATAGATGTACTCAATGGCATATTTTTGCTCTGTTGGACTTGCTTTAATTTTCTTAAGCCTCAGCCTGATCTAGCATAGGAACAATTAACGGTCTGTTTCATAGTCAGCCCTGGTTTTGTTTTGCCTGATGATATTAAGCTTCTTCATCATTTCTTCTCACAAATGTAGTCAATTTTTCCCTCCTGTTTATTCCATCTGGCAGGTTTATATATATAGTTACCCTTTATGCTGTTGAAAAAGGTATTTGCATTGAGTAAGTTGTTGGCATTACTAAACTCTATCATCCGATTTTCAGTGCCATTTCTAGCACCAAGTCCATACTTCCAGCTTAGCATCCCATTGACCAGTAGTTGTCAATGCACCTTGTTGGATGTCTGGTAAATTTCATACTAAAGAAATTTAAAGAATTCTTCAATTTCTTCATCATGAATTTGGTTATTCGTGCATAAATTTGAACATTTGTATTAATTGGTGCTTGTTGCTATTAAATGCCATCTTGTTGGTTTTGACTCATACATAGGCTTTCCAAGGATTGGCTGATGGGTTTGAACAGTTGACCTTGTGGTTAGCAGTCCAGTGATTATCCATAGTACCATGATAGGACTCCGGTATTCCTTGTAGGCATACAGATATTATCCGATCACAGAGAACACTGTAATTC
Source organism: Chrysochloris asiatica (assembly GCF_000296735.1). Lineage (NCBI taxonomy): Eukaryota > Metazoa > Chordata > Mammalia > Afrosoricida > Chrysochloridae > Chrysochloris > Chrysochloris asiatica. The sequence continues at coordinate 9,232,654 of NW_006408561.1, read as the reverse complement.
AAGAATATTGAAATGTTCCTTTTGACATTGAAGGAGACACCATTTATCTTGAATTCATTATTTTCAGCATATAAATCATATGATTATCAGATTCAAATGGCCAATAGCTGTACATTTCAGCTCACTAATGCCTAGGATGTCAATCTTTATGCATTTCATTTCATTTTTGATGAATTCTAACAAGATCAGAAGTTCAAACCCACCAGCTGCTCTTTGGAAAGATTCTCTCTGAGTCAGTACAAACTTGATGACACTTAACATCACCATTTTTCTAAATTCATACATCTTACATTCCAGTTATTAATTAATTTTTGCTATTGTTTCTTCTCATTTTGAATTGTGTCCCATCAGTAAATGAAGGTCCTGGAAGCTTTCCTCCTTCCATATCATTAAGATCAAATTTACTTTTAGGAAGCAGGTCTTGCCCGGTCATATTTTGAGTGCCTTCCCACCCGAGGAATTCATCTTCTGTCACTATATCTGACAATTATTCTTTACCATTCATAAAGTTTTCTGTGGCTAATCTCTCAGAAGTTGACTGCCTATTCCTTCCTCCTAGTCTGTTCTTAATGTGGAAGTTCCACTGAAACCTGTGCACCATGAGTGGCTCTGTTGGCATTTTAAATACCGGTGTCATTGTTTCCAGTATCTCAGCTACACATAAACGACCAAAGTACACCATACTTAAATGTGAACGGGGAAGTTATATCTTAGTGAAACAAAAAGATTCAATGTTTTTTCTTTCAACTAAGATGTAGAATATTATGATCAATCTGAGTCACTTTGTCCAAAAGCAATTTTGAAAAAAATAAGATTAAATAGATGAACAAAGAAAAATAATTAATCACTAACAGGTATAATGGCGAAAAAAAAAATCAAACCAAAAATTTTTAACACAAAAAATCTTTGTTTTAATCTATTTAATTGTCTTGAATATTGCTTGATAGATATTAAAAGGCTTACCTATAAAGCCACCTGTTATTTATATAGCTGCTATGAGAATATTATACTATAGATTTAGAAATTGGAAGTCCAACTGCATAGACTTTCATGCATATCATAAGAAAGAGTCTCTGTAATGGTTCTAAAGTAGTTGAAAGACATCACCTAAAGCCATTAGGAGGTCATATAAATAATGAATGCAGAGTAGTAATATATAATATGGTTTTGTCACATGTTTTCTCCATTTTCCCAGAATAAAGGCCCATGTTTATTTTAGTATTTAAAACTTAGTGGCAAAAATAACTATCTATTTTTTCAGCATGGTCAGTAATAGCAGATTACATTTCAGCAAAAATATATTCATGATGACTCTATGGCTTGTCATATTATTCACCTCTTTGTACTTAGTTATGATTCTTCTCTATGCTCCTTAGACATTCAATTTTCTTTTATCTTACTCTGTTAACCATATTACCCATTATATTAGCAATACACGTGGATTAAATAATAACTAAGAGCATTTTGTTTTCAAAAAGATTTTTTATTAATTGTAATGTTTGTTAAGACTTTGTAAATTATGAGATGTATAGTAAAATAGCAAGTCTTCATACTTCATAAGTTACTGTAATACTTTTGAAACTTTTCAAACTATGGTGTATTTTAACAATTACAATATATGCACAACATATTAAGTAAATAGATGAGTCTTCTTCCATCTGTAAGGAGTTGAGAAAGAAACTTGAGATAACTGAGGGTCAACTTAATCATATTGAACACTGAGGGCACTAAGATCTTAAGTGTCTTACATGTAGATTGTCAAAATTAGAGTCATAAAAAAGGCTTGAAAATAAATAATATGTTTTGGAAGTGAACCAGTATCTAGGAATGTTGGCCACAGCTGTGAGCCACTGGACTCCATAACAAACTGTCCACCAAGAATTTAAAAGGGGTAGCACTTTTTTTTATCTATTGGCCTTCGTTCCTCATTGGTGAAAGGTGGATCCATAGGCATTGGTAACCCTCACTTATGGACTTCAGATGCTGTGAGTATTCAGTGGGATTCCATGTCACTTCAGAACATTAAAGGAAAGACTTGTGCCAGAAAGTGAGAGCCAGATAATATGAGCATAAGGTGAGTTTGCCACTGTGCTAGACTAATGAAAATGTTCATGGAACCTCCTAGAACCATAGACACTGGAATAATTGATAAGGAGAATAGAATTTGGCAAAATGCATCTATCAGCTTTGAACATTGTTACAGTAATCCATTGGTTGTCACATACCTTTTGGGAAATGATACATTATTGGAATGTTTAGCAAATCTTTTTGCAAAGGCATTGTCTTACAATTATGGAAATCACAAAACATGATTTAGAATAATTACTACAGGGTAACTTTTCATTAAATTCCTTCAAATAATGGTTTATTTCAGTTGTCTGTTGTCTTGATTTCACCTGTCAGTCTCTGTCTAGTTTTACCTCTTCTGTATTTATTTATTTATTTATTTTTAGCATGGATTTTCTTATTTTGATGTAAACTTGACCACCAGTAAGAATATTGCCATCAGTGATTGACATTCAGCACCAGATATATAACAATCTTCCCTACATACCGATAAATCACACACACACTTATGCACATACATGCTGCACATATGTACCCACATACCTTTCAGTATGCCCTTCAGCAAAACAAGTAGAATTGAGATAAAAGACTTTCTGACTGGGCAGTGTTAAGGTATTATTAAGATTTCTATAATACATTTAAGCTACAGATAGTGTGGTATCAACTGCAGACAGTACCAACTGGTTGGAGTAATACTAAACTATTACAATCTTGGAATGCTATTTTCCCTTAAAAACATCAATAAAATTTTGTGAAGCCTTATTAGATGCATAATCAGCCTTGTGTAGTTTAAATAGGCAAAATCAGAAATCCTATTAAGGTTTGGGCTGGAAGTCTTCACAACTAGAAATTTAACAAATATTATTTAACATGTTGTTAATTCTTTCTTCACTTGGATTTGAAGAATTGTAATACGTTTTGCCTTAATTGCAGTATGAATTATGTTATTAGTACTTTGTTTCACACTCATGATTTTAATGAATACTAATATTATCTGTTGTTGGCATGAAATCACTAAATGGTTTTGATTCTTACAAAGAGACTTAGTTCGGTCATTTTTCTCCCTACAAGTCTGTCTTCTAAATTCAAGGAGCTCAAGCATTTTCTTAATTATTAGTTTTCCATTATTAAAATGTGTGAGTAGCATTTCTTCTTAGTCAATAGTCACTACCACTTGCCTCATGCCATCAAAATAAAAATAAATTTGTGACAACACATTGTATTTTAAAGAAAAATACAGTTTTTAAAAAGTTTTAGGTAGAAAAAAAAAACAAAACAAAAATGGCAGTATGACTGGCTACTACAAGAATAAGCAAGTTGTTCACTGGGAAGCCATCAAGGCAAGCAATCAAGTTCCTTCTGGACAACCCCCCTTCTAAGACTGAAACTCAAAGGGAACACATGAACAGGCATGTAAGCTTGCTGACAACCACATTGGTCTACTGGTGAGTGAAAGAGGAGGAAAGGCAACAGTAAAGAAATGGGCTGAGTTCAACCATGTTCCATAAACTCCCATTGACCTGGAGATGTGAGAGAGAATAAGAAGGGCTGGTTGGTCCAAAGTGTGGTGAGACCTGGGGATTCCTGATCCCATGGACAAGGACATAGCCACAGAGGGCTGGAGTTGAGAGTGAAGCAACCAGCTGATATGGAATAAGAGGAGGAACACAAGAACACCCAGAGTTGTAGATAGTACCCATTTGATCTAGCCTCAATGGATTGATAATCAGATCTCTACTAGGGGAAGATTGAAAAAATAAAAAAGAACAAAACAAGTTTTGATAAAGGAAATGAAGGCAAATTGCTACAATTTGATGAACTTGACCTATGCTCATGGAGGTAGTAACTCTGAATACCAACAGAGAGGGAAGGCGTCTTCACATTACATATCAATGTTATCCCCTCCTTACACAGGGCAGATAGGGATGAGCAACTTAGACATTGGCTACTTAAAATGAGGGGATGATAAAGGCACAAAGTGACTGGCTTACAAGGTTTCAAGGGGGAGTTTAGTTTAATACTGTGTAGGGGAAGAAAGTGTCCCTACTAAATCGTTTTCATCTTGTCAAGATGGGTCTGGTTAAAAGAGATGGAATAAGATTCTTAGGATTCAGTAGTGAGTAATTGTTATCATGACTAATTGCAACTGTCACAATTATAAAAGTAGAAGTTTTTTAAGAAAAACAGGGGAATAGTTAATCTTACAGTCCAGAAACAAAGGACCCTAAGACCATCAAGGGAGAAGAGCACAAGCAGAATGCAAGACCTTATCCAGAGAAGCAGCGATACCAGAGATAGAAGAAGAGATGGGGGCATGGAGAGAGAGAGCAGCTGAGGACTCTAAATTCATGGGAAAAGAGGGTATAAGAGTGGGAGGCAGACTTGAAGGATGTGTCCTTTGGTGGTATAAATTATTGTATCTGCCTGAGTCTTTAAAAAAAAATAATAAAGAGCAAAAGTGGATAGAGAGAAATACTGCTAACTGATGGTACATGGAGGGGATTATAATCATTGTAATGAAACAAGGTGTCTGATTTGTTGAATATAAAACTGATGATCTGCCCTGCAAACTTTCATTCAATCCACAATAATAACCTTTAAAAAAAAGATTTAGGCAATCAAAAATTGCAACCACAGGCTTGAGTATAGCACCATCACTATTTGTCACTGAGTTAATTCCTATTAATGATCGTCCATTGTCTATTTTACAGTTCTACTCTGGTAGCGTAGTGGTTACGAATTGGGCTGCGAACCGCAAGGTCAGCAGTTCGAAACTACCAGCTGCTCCACGGGAGAAAGATGAGGCGTTCTGCTCCCGTAAAGATTTACAACCTCGGAAACCCTTTCAGGGTCGCTATCTATGGGTTGAAACTGACTCGACGGCACTTAACAACAACAACTCTGACATACGTTGAGATAATCAGACCTTTCAGTTGCTTATTTTGAAAACACATCACCAAGTCTTTCTACTAAAATGCCTCTGGGTGAACTCAAACTTCCAAAATTTTGGTTAGCATCCAATCAGTTAACTATTTGCACCACCTAGAGATAACTTAGAATTCTGGTGTAGTGTTGTAGGATCAGCACTGAACAGAAAACCACAAGGTCAGCAGTTCAAATCCATGAACTCCCCAGAAACTGTGTACAGAGTTACTATGAATTAGAACTGATTCAACGGCACTTAACAAGAACAGAGACAACTCAGACTTGAGAATGGCCATATAATATACATTAAGATCAAAAGCATTGAAAGGAAACTACACTGAGCTGGAGTCAGTAGTAAAGTACCAATTCTTTTATGTAGCTTGCCATAGTTAGGTGCCATTGAGTTGGTTCTAACTCATAACGACACTATGCACAACAGAAAGAAACACTGCAGTGTCCTGTGCCAATCTCACAATTATTGTTATGTTTGAGAACACTGCTGCTGCCACTCTACCAATCCATCTTGTTGGGGTGTTCCTCTTTTTCCCTAACTTTCCACTTTTTGAAACGTGATATCCTTTCGAGGGACAGGTTCCTCCTGATAACCATGTCTGAAGTCTCATCTTGACTTCCAGGGCATGTTCTGGCTGTACTTCTTCCAACACAGATTTACATTTTCTTCTGGAAGTCCATGGTACTTTTAATACTCTTCTCCAACACCTTAACTCAAATGCAAGTTTTTTTACTCTTTGTTATGGTCTTTCTTACTCTGTCCAACTTTCACATGTGTTTGAGGCTACTGAAATTGCAATGACTTAGGTCAGGAGTACCTTAGTCCTCAGACTGAAATCTTTGTTCTTGAACACTTTGAAGAGTTCTTGTACAGAAGATTTGCCTAAAGCAATACATCATTTAATTTCTTAACTTTTGCTTCCATGAGTGTTTATAGACGATTCAAGCAAAATGAAGCATTTGACAACTTCAATCTTTTCTCCCTTTATCATGATGTTATTTATTTGTCCTGTGGAAAGGCTATTTGCTTTCTTTACATTGAGATGCAACCCATACTGATAGCTGTGGCCTTTTGATCTTTGTAAGTATTTTATATCCTCTTCATGTTCAGCAAGCAAGGTTTGATTATCTGCATGTTGCAGATGAGTCTTCCTCCAATCCCAATGCCATGTTATTCTTCATATAATCTAGATTCTAGGACTATTTTCTCAGTATACAGACTAAATAAACCTGGTGCACACCTCTCCTGATTTTAAATCTTTTAGTGTTCCCTTGTTTTGTTAGAATAACAGCCTCTATGTACAAGTTCCTAATAAGCACAACTAAGTGTTCTATTGTAAGACTTCTTTATTTGTGTTCTTTATATATAAGATTAGAGAATTAGAATAGATGTTTTCTAAGGACTTGCCAACTCACAAAGTCCTTAGAAAGCATCTATTCTCTTATATTACTCTCCACTGTCACATGAAAGTTACACTTAACTGAATAGGCATTGGTGCAATTATAAATTGTCACATGAGTATATATTGTTGCTGTTGTTGTTGCTAAGTGCCATGGAGTCAGTTCTGACTTATAATGGCCTTATGTATAGCAGAATGAAAGGCTGACCAGTTCTATGTCATATCACATTTGCTAGGTTTGAGTCCATTTTTGCAGTCACTGTTTCAGACGATCTTATTGAGGATCTTCCTCTTTTTCACTGATCCTCTACTTTACCAAACATAATATCCTTCTTCAGATACTAATCTCTCACAATAGCATGTCTAAAGTACATGAGACAAAGTCTTGCCACCTTTGCTTCTAAGGAACATTCTGGCTGTACTTCTTCAAAGACAGATTTTGTTCTTGTAGTGCTTCATGATTTCAGTATTTTGAACTCAAATGAATCAATTCTTTTGCTGACTGTCTTATTCATTATCTAGCTCTAACATGCATATAAGGTAATTGAAAATCCCTTAGTTTGAGTCAAGTGCACCTTAATTTCAAACTGACATCTTTGCTCTGTAATACTTTTATTTTGTTTACTTTTTATTGTGAATTGAGTGAAGGTTTACAGAGCAGATCATCAGTTTTACATTAAGCAAATCATGCACTTTGTTTCATCTTCATGATTGAAATCCCTTCTACATAATAACAGTGATCTCATTTCTGTCCTGTGACTCATTTTTCCATTCCACCATGCTTTCAAGCACTTTAGAAATTTGCTCTTAGATAGATGTTGCCACACCAACTGCTCTGAAATGGATCTAATTAGAAGGTCCTTGATAGAGTTAGAAAAAATGTAGAACAAAATTCAAAATAAAATTTTAAAAAAGTATATTAGGCTTAATGATAAGAAAGAGACTGGAGGAACACAAGACTATGACCCTTGGCTGCCCTTTAGGTCTGGAACTGAACTCACCTTCATTACTGAATTTTCAGCCAAGCAGTAAGTAGGCATATGGGGGGAATAACCACACTAGTATGGTATATTCCCCATGGAATGGACAACCATATAAAACCAAAAAGGCAACCAGACACCCTCCAGTTCTGGTCTGAAGATCATGGGGACTGATGTTCATGCATTTGATTTGTCCATCGGACTAACTAATTCCAAATGTCTTCAATTTTCATTGCCCTTATTTCCTCTGCACATGGAGAGACCAAGAGTTGAGACTTAGATCACCAGCTCCTTAACACTTTTATGAAGTCTTTTGAAACAGGTTTGTCTTAATATGTTATTAATTTCTTGATATCTGCTTTCATTAGTGTTGATTGCAGATTCAAGTAAATATAAGTGTATATATAGTCTGAGTAAATGTTTTATCTTAGTGAATTTTCATATGCATTCATTATTACTGAGTTCTTACTGAAATTGTAAAGTTCTAGAACTGGAGAAAATATTCTGGCAATCTTGTTCAAATTCATACTCAAAGGAATATTTTCTTGTTCATCATACCTTAAAGCCAGTCATTCAGAATTTCCTGTATTATTTTCAGTAATAAGAAGTTACTTCCAGTAGCAAGATACCTGTTCAATTTTTGAATGGTTTCAGCTACTCAATTCAATTAAATACACATTTGTTTCTCATTTACAGCAATTCAGATATTGTTTTAGTCTCTTGAAATTTTCTACTTTTTACTAAACTTAAACTATTATCCAGTGGTGTATTTGTTTTCCAATTGGGCTACTTAATTAACAACTGAAAATCATATATGGTTATTTGTTTTAATCTAATAGAAATGGTGAGCTACACATCTTTGTTAGAGTCTTCATTGCTAATTTTCTATTCAGAGAAGCAGCCTGCTACTTTCTAATGCTATAGTGATATATTCTGCATAGAGGGAGAAAAAAATGACAAGAGTATAGCTACATTCTCTGTATAGTTGTCTTTTCCTGCTATTTCTCAGTGTTGGTTTGACAGGTAATGTGAGTTTGCCCTATTCTATGGGTAGTTAGACGACATTTGCTTCATAAGTTGTCAGTATGTTCTTTCTTCAAAGTTGTACGTCTGACCTTAAACAAAGACAAATGTCTTGTTAGAATACTAAATTTCTTATTAAAAAGCCCTAGCCTTCAGAAGAAATATGAAGATTTTTTTTGTAAGAGCACAGGCAGAAACTTGAAACACAAATAAGTTAAGATCAATCCCAAATTAGTGATTTTCTGATGTTAAATATATGCACATTAAGCTATAATTAAAATTGCTCAATATATATTTACTATTTATTAATACTAATTTTACTGTTTGAAACATATATGTAAAACTATAGGCAATTTTATGTAACTAAAACATTTGCTAACCTTAAAAATATTTCTGCATAGTTAATGATTTCTATTTTTAAAAGGGTTTTGTATGATTTCATACATAATTGACACATGATAATTTTGATACAAACAATTAATCTTCAAAATCTATCTAAACAAATACTATGCCTACATTTTTATAGTTAGGTCTTGAAACAATTCTCTTGTTTCTCTAAAGTAACAATCCAAGGAAACTTATGTTCTTTAATAATTGGAAATGTAAGTCATTCAAAAACACATGATAACATTATTGCTTTATTATGCTATAAATGTTTAGATAATGTCAAGAAAGCTGTGATAAGATTTGTGCAATGTTGACATGAACAAGTCTCAGCGGTTTAGCCATAAAGATGTACTTATAAACTCCATGATGGACTCTAATATGATGTAACTACCCCATAACTTAATATGATGTGATCAACTCTGATCTGAGGTAATATGTGTTGAAAGTCTTCACTTCTATGATATTAATTAGGCCAGATGCAAAATTAAAGATTTGGTTGTATCTTCAATCAGTCTCTTTTGAGATATAAAAGAGAAATGAGCAGAGCTCATTTGGACTTACTACCATTAAGATAGTAGACCTGGGAGTTGAGTACATCTTTGGAACTGAGGTCCCTGCACTGTGATGCTCCTAGATTGAGGGGAGGGTTGATGCCAAGACATATAGAGATATCCAAGGTATACTAGGCCTGCAGATGCTTAAAGGAGACAGGGATCTTAACCCATAGTTGACAAAGAGAAATCTTTCCTCTAGAGCTAACTTTCTGAATTTAGGCTTGTAGTCTTTTAAACAGTGAGAAAGCCATAGTCTTGTAGTATTTCTGTTATAGCAGTATTAAATACAGAGAAAAACTGCAGAGCTTTGAATCTTGTTTAAGGTTAAGAGCACCAGTTCCCCATGCCCATTGAGAAGAAATCTGCAGGTGAAAGCAAAATATGGTGACTTCTGAATTGACCCAGTCATGGTAGCCTGCAGCCAGAAGTTCTCAGGCTGGAGGGTGAGGCCACAGCCAAGTGGAGGGAGCAACCCAACCCTAAAAGCCACCGACAGAGCTTTTTGTCTGAAGGGAAAAGTGTGGCGAATTTTTCATCTTTCACTTTTCATTTTTCACATATCTCTCCTCTTCACCCCAATCACACCCTCACTGCATAGCCCAGACCACTTCAGGTGGGCAGGAGCACAAGCCCAACAGAGTCCAGCATTTCACCCACATTTTTCCAACAGCACAAGAGGAAACCTACATGCTGCTTCTTATGATGCTTTGACCCTGGGAACGCACCCCATAAATTACCAAGATGGGACCCTTTGCACAGCAAAGGCCAGTGAACAGTACCATTCACCATTTTATTTTTGTTTCTGATTGGTGGTTTCTGTCTCTGGTTTTATATTGATTCTGTCATTGGTCCTTTGGGCCTCACTCTTCTCCCAGGGGTGGGAGTTTATCCTCCTACCTTACCCAAGAAGAAACAACAACTGCACCCATATAGCCAAGCTACAAGCATACCCTGTAGCACACCACCATCTGAACAAGAGCCAAAACCAGCTGCTAGGTATTACACATGAAAAGGGAAGCCTAGCTCCAGATCACATCCACCAGGAGATGCTCAGCAAACTTAATAAAACACAACATATATATATTTAAGCATCAAAAACTCACATAACTCTTGAAAACGTCCAAGAAAACACAAATAAAGATATCAGCACATGTACAAAAACAGAAAAAAAAAAAAAGGAATTGAGACAAATGAACTGGAAGTAGACACAGACTTTCCAGTAGAAGAGCAAGCTCTGGATCTGCCTGAGAGGGAATTCAGAAGAATAATATGAAAACAAATACAAATGCTCTGAGGAGGGGTGGAGAAAATAAGTAAGAAGTCAGGAAAGTGCTACAGGAGCAATCAAGCAAGATAGATTTGGCATTAGAAATGATCCAAAACCTGCAAAAATAAGTACAGATGATTAACAATAAAGTATCAGAAACGGACAATACACTGAAAGGGCAAAAGAGCAGAATGGAAGAGATGGAAGCCAGAACCAGTGATCTGGAAGATAAATCTCTCAATCTGCTAAGATTGGAGAGTAAGCAGAAAAAATGATTAAAAGATCTTAAGAGAATCTAAGATTCATGCTAGATAACATGAAGAGGAATAACTTAAGAATTCTTGGCATTCCAGAACAGGAAGAATCACAGAAGTCCACAGAAGAGATAGCTGAAGAGCTATTGAAAGAAAAACTTCCTAACATCTTGAAGGATGAGAAGATAAACATTCAAGAAACTGAAAGAACCCCAGGAAGGATTGACCCCAAAAGAAAATCACCAAGATATATAATAATCAAGCTTTACAAAATCAAAGTCAAGGAGAGACTCCTGAAAGCATCCAGGGAAAAGAGAAATGTCACCTACAAAGGCAAGCAAATCAGATTAAGCATTGACTTCTTAGCTGAATCCATTCAGGCAAGAAGGCAAAGGGGAGATATATATAAAACACTAAAAGAAGAACAACTGCCAACAAAGCATCATCTGTCCAGCTAAACTATCAATCAAATACGAGGGTGCAATCACAACATTCCAGGATAAACAGAAGCCATGAGATTTTGTTAAAGCCTATCCAGTGCTTCAAAACATCCTAAAGTGAGTTCTTTGGAAGGAAAACCAGCAAGAACAGACAACAACCAGAGATTGACAGACAGGGCAACACCACCTAGAACTTGGTCAATGGATAGCAGAATTCAGAATGGAACAAAATTAAAGCAATGAATTCAGGGGACCTGTGAGGCTTACCAAAGATAAAATATTAACAATATTAAAGAAGGAAAAAAATATAAGAACAGAGATCCAGGTGGTGAGGAGGTCGAGTAGATAGAAGGGTACAATAGACTGCCTTAAACGCAGGGAAAACTTAACAGACTATAGGGTAACTCCAAAGAAAATTAGTACCTCACAATTTACCATCAAAATGAAGATCCAAGCAGAACAAGGAAACATTAAAACAAAGAAGAAACAGACAAAAAAAGCACAAAAAAGATGAATGCAACACAAGAAGGCATGCAGAACAAAGGAACAAACAGCACCACAAAAATTAACATAATGACAGCCGTTAATCCATACCTATCGAGAATCACACTGAATGTCAATGGATTAAATCCAGTAAAGAGGCAGAGAGTTGCTGAATGGATAAGAAAACAAGACCCTTCAATATGCTGGCTGCAAAAGACACACCTTACATACAAAGACAAAAACAGACTAAAATTAAAGGATGAGTAAAAAATATACCAAGCTAAAAGCAATAAAAAGCCAGCAGGAGTGGCAATACTAATCTCTGATAAAATAAACTTTAAGGCAAAAACCATCATAAGAGATAAGGAAGGTCATTATCTCATGATTAAAGGGTCAATGGAGCAAGATGACATAACCATAACTAACAGCTACGCTCTTAATGAAAAAGCATCAAGATATATAAAGTAAACCCTACTAGAACTGAAGAAAGAAATACATAAATCTACCATTATAGTGGGGATTTCAATATGCCACTTTCAAAAACGGACAGAACAGCCAGAAAGAAACTCGCTAAAGTTAAAGAAGAACTAAATAGCAAATTCAACCAACTTGACTTCATAGACGTGTACAGAGCATTCAACCCAACAACAGCACAATATATATTCTTTTCCAGTGCAAATGCAACATTCTCCAGAATTGATCATATGTTAGGTTACAAAGCCGCCTCCATAAATTTACAAACATCAAATTACTACAAAGCATCTTTTCAGACCACAGTGCCATATAATTTGAAGCAAACTATAAGAAGACCAAGGAAATAAAGATTAATACAAGGAGACTGAATAACACCCTGTTGAAGAGTGACTGAATAATAGAAGAAATTAAATGTGAATTCAGAAAGTTCCTAGAAACAAACGAGAATGAAAACACAACATACCAAAATCTTTGGGGCATGACAAAAACGGTGCTTAGAGGACAATTTATTGCATTAAATGCACACATTCAAGAAGAAGAAAGAATCAAAATTAACACATTGACACAACATCTCCAGCAACCAGAAACAGACAAACAAAGGGAACCTA
>NW_006408561.1:9199617-9209251 GCF_000296735.1 Chrysochloris asiatica | reverse complement strand
AGGAAGAAAGCAAAAGGTCATTTAGAAGACAAAAAAAGAAAGAAAAAGCCAAAATTGATATCAGAAGAGACTGAAAATTGCTCTCCAACATAGAGCTACTGAAGTAAATTGAAGAAATGAGGATTTAAAAGATCTGAACACACAATTTCAAAGGTTAGCTTGAGAAGACACAAATATTATAATTAATGTGTGAACAAGCACCTGAAATTAGGAAACCAAAAGGGAAAAACATGTTCAGTATTTCTTAAGCTGGTGAAACTGCAGAAAAAAAAATTAAAGCCTTGATTTCAATACTGAAAGAGTCTACGGGCAAAATATTGAATGATTCTGAAAGCATTAAAAAAAAAGGGGGGGGGAGGACTATACAGAGTCTCTGTAACAAACACAAATGATTGGTGTTCAGCCATTTCAAGAAGTAGCATATGATCAAGAAGGCAGAAGTCCAAGGAGCACTGAAGGCATCATCTTAGAACAAGGCTATGGGCATTGATGGAATACAAATTGAAATCTTTGAATAAACTGATGTGGCAGTGGAGGCCTTCACTCATCTCTGCCAAGAAATTTGGAAGACAGCTACCTGGCCAACTGATTTGAAGAGTTCTATATTTGTGCCTATTCCAAAGAGTGGTGACCCAACAAAATGTGGAATTCATCAGGCAATATCATTAATATTGAATACAAGTAAAATTTTCTAAAGATAATTCCAAAAGTGCTGCAACAGTACTTTCATATAGAACTGCCAGAGGTCCAAGATGGATTCAGAAGGCAACATGGAATGATATGCATCATAGCTGACATTAGATGGATCTTGTCTGAAAGCAGAGATTACCAGAAAGATATTTACCTGTGTTTCATTGACTACGCAAAGTGTTTTGATTGTGTGGATCATGACAACCTGTGGGTAATGTTGTGCTCATAAGGAACCTTACATTGAGCAAGAGGCAGTTGTTGGAATAAAAGAAGGGGACACGGAAAGTTTTAAAATTAGGAAATGTGTGTGCCAGCATTGTATTATTTCACCATACATCTTTAATCTGTATGCTGAGTAAATAATGGCAGAAGCTAGATTATATGAAGAAAAAGGTAGCATAGAGATTCGAGGAAGACTCATTAAAAACCTGTGTTATTCAGATGATTTAACCTTGCTAGCTGAAAGTGAAAAGGACTTAAAATACTTACTGATGAAGATGAAATACCACAGTATTCCTCATGGGTCGCACACCAATGTAAAGAAAACAGAAATTCTTAGAGTCGCCTTGTCAAAGACTTCATTTAGTAGATGAACTATCAACTCTCATCAAAGCAACACTCAAAAAATCAAATGATGTACTGTATTGGGCAAATTTTCTGCACATCTTTAAAGTGTTAAGAGCAAAGATGTCAGTTGGAGGACTTAGGGGCTGCTGACTCAAGCCATGGTATATTCAATAACCTCATATGTATGTGGAAATTTAGCTATGAATGCGTAAGACAGTAAAATAATTGATGCATTTGAATTATGGTGTTGGAATAGATTGTTAAAAGTACCATAGACTGCTAAAAGGAGAAACAAATCTGTGTTGTACACAGAAGTACAACCAGACTGCTCTTTTGAAACCTGGATGGCCAGATTTGTCTCTCATACTTTGGACATATTATCCAGAGGGACCAGTCCCTGGAGAAGGGTATCTTGTATGGTGAAGTGGATGCTTAGAGACAAAGAAAAAGACCCCCGAGGAGATGGACTGGCACAGTGGCAGCAGCAGTGGGCTCAAGTGTAGTAACCTTTGTGAGATTGACATAGAATTGGGCAGTGTTTTGTCCTGTTTTGCTAAAGGTTGCTATGCATCGGTACTGACTTGTCGGTAACGAACAACAGCAGCTATGTATAAGGCACTTGAAATTGGAAAAAAAATACCCTACTTTGAAGGGACATTTTATCTAATTTAATGTAGGCAACAGTCAATATAGTTGCTTGCTATAAAACCTGTTTTCTTTTCCTTTTTAATTTGATAACATTAATAGTATTGGGGATTCACTAAGAAGAATAACAAGTGTGGCGATGGTAAATACAACTCTAATCATAATAATCTTACTAATTTATTTGTATTTTAGGCTTGAGTGATTAATTTTCAGAGCGTGTGGTTCATCTTTTTTTAAAAAATATTTTCTATATTCTATATTTCTCTATTCTAAAGAATCATTACTCATAGAGTAATTAAAATATTTATTATGTAGTTATTTGCTGAAATATTTTTTAACCTTAGGATTGAGGAAAATAAGAAAATATCAACAGATATAGAATATGGGTATAAATAAAGGTATAGAATATACACTCTTAAGTAAGGAAAGAAAAAAAAAAAAAGAATGGAATAAAAGGTACAAAATGATAGCGATAATAAAAGTCCTGAAGAAAATACTATGGGGTTTCAAAAAATTTGTGGAAATATGAAGCAAAATTTAATATAATTTTCCATTACCCTTTTTCACACCTCCATATAAGAGAATATTTGCATCGGGGGGGAACTACATAAAGAAAGTCCCCAAACTCAAATTTTGCAAGACTTGGAAGACTTACTTGGCTGCTGCGTAAATATAACAAGATGACACAAAATTCAAAATCAACAATGCAACAGTAATACAACCAAATGATGATGGTGATATTTGTGTTTCGGGAAGTCGGTTCTGACTCATGTAGGATTCTCCAGTCTGTAAATCTTTAAGGGAGCAGAAAGTCTCATCTTTCTCCCATGAAGCTACTGGTATATTGGAACTTCTGAACTTGTGGTTAGCAGCCTGATTCACAACTACTATGCTACCAGAACTCCTTTTAAATTAAGCATTGTTGTTGTTGTTAAGTGCTGTCGAGTCGGTTCCGACCCACAGTGACCCTGAACAGGGTTTCCAAGGCTATAAATCTTTATGGGAGCAGAAAGCCTCATCTTTCTCCCGCGGAGCAGCTGGTAGTTTCGAACTGCTTACCTTGAAGTTCACAGCCCGGTTCGTAATGACTACTCTACCAGAGCTCCTTTAAATTAAGCATTGTTGTTGTTGTTATATGCCTCGGAGTCAGTTCCGACTCATAGCGACCCTGTACATGGTTCCTGAGAAGCAGCTTGTGAGCTTGAACCTTGGACCTTGCAGTTCAAAGTGACTTTGCAGTCCAGTACATTAACCCACAGTGCCACACCAGCACTCCCCACACCTACATGTTGTTGTTGTTAAGTGCCCTTGAGTCAGTTCTGACACATAGCGGCCCTATATAGGGTTCTCTAGAAGGGGCTGGTGAGCTTGAACCACTGACATTGCAGTTTAAAACAACTTTGCAGTTCAGCACATTAACCCACAGTGCCACACTAGGACTCCCACACCTATATAGAGGAATTTAATTCTGGGACAATTGTAAACACAACAGAAGGTAAAAATTGGAAAACAACTCTCATTCCAACAAGATGTCAACTGGTGGTTAGAAAACTGAAAGATTGGCCAAAAAGCAATATGTGCTTCTTGATGATTCTAATATATAACTACATTACCCTGTGAAGGAAATTAGTGAGAATATTACATTAGTTTTCCTATCACCAGGTACAGAGAGGAGATGTCAGAAAGCAAGTTGATGGACTTTGTAACCCACTCTGTGGAAGAGATGAACAGGCAAATGGGTGAAAAGAAATTGCCAGTTGAACCTGGTGGTATATGTTATTGCTGAGGAGTTTCTAAAGGATTTCATTACTTTCCCCTTTCAGACTCCAATGTTTTTCTATGAATCTGACTTGCTACTCAGTTTTGTTTTTCTATTGATATAGACCCTATTTTAAAATAGAGAAATTAGTGATTTCAGCTTTTCAATTCTGAAAAGGAACGAAATAAGGAAAATGAGTGATAGGGTAATATCATCAGAGCAATAAGGTTAGAAATATCTTAAGAAATAAAAATGCCTGAAACACAAGCAGTATTTTCACGCAGCAAATTAGATGGCACTAGAACATGAGGAGAAGAACGCCAATAAACATTTGCCTTAACTTGTTTTGGCAGCTCATTAGCATCAACTCCTGTACTGCAGAAATTACAATCTAAGCAATATGTTTGTCAGTGTAAACCAGGTTTGGAGTGTATGCTTATGTTCGATGATTAATGTTATTATTTTTGTTCTAAAGTATCAATATAAAAATCCAATGTAATACAGATATTTCGGCAGTACAACAGGATTCTGTTCCCACTGTTATTGTTGTTAAGTGCTGTCATGTCAGTTCTGAGATGTAGTGACCCTGTATAGGGTTTCCAAGAAGCAGCTGATGAGTTTGAACTGTATAGGGTTTCCGAGGAGCAGCTGATGGGTTTGAACTGCCTATCTTTTGGTGAACTGTCCAGTGCTTATTCTACAGGATCACACCAGGACTCTAATACTACATCTTAAATCAATTCTGATTTAAATCAATTTTTCCCCTCTCTTTCTTTTTTTTTTTAGTTTTCATCATAACTGCCTTTTACCACCACTGTCTTCATAAATCCAATCTTTGAACATCTGCAAGTGAACATCTGGGAGTAGCATCAGCAAATGTAGTACATATTACTAATGATAAACTTAAAACAAAAATTCAAGATGATTGTAACATAAATATATCATAATTATGTGGTGCTGTAGGATAAGCACTGGACTGTGGACCACAAAGTTGGCAGTTCATACCCAATAGCTGCTCCTTGGAAACCCTATACAGAGTCACTATGAGTCAGAATCGACTCTTTAGCATTTAGCAACAACTCCTGTATAGGGTTTCCAAGGAATCACTGCTGAGCTTGAATCGCCGACTTTGCAGTCCAACGCATTAACCTAGAATGCTACATCAGTACTCCTTGGCCCTTTTTTTAAGTGCTGTCGAGTCGGTTCCGACCCATAGTGACCCTGTATAGGGTTTCTGAGGAGCAGCTGGTGAGCTTGAACCACCGACCTTGCAGTTCAAACTGCTTTGCAGTCTGGCGCATTAACCCACAGCGCCACACCAGGACTCCTAGGCCCTTTAGAAAGCTGTTTATTTTTTGAAGAAAATACAGTACTCAAATCATAGGTTCATTTCTGTTTGTGGCTGAAGGATGTTTATATTGTATTGAGTACTGGCGTGGCTCTGTGGGCTAATGCATCAGACTGCAAAGTCGTTTGAACTGCAAAGTTGGTGATTCAAACTCACCAGCTGTTTCTTGGAACCTATACAGGGTTGCTATGGGTCGGAATCGACTCAAGGGCACTTAACAACAGCATCATTGAACACTGACTTAAGCATTGAGGACGGAGAATATTTACAGTCCAGTTACAGTACGTACTCCACATTATGCCATCTCCTCCCTCAAAGCCTTTATGCTCGTTTATCTTTGCTCCTGTCTTTCCTCTCTGCTATAAATAGGGATATATCATACATACA
Source organism: Chrysochloris asiatica (assembly GCF_000296735.1). Lineage (NCBI taxonomy): Eukaryota > Metazoa > Chordata > Mammalia > Afrosoricida > Chrysochloridae > Chrysochloris > Chrysochloris asiatica. The sequence goes on along the minus strand of NW_006408561.1, from coordinate 9,203,855 downwards.
GCGATCACTGCATGTTTATCAGGTTAATGATCAGACCAGTTGTTAAGCGCCATGGAGTCGGTTCAATTAACAGTGAGTGACTCTATTTAGGGTTTCTTCTGCTGTAAATCTTTGAGGGAATAGAAAGTCTGTTCTTTCACCTGTGGAATGGCTGGTAGGCTCCAGCAGTCCAGTGCTTGTTATACAAAGATATTGTGCTCTGTATGGCATACCAGTAGATGTGACTAATATTAAGACTGAGTATGCAACCACTATGGGAGTGTTGTGTCTTCATGCAGTAAGCACTAGACTGTGAAACACAAGGTCCACATGGTTTGAAGCTGCCAGCTGCTCTATGAGAGAAAGATGTGGCTTCCTGCTCCTCCAAAGATTTAAAAACTTCGGAAACCCTATACAGGGTCACTATGAGTCAGAACTGACTCAAAGGCACTTAACAACAACAAAATGCAACCACTATACAGGAATTGTTGCTGAATGCTGTAGAGTTGATTCTGACTCATAGTGACTCTGTATAGGGTGTCCGAAGGAGCAGCTGTTGAGCATGAACTGCCAACTTTGTGGTTCACAGTCCAGTACTTATCCTACAGCACCACACAACTATGATATATTTAAGTTACAATCATCTTGAATATTTGTTTTGTTTTGTTTTAAGCTTATCATTAGTAATATGTACTACATTTGCTGATGCTATTTCCAGCTATTCGCTTGCAAATATTCAAAGACACTGGTGGTAAAAGGCAATTATAATGAAAACTAAAAGAAGAGAGAGGAAAAAATTGATTTAACTCAGAATCTGAGTTGAAGCTGACTAGATGTAACTTATCAACAACAACAAAGGGCTTTACAAAAAAACAGAGAAGGTGTAGCCCAACATAATCTGCTTCACTTATGTTTCTTCAGATTAATAATATCAAAGGTTTAGCCATACCACAATAATATTTTATTTGTATAAAATTACAATGAAATTTTATTGATAAACTTATTCTGGGTCATCATATAAAGATTTTTATAAAAATCTGTGTTTGACACTTTAAGTTATTAATTGTGGTATAAAATATGCATACATTGTGTAGTGTATCATCCTATTAATATCCAAATTAAGGACAACATTTTGGTCAAAATCTTACATTTATCTTATAACATTTCCATTTTCTCTATTGATTCTTTACACAGCAAAGAAAGGCCCCTTTCTAAATATATTTCTAAGCTAACTGACATTCTTTATTTTAAAGAAATTGTAACACTATCTTTTGTTAGCTAAAATCTTGACTATTATAATATAAATTTAGCTATTCATGACTGATCTATAAAAGCACATTGATTTTCTTGATAATAACTTGGCAAATTATAGCTTGCTGAAAAATGATTTGATACTATTGGTTTTGTAATGTGAACAGCTTTACTTGTTTTGGTATGGTAAACCAATACAAAGAATAATTGCCAAAACATAGTAATATTAAATGAAGCAAAGCATTTATCTTTTTAAGAACCAAGCATTAACAATGTACTGAAAGCTATACATAAGTATTACCTTATTAAAAATAAATAAGAAGGAAAAGGTAAAGAAAAAGGTATTTTGCAGAAATTTTTCCACTATATTTTCATAAAACATTGACCAATACTAACACATATATCAGGAGTCCTGATGTGGTGCTGTGGGGTAATGCGCTGAACTGCAAAGTTGGTTAGGATCACAAGGTCGGCGGCTTAAACTCACCAGCCGCTCTTCAGAAACCCTATACAGGGTTACTATGAATTGGAATCGACTCATTATTTAGGAATCAATTCATTCAGTACTTAACAACAACAACAACAATAGCACATATACCAAGGAACCCTGGTAGCATTACAAACTGGGCTGCTAACCGCCAGGTCAGTAGTTCGAAAATACAAGTCACTCTGAGGGAGAAAGTGGAAGCTTTCTGCTTCAGTAAAGATTGACAGTCGCAGAGACCTATACAGGATCATTAGGAGTAGGAAGCGACTTGCTGACACACAACCACCACCACCACCAGCATATACGCCACTGCAAGTCTATTTGTTTTTCTGTGAATTCATTTATGTACTTTTCTTATCATATAACTGGAAACCTGTAATTCAAGTAACATGTCTTACTCATTTCCACACAGGAACATAAAGGGAAATAAATTATTATATCTAACTAAAGCAAACAATTATAAATAGGTGAAGTTTGGAACGTTTATTCATTTATATCTGTCTCCATAATGCAGATACTGTTGTTAAGTGTCCTTGAGTGGTTCTGACTCCTAGTGACCCTGTATAGGGTTTCTGAACAGTAGCTGATGGATTTGGACTGTTGAATTTACAGTTCACAATCCAGTGCTGATGCTACATCACCACTTCTGGATTCCATGATATAGATGCTGTTGTTAAGTGCACTCAAGTCATTTCCAACTCATAGCAACACTATATGGTTTCCAAGGAGCTGCTGATGAGTTTGAGCCACCAACCTAGTGGTTCAAACTGAGATTGCAGTTCAGTGCTTTATACTACAGCGTCACACCAGGACTCCATAAGGCAGATAGATTTGTCCAAAATTCATGAAAGGAAGTTTCAAATATTTAAATGGAAGGAAAAAGAAAAATCAAGATTGTTTAGCATGAAAATTAAGTGCAATTAAGTGTTTACACCTGGCACTATAGGATCAGCAATAAACTGTGAACCCCACTATAGGATCCTCAGTTCAAATACTCCAGCTGCTCCTTGAAACCATATACAGGATAGCTATGAGTTGGAACTGACTCAACAGCACATAGCCGCAATAAATCACAGTTTACTAATCATGATTTTCTTTAAAATAATTTTCATTTAAATTGCTATTAATTTTTCATATATACTCATTGATTAAAAAGCTATTAAATGATCAACTTTAAACATTTTGTATAAATTAAACTAAATATTTCTAAAAATTGCATTTTGCTTAATCAGTGATGTTGTAAACAAAAATAAAATAATTAATATTAAATTAAAACCACCTTCCTCAGTTTAACTCTTCTACTTTTTGTAATATGTTCTTTGATTATATTGTAGTAATGAGTATTTGTTTATGAAGAATGTTTGCCTAGACACAGCATTTTATTTATTACATTACGGAATACCATTTAAACTTATAAAACAATAGCATACAGAATTATCTAAAAATTAAGAACAAGAACCTTTAATTATACATTTTTATTCATAAGACTTCAACTATGGTGAAAGTTAAACTGAATGTTGGTGCAATTGTTAAATGCCGGCTTGTTGTTGTTAAGTGACGCCAAGCTAGTTCTTACTCATAGCTACCCTGTATAGAGTTCCTGAGGAGTGGAAAATGAGTTTGAACTGAAAACCTTGTGGTTCAAACCGGCTTTGAAGTCCAGCACATTAATCCACAGTGCCACAAAAGGACTCCTAAATGCCAGATACATGATTGCAAATCAGATGCCCAAAATAGGAGTTCCAAGGAGCAGTTGGTGGATTGAACACGCACTCTTGTGGTTAGCAATCCAGTGGATATGCAACAGTGCCACACAAGTACTTATTTGCATATTTGGGATTTATGAGCACTTTAATCAAAACATAGCACTGATTCTCAGACAATTGATGTTAGAAATTTCAGGTTATCATTTAAAAACATCTGACTTTCTAAATGTTGTTAAAAAGGAAATATTCTAAAGGTAAAAGTGTTGCTGTTAGGTGCCATCGAGTCGGTACCAACTCACAGGGACTGTATGTACAACATAACAAAACACTGCCTGACCCTGGGCCAACCTCATAATTGTTGTTATGCTTGAGCCCATTGATGCTACCACTTTGCAAATCCATCTTGCAGGGGGTCTTCCTCTTTTTCTCTGACTGTCCACCTTACCAAATATGATATTGTTTTCCAGTGACTAGTCCCTCCTGACAATATGTCCAAAGTATGAGAGTTAAAGTTTTGCCATCCTAGTCTCGAAGGAGCACTCTGGCTACACTTCTTCCAACACAGATCTGTTGGTTCTTTTGGCAGCCCATGGTATTTTCAATAATCTCTTCCAACACAATAACTCGAAAACATCAGTTATTCTATGGTCTTCCTTATTCACTGTTCAGCTTTTGCAACTATATGAGGTTATTGAAAATACCATGGCTTGGATTGGACACATCTTAGTTCTCAAGCTGGCCTCTTTGCTCTTTAACACCACAAAAAGGTCTTGTGCAGATTTGCCCAATGCAATATGTCGTTTGATTTCTTGACT
>NW_006408561.1:9186045-9198386 GCF_000296735.1 Chrysochloris asiatica | reverse complement strand
TTTGCTTTAACATCTGTACGCTGGAGAGCGAGTTTCAGTGTTTCTTCTAACATCCATTTTGAACTTTTCCTTCTTTCTTGTCTTCTTAGTGACTTTTTGCTTTCTTCCTATTTGATGTTCTTGATGTCATCCCACAATGCTACTGGTTTTTGGTCTTTAGTGCTTAGTGTATCAAATCTTTCCTTCAGATGATCTCTAAATTCAGGTGGAATATATTTAAGGTAATATTTTACCTCTTGTGTACTTGTTTTCATTTTCTTCAGCTTCAGTTTGAATTTGCATAGGAGCAATTGATGATCTGTTCCACAATCTGCCATGGCCTTGTTTTGACTGATGATATTGAGCTTTTCTGTCATCCTTTTTGCAGATGTAGTCAATTTGATTTTTGTGTATTCCATCCAGTGAGGTCCATGTGTATAATCATCTCTTATGCTGTCTAAAGAAAGTATTTGAAATGAACAAATTATTGATTTTGCAGAATTCTCTCATGTGGTCCCCAGCATCATTTCTATCACCAAGGCCATATTTTCCAACTACTGATCCTTCCTCTCTTGTTCCCAATCTCTGCATTCCAATCACCATTAGTGATCAATACATCTTGATTGCATGTTTGATCAATTTCAGATTGCAGAAGTTAGTAGAATTCTTCTATTTCATCCTCACAAGCTTTTGGGGTTGGTACATAAATTTGAATAACAGTGGTATTAACTGGTCTTCCCAGTAGGAGCATGGATATTATCCTATCACAGGCAGTGTTATACCTCATGACTAATCTGGATATGTTCTTTTTGATAATGAATACAACACTATTCCTCTTCAATTTGTCATTCCCAACATAGTAAACCATGTGGTTGTCAGATTCAAAATGGCTAATACCAGTCCACTTCAGTACTAATGCCTGAGATATCAGTGTTTATGTGTTCCATTTCATTTTTGACAATTTCCAATTTTCCTAAATTCATACTTTGTATATTCCATGTTCTGATTATTAATGGATGTTTACAGGTGTTTCTCTTCATTTTGAGTTGTGCCCCATCAGCAAATGAAGGTACCGTGGGCTTTTCTCCCACAGGCTTTACTCCATTCGTGACAACATGGTCAACTGGACTTTGAGGAGGCACCTCTTCCCCAGTCGCATTTTGAGTGCCTTCCAACCTGAGCAGCTCATTTTCTGGCACTATATCTGATAGTGTTTCTCTGCTATTCATAAGGTTTTCAGTTATTAAATATTTGGAAGTAGTTTGTCACTCCTTCCTAGTCTGTCTTCATCTGGAAGATCATCTGAAATCTGTCCACCATGGATGACCCTGCTGGTATTTAAAATACCCATGGTAAAACTTCCAACCCACAACCCACATATTAGATACTAATGACCAAAGACTTGAAGAGTTGTGGGGTGACATCAAGAACATCAGACAGGAAGAAATTGAAAGGTCATTAAGAAGGCAAGAAAGAAGGAAAAGACCAATATGACAAACTGACAGACAAGTGGTGTGTAAAATGTTAGGATATGCTTATAGACCCATAAAGAGTTAATGCTCTTTGGATAGAAATTAAAAGACTACATCAAACATTTCTGCATAATGATTAACAGCATATTTTCTTGAGTTAATATAATACCACTGCTTACATGTGGAATCATACTCCCAAACTCAATAAAGTCAATTTTCTTGTCCTTAAAAGTAAGAGCTTCAGTTTCCTTGTACTTAAAGACTGGAAAAATATTGATTAAAAAGAAAGATATTTCAAAATGTGGCTAACACCATACTTTTGTAGCAAATGGTAATCTCTCCAAATCCATCATCTAAAAGTATATTTTAAGATCTATCTTGAAGTATAATGTTGTCTATGATAGGATAATATCAATATTCATACATCTACAAGGAAGACCATCTAGACTCCTGGTATGGTGCTCTAGGATTAGTCCTGGGCTGTTAACCACAATTTCAGCAGTTCAAACTCACGAGCTGCTTCTCCTAAACTCTGTACAGGGTCACTATGAGTCAGAATTGATTTGACAGCACTTAACAACAACATCATACATGAGGACCTCACCAGATGGTATACACAGAAATCAAATTGACTACATAGATGGGAAGAGACAGTAGAAAAGTTCCATATGATCAGCCTAAATCAGGCCAGGAGCAGACTGTAGAACAAACTATCAACTGCTCATGTGCAATTTCAAACTGAAACTGAAAACTTTGGACGTGAGGTTATACATCATTGCAATAAGAGATTTGATGTATCTGACATTAATGACCAAAGACCTGAAGAGTTGTGGGATGACATCAAGAACATCAGACAGGAAGAAAGTGAAAGGTCATTAAGAAGGCAAGAAAGAAGGAAAATACCAAAATGGATGTCAGAAGAGACTATGAAATGTGTTCTCCAGCATAGAGACGCTAAAGCAAATAAAAGGAATGAGACAGTAAAACAGCTGGACAGAAGGTTCCAAATGACAGTTTGAGAAGACATAGATAAGTATTATAATGAAATGTGCAAAGACCTGGAGTTGGAAAACCAAAAGGGAAGAATACATGCAGTATTTTACAAGCTTAAGTACTGAAGAAAACAGTCAAGCCTCGACTTTTAATACTGAAGGATTCTAAAGGAGCCTTGGTCGCACAGTGGTTATGAGTTGGGCTGCTAACGTCAAGATCAGTGGTTTGAAACTACCAGCTGTGCCACAGGAGATAGATGAGGCTTTTTGCTTTCATAAACAATTATAGCCTCAGAAACACTCCGCAGGGTCTCTATGAATCAGAAATGACTCCACGGTAGACCACACCATAGGCAAAATATTAAACAATGCAGAAAGCATCAAAATAAAGTGGAAGGAATACATAAAGTCATTCTACCAAAAAGAAATATTTGATGTTCAAACATTTCAAGAGATTGCATATGATCAAGAGCAAATGGTACCGAAGGAAGAAATCCAAGGTTCACTGAAAACAGTTAAAGAATAAGGCTCTGGAAATGTATATAATACAATCTGAAATCTTCCAACAAACTGATGTATCACTGTAGGCATTCAATCATCTATGCCAAGAAATTTGTAAGATAGTTACCTTGCCAACTGATTGTGCCTATTCCAAAGGGAGGTGACTTAACAGAAAGCAGAAATCATTGGACAATATAATTGATATCACATGCAAGTAAAGTTTTGCTAAAGATAATTTAAAACCTGCTGCAGCAGTATATGGCAGGGAACTTTAAGAGGTTCTGACTGCATCAGACAAGGATGTGGAATGAAGGATCTCATTGCAAGCAGGGAATACTGGAAAGATGTTTGGCTGTGCTTTATGGACTAGGCAAAAGCTTTTGACTGTGTGGATCATGCAAGTTATGGACTATATTACAGTGAATGAATACTTTAGAACACTTAATTGGACTTATAAGGAACTTGTACAAAGACCAATAATAACTTAAATAAGCAAATAAGGAACATTTCGATTGTACCTCTACCAAGTCAAAATTATTTGTATTTCTGGCAGTCTATGGCCCAGAACTGGGCAGTGTTTGGGTTCTGTTGTGTTTGGTTCTGTGGTTGTTTGATACTGACTTGATGGCACCAAACAACGATGACAACAACAACAACATGGTAATGGTGTGGCTCTGAAGGGTAATACATTGGATCACAAGGTCAGTTGAACTGCAAGATTGGTCATTCAAACCCACCAGCCACTACTAAGAATCCCTATACAGGATCTCTATGAGTCAGAAACCACTCAACTGCAATTAGCAATAACAATGGTACTTTTAATCTTCTCCAACACTGAAACTTAAATGCACCAGTTCTTCAAAAGTCTTCCTTTCACATGTTTATGAGGCTATTGAATACACTATTGTTTCAGTCAGGCTTACCTTACTCCTCAAACTAACATCTTTGCTCTTGAACACTTTAAAGTGGCCTTCTGAAGCAGATTTGCCTAATGCAATGTTGTTGTTATTAAGTGCCATCTAGTCAGTTCCAACTAATTGTGACACTGTACAGGGTTTCTGAGTTACAAATGATGGGTTGGAACTGTGGACCTTGTGTTTCACAGTCAAGTGCTGATCCTACAGCACCATACCAGAAGTACAAGCAACATACCATTTGATTTCTTGACTGCTGCTTCCATGAGTATTGCTAATGAGCCAAGAAAAATGAAATATTTGACTACTTCAATCTTTTCATCATTTATCATGCTATTTACTGTTCCAGTTTTGAGTATTGTTGTTTGCTTTACATTCAGGTGCAACCTAAACTAAAGACTCTGGTCTTTGATCTTCATCAGTAAGTATTTTAATTTCTTTTGCATTTCAAGAAGCAAGGTTGTATCACCTGAATATCCCGGGTTTTTAATGAGTCTTGCTCCAACCCTGATGCCCTGTTCTTCTTCATATAATCCAGTTTCTGGAATTATTTGCTTAGCATACATTGAATAACTATGCTGGAAGAATACAACTCTGATGCACATCTTTCCTGTTTTTAAACCATTCAGTAGCCCCTTTGTCTGTTTGAGCAAATATCACTTTTTCTAGGTACATATTCCTCATAAGTACAATTAAGTGTGCTGCACTTCTTCTAAGTATTATCCATAGCTTGTCACGATCAACTCAGTTGAAAGCTTTGCATAATAGATAAAGCACAATAAAACATCTTTTTGGTATTCTTTGATTTTAGTAAAGATCCTATGACATCAGCAATGATGTCTCTTGTTCCACTTCCTAGCCTAATCTGGCTTGATCTTCTGACAGTTCTCTTTGAATGAACTGTTACAGCCATTCTTAAATTATCTTCAGCAAAAATTTACTTGCATGTGTTATTAATGATATTATCTTATGATTTCCGCATTCTGTTGGGTCACATCTCTTAGGAATGGACATAAATATATAGCTCTTCCAATCAGTTGGCCAAGTAGCTCTCTTACAAATTTCTTGGTATAGAGAAGTGGGTGCCTCCAGTGCTGCATCAGTTTGATGAAAGACTTAAATTTGTATTTCATCAATTCCTGAAGTCTTGATCTTTGTCAGTGCCTTCACCTTGGCCTTCTTTTTTCAGTATCATCAGCACTTGATCATATAGTACTTCTTGTAATGGTTGAACACCAACCATTTCTTTTTGGTATGGTGATTTAATGTCTTCCTTACATCTTCTTTTGATGCTCTCTTTATCATTCAATATTTTGCCCATATAATCTGTAAATATTTTTAAGTTGAGACTTGAATTTTGTCTTCAGTTCTTTCAATGCTGAGTGTGTTCTTCCTTTTTGATTTTCTAACTCCAGCTTTTTGCACATTTCTTTATAATACTTTACCTTGTCTTCTGGAATGGACCTTTGAAATTTTTTTTTCTTTTACCTCCTCATTTCTTCCATTTGCATTAGCATCTCTACATTAGAGAACAAGTTTCAGAGTCTCTTCTGACATCTATTTTGGTCTTTTCTTTGTTTCTTGTCTTTTTAATGACCTTCTGCTTTCTTCTTGTATGATGCTCTTAATGTTATTCCACAACTCTTCTGGCCTTTGATCATTAGAGTCTAACGCATCAAATCTGTTATTGAGATGATTTCCAAATTCAGATGGAATATGTGCCAGGTCATATTTTGACTCTTGTGAACTTGTTTTAATTTTCTTCAGCTTCAATCTGATCTTTCATGTGAACAATTTCTGATTTTTTCCAGTCTGCCTCTAGCCTTGTTTTGTCTGATTATATTGATCTTTTTACCATCTCTTCTCAGAAATGTCATCAGTTTGTTTTCTATGTATGTCATCTTATGAAGTCCATTTGTGCACTCATCTTTTATGTTGTTTAAAAAAGGTATTTGCAATGAATAAGTCACTGGCCTTGCAATATTCTGTGATGTCGTCTCTAGCATAATTTCTATAACTGAGACAGTATTTCCAACAACTGATCTTTCCTCTTTGTTTCCAACTTTTGCATTCAAATCAGTCAGTAATTATCAGTATATTTTGATTGCACGTTTGATTAATTGCAGACTGAAAAAGTTGATAGAACTCTTCATTTTAATTATCATTGACTTTAGGGGCTGGTGTGTAAATTTAAATAAAAATGGGAATAACTGGTCTTCCTTGAAGGCATATGAATATTATTCTACAACAGACTGAATTGTACTTGAAGATTGATCTTGAAATGTTCTTTTTGATAATGAGTATGACACCATTATTCTTCAAATTGCCATTCCTGGTATAGTAAAACATGATTGTTAGAAACAAAATAGTATCAGTCCATTTAAACTTATTGAAATTGATATGTATGCATTTCATTGCATTTTGGAAATTTCCAATTATCCTAGATTCATACTTCTTATATTCCATGATCTGATTATTAATGGATGTTTACCGTTCTTTCTCTTCACTTTGAGTTGTACCCCTCTGTCAGAGACAGGTTAGGAATTCTGAGCCTCTCCTACACTGGCTTCATTGCTCTGAGTCCTCCCCTACTAGGCAGGGGTCAGGAGAAGGGGGATGACATTTTCAGACCAACCAAAATAGCTGAACATCTAATCACAAAAATCCTGGCTACACCTTGTGGTTTGTGATATAGAGACATAAACACACTAGGGGCAACTAGACCCTTTAATCATTTTTTACCTTATTATACTACTAAAAATGACACCCTGGTGCCATTTCAGTTTATAATCACCATGAAAATCTCCTTGACAGATCTGGTTATAACCATATCTGGCTATAACCATATTAGACCAGAAAGGGGGTGTCAGTCAGGTTCTTAAAAGTCTCTGCCATTCTTCCAAGAGTACAGAAGATTTTCAACAGAAAAGTAGTATACCACTCCCCCTAATTAAGATGTATTAGCCCACCCTTGGAGTGGGCTATTGCCCTCATGAGCTAGATCACCCCAATCTCACAGGGTATTCTCCACTCACACTCTTTAGAGGAGACAGACCCACCCTGCAAGCCTTGATCTTGCCCTTTCAGACTTCATTTTGATTGTAAAACTCAAAGGAATTTTAAAAGGAAAACAATTTGAATCCCTTAACCATGTCAAAACTTTTAAGATGTAAATTAAAGAATGCAGAGTTTTTCAGAGCAGTATTAAAGAGGTGGAAACACTGCCCTTAGAAGTATATAGACCTAGATGAAGGATATGTTGAGAATGAATAGCTTCACATTTTGATACATTTGTTTAATAAAAGTTTCTAGGATTTTGTAACAATGCTTCTTGATTTCTTCATGGTTTTCTGATTCTAATCCTTAGCACAGAGCAGATTAAACAAAGAGAATGATTTGTGTCATATAGTCAGTAGTTGAACAACTGTCATGCAAATCTTTCAGTCCATTAGGGAAAACAACTGATAAATAGCCTCACTTAAGGAGCTCTGGTAGTATAGTGTTTATGAATCGGGCTGTGAATGGCAAGGTTAGGAGTTCGAAACTACCAGCTGCTCCACGGGAGAAAGATGAGGCTTTCTGCTCCCGTAAAAGTTTACAGCCTTGGAAACCCTGTACAGGGTCACTATGAGTCGGAACTGACTCCACGGCACACAGCCACCACCAATTAAAAGGAAAAATGAGAAAACATAAACTTCAAACATATTTAGTTTAACAAGAAAACACAACAGGTATAGAAAATAAGTATTGGAAACATTTTAGTAAATTTTCACTGGCACATGGAGGCATCAGATAATTTTGTAAGAATTTAAAAGGAAATCTAGGCATCAAATAGGCTTAGGCCAGATCTAAGGAAACTTGAAAGGTAAACAAGATAGATCCTGAGACAGGAAATCAGAGCAAGTCACAAAGGGGTAATACAAAGAAATGGTACATGTGTATAGGGATAGCATTTGGAAAACAGTGCATACAAAACTGGCAGTAAACCTAAGAGGCTCATTAACAGCAATGAGAAAAGATTGTTGAATTAAATGAGATGCAATGCTGTCCAGGAAGAATGCTTTATCAAATAAAATAAATAGTAACACAGTTGTATAACTTTACCTAAAAAGGATTACTTAAGATTTACAGCCTCGGAAACCCCATACAGGGTCGCTATGGGTCAGAACCGACTCAACGGCACTTAACAACAACAACAACAATGGATGGTTAAGTATGTTTTCTTAATTATTTGTACATTGCAATGAAACATGTGTGGCATGTCTAATTAGAATAATGAAAATGAAGTTTCAGTGGAACATTATAAACTACAATCTAATTCATTTGCCATGTTCATAATCAGTACATTTTGGTCCCACACATATTAGGATTTGTAGATAATCAGCATGTGTTATTATAAGGGAAGAAGCTGTTAACTTCAAGTACCTTGGAGACCAGTAGAAATCCCTTTGTTGTTGCTGTTAGGTATTATTGAGTCTGCACTGACTCATAGCGACCCTATTCACAACAGAAAGAAATACTTTCAAGTCCTGCAACAACCTTAAATGCTTGACTAAGTTTGAGCCAATTGCTGCAGCCAATGCTGATCCATCTTGTGTGTGTGTGGGAGAGGGTCTTCCTCATCCTTTCTGACTCTCCATTTTATCAAACATATCCCTTCTCCAGGGACTTGTCCCTCCTGATAATATGCCTGAAGCATGAGAGACAAAGTCAGACATTCTGGCTGTACTTCTTCCAACACAGACCTATTGGTTCTTTTGGCAGTTCATGGTACTTTTAATATACTTTTCCAACACCATAACTCAAACGAATCAATTCTTCTACAGTCTTACTTATTCACTGTTCATTTGTCACATGCATATGAGGTTATTGCAAATATCATGGCTTGGATCAGGTACACCTCAGCCCTGAAACTGGCATCTTTGCTCTTTTCCAGTCATATTTTGAGTGGCTTCCAACCTGAGGTGCTCATCTTCTAGTACTATATTTGATATTATTCTGATGCTCTTCATTATGTTTCAATATTCAATATTCTGGTGATGACAGTGTTCATTGCTATTCAGAATGTTTTCAATTAGTAAATATTCTTTAGCAATCCATCTCTCCTTCTATCTAGTTGGTCCATCGTGGGTGACCTTGCTGATACTTAACATACTGGTTTATCAAGAATCATAGCAACACACAAGCCACCACAGTACAACAAACTATGTATGAGTGATCACTTATGTCATTAGATGATATAAAATTTCTCTATCTTAACAATAATCAACATATTTTTAATTTTCTTTATAAGGGCTTATCTTCTCAATTAAATACAATGGGGCTTCAAAAAGTTTGTGGAAAAATGCAATTGTCTTTTAATTCTTCTTTTCCATGAGTTTTTTGAAGCCATCTCATATAAGCTATAGGAGGGCAGGAATTGTGTCTGTCTTGCACAAGAATGTACAGCCTAACTTAGTCTTTAAATTTTGGTTTGAGATATTCATATTTAAATATTTATATAAAATTTTAAGTGTAGGCTTTCCAGTTTAGAAAAGAAAGAAATTTTGGATAATTTTTCATACAACTAGTAATTGATCCTTGGTTTGTGAAGTAAAAGTTACCATAATGATAAATGCCAAGTGGGAACCTTTGAAATTTTCCATGATTTTCAAGAATGTGAATATTATTCAGTCTTTTATTCCAGGAGAGAAGGTTGAAGATCTGTCTCATTCTCATAGATCAAAAGAATGTAGGATTTGTGGTTGAATTAAATGAGATGCAATGATTCATGTTATGTTGTTAGATACTATTGAACAGGCTCAGACTCATAGCTGTCCTATGTACAACAAAACAAAACACTACATGGCCCAATAACATCCAAAATCATTGTTGCAATGTTTGAGTCCATTTTCTAGCCATGATGTCAATCTGTCTTGTTGGAATCTTTCAATTTTTTCCTGACCTCCTGCTTTATCTAAAATGGTGTCCTTCTTTAGGGACTGGTTCCTCTTGATAACGTATCCAATGTAAGTCTTTCCATCTTAGTTCTTTGGAATTTTCTGGGTGTACTTTTTCCAAGATAGATTTGTTAGGTCTTCTGGCAGTCCCTGATATCACCAATGTTCTTTGACAAAACCATAATTCCAAGACATCAATTCCTTTGTCTTCCTTATTCATTGTCTACCTTTTATAAACAAATGAGGAAATTTAAAACATCATGACTTGAGTAAGGTTCACCTTAGTTCTCAAATTGACATCTTTGCTTTGAAATACCTTTTGAAAGTGGTCTTTTGTAGCAATTAAATTTGTTATTTAATTTATTGACTGCTAATTTTATGGGCATTGACAATATATGCAAGTAAATTAAACTCTTGACATCTTCAAATTTTTCTCTCTAATCATGAAGGTGGAGTTCTATTGTGGCACTGTAGTGTAAGCAGTAGATTGTAAGGTCAGTTTGAACCATAAATTCGATGATTTGAACTTACCAAGTGCTCCACAGAAACCATATAGACAGTTGCTGTGTGTTGGAACTGACCCAAAGGCACTTAACAACAACAACAGTTATGATGGTAATTATTGGTCCATTTCTAAAGATTTCTTTTTTGTTGATGTGTAATCTGTACTGAAGACTGTAACCTCTGGATGTCATCAATGAGACCATATTTAATTTAGCAACCCAACGTCTAAACAAATCAAGTTCAACCAAAAATCTTAGTTGTGTACTAACTACATTGACAGCTGTTTTGCTAAGTGAGATATAATGGGTAAGGTAAATTAATACAGCATATTAATAGGGTACATGACATGTGAATACTAATTAGGAAGTTGCCTTCTTTTATATTCCTATGCAGAAAGAGGTTCAGAAATCAATTCACATCCACATAGAACAAATCAATTACTATTTTACAAGTAAACATTGTTCTTGGTATTAATATAGCCTGATGATATCTGGACTATATGAACAACTTGCCAATTAACATATTAATTGATTGCTTGAATGGGATTGTTCTAATTAGACATTATGAGCAAGAAGTGTCTAGAATGCCATAGCTCCATGCACTTTGGGACATGGGAAAGAAATTATTTTTAAAAAGAGGTTCTAAGACTTGTTACTTTAGTAATAGTATTATGGATACAGTAATTAGAGACATGCCAGCAATTTACTTCCAAAATAAAAGAAAAGTTGTTGCATCTTGTATTCTATTTTACAAGGAGGAAGTACAATGCCTTCAAAATATTTTCCGTTTCTAGAAGCAATTTAGGAATACTGCTTCAGTTCATATACTTGGTTGCGTTGTTACAGTGCGTGGAGTTGGTTTCAACTCATAGTGACCCTCTTGACTCATCGTGACCCTCTACAGGGTTTCTGAGGCTGTAAATCTTTACGGGAGCAGAAAGCCTCATCTGTCTCCCATGGAATAGCTGGTAGTTTCCAACTGCTGACCTTAAGGTTCGCAGCCCGATTCGTAACCACTATACTACCAGAGCTCCTTAGTATATACTAGATGTTTTAATTACCTTTGTTGTTGCTAGGTGCCATCAGGTCCTTTCCGACTCATAACAATTGTAGGGCTAACAGAACAAAATGTTGTAAAGTGCCGTGACAACCTGCTGGCACTGTACTAATCCATCTCGTTGGGGGCCTTTCTATTTTTTTCTGACCCTTCTCTTTACCAGACATGATATCCTTCTCCAAGGACTGGTATCCCTGAAAATTTGTCCAAAGAATAGGAGAGAAAGTCTGGCCATCCTAGTTTCAGGGAGAATTCTACTGAACTTCTCCAACACAGATCTGTTTGATCTTTTGGCAGTCCATGTTGCTTTTAATATTCTACTCCAACACCATAACTCAAATGCATCAATTCTTTTATGGTCTACATTATTCACTTCTAACTATCGCATGCATATGAGATTGGGTCAAGTATACCTTAGTCCTCAAATTAATAAACATTTTAAAGAGGTCTTGCACAGAAAATTTCTCTAATGTAATAAGTCTTTTGATTTCTTGACTGTTGTATCCATGACTGTTGATGATTGATCAGAGCAAAATGAACTCTTTGATAAATGCATTCTTTTCTCCATTTATATGGATGCTGTTTATTGGTCCAGTGTTGAAAATTTTTGTTTTATTTACATTGATGTGCGACCCAAACCTAAGGCTTTGGTGTATGATATTCATCAGTATTTTAAGTCCTCTTCCCTTTTAGTTGCATCGTCTGCATAACACAGTTGTTAATAAATTTTCCTCCAATCCTGATGCAACGTTCTTCTTCATATAATCCAGATTCTCAGATTATTTCCTCAGAATACAGATTGAATAAATTTGGTAAAAGAATATATCCCTGCCACATGTTTTTTTTTAATTTTATTTATTTATTTATTTTTTACCTCTGCAAAGCAAAATTTACTTCTGCAGAAGGGTGCATGTGCGTAGCTGTACAGGAACAGGCCAGTGAACCAGTGAACACATCAAATAGGCAGTCCACATTTTTTTTTTT
>NW_006408561.1:9176575-9183225 GCF_000296735.1 Chrysochloris asiatica | reverse complement strand
CATCATTTCTATCACCAAGGCCATATTTTCCAACTACTAATCCTTCCTTTTGTTTCCAATCTTTGCATTCCAATCACCAGATCAATACATCTTGATTGCCTATTTTATCAACTTCAGATTGAAGAAGTTGGTAGAATTCTTCTAATTCATCCTCACTGGCTTTAGTGGTTGGTGCATAAATTTGAATAATATTGGTATTAGCTGGTCTTCCCTGTAGGCACATGGATATTAGCCTATCACAGACAGCATTGTACCTCTAACTTTCCTTTCTTGCATTATAGCTTCGGCTAAGGCAGCCATATTGAATAAGAGTGTTCATAATGGACATGTTTGTATGGTTCCTGTTCACAATGGGAATGCTTTTAATTTCTCTACACTGAGAGTGATGCTGGCTGTTGAGTGTGTATATAATTTCTTCATTATGTTCACAAATGTCCCTTCTTTCCCCATTTATCGAGTATTTTTAAGAAGAATGGATGTTGGATTCTGCCAAATTTCTTGTCTGTCTGAATCAAAATGATCTTGTGGTTCTTTTCCTTTATTTATGTGGTGGATTATGTTGATTGCATTTTAATATTTACCAAACTTACATTCCTGGTAGGAATCCAACTTGATCATGACATACCGTTATTATTTGTGAAAAGATGCTGAATTCTACAAGCCAGAATTTTGCTGAGTAGTTTTGCATCTAAGTACATGAGGGTTATTGTTCTGTAATTTGTCTTTTCAGTGGAGTCTTTTCTGGTTTGGGTATGAGGATTATGTTAAATTCAGTAAATGAATTTGGAGTTTTCCATCCTTTTCTGTATTCTGGAATAGTTTGAGTAGAATGTGTGACAGTTCTTCTCAGAATGTTTTGCAGAATTCGTCAGTAAAGCTATCTGGACCCAGACTTTCCTTTTGGGGGAGTTTTAAATTTCTTTGTTTGTTGTTGTTGTAGGTCCTTTAATGCTTTCTAATTCATTCTGTGTTAGTATAGGTAAGTTGTGTTTTTCCAAACATGTATCTATTTCTCCTAGATTTTCAAACTTGTTGGTTTGTGATTCTTAGTAGTCTACTGCTGTATTCCTTTGGATTTCTGTTGGATCTGTTGTGGTGTTGTCCATATCATTATTTATGTGCTACTTGCATCTTCTCATTATTTTTTTGTTAGGTTTGTCAATGAATTGTCAATTTGGCTCTTCCTTTTGAGGAATCAACTCCTTTTGCTAATTTTTTCTATTAGTTTTCTGTGTTTGAATTAATTTTATTTCTATTTTAATATTTATTATTTATTTTCTTCTGGTGATTTTGCTCCTCTTTTTCTAATTGTTGTAGATATGTTAATGTGTTGGTTTAGGTTTTTTCTTCTTTTAGGATATTTGCATTTATTGCTATAAATTGTTCTCTAAACACTTCCCTTTTTGTGCCCCAAAGGTTTTACTATGGTGTATTTTTGTTTTTATATGATTCAAGAAATTTTTTTTTTATTTCAATTTTTATTTTTTCTGTTAGACAGGGAGATTATTCTGGGAGTTATTAAATTTATATTTATTTGATTTTTTCCCCCTTGATCTCCTTATTGTTGATTTCTAATTTTATAACATTGTAATCTTTAAAAAATGATATGTAATATTTGATTATTTTATATGTATTGAGGCTTGCTTTGTGACCTCATATATTGTCTATTTTGGAAAATGCTCCATGTACACTGGAAAAGGTTATATATTGTACTTTTGTTGGCTTGAGTGCTCTGTGTAAATCAGTGAGGTCAATTTGGTTGATTGTGCTTTTAGTTTTTCTGTGTCTATGTTGAATTAGCTCTGATAGTGTAGTGGTTACGAATCGGGCTGCGAACCTTAAGGTCAGCAGTTCAAGACTACCAGCCGCTCCGCAAGAGAAAGATGCTTTCTGCTCCCGTAAAGATTTACAGCCTCGGAAACCCTGTACAGGGTTGCTATGGATGGGAACCGACTCAACAGCACTTAACAACAACAACAACATGTTGAATTAGTTTCTAGTTGTTCTATCCTTTCTTGGGAGTAGTATACTGAAATCTCCTAATATTACTGTAGTATTGTTCATTTCTTTCTCGACTCTGTCATAGTTCAATTTATGTATTTTGAGCTTCTTTGATTGGGAGCATAGATAATTATTATGGTTATGATCTTTTGTTCTGTTGATCCTATAATCTTGAGATAATGTTTTTCTTTGTCTCTTAGGCTGTCTTTTGCCTTCACATCTTTTTAATTAATATTACGGAAATTAATATTACCACTCCTGTTCATTTTTTATTGCTATTAGCTGGATATATTTTTTTCATCCTTTGATTTTTAATCTATTTTTGTCTTTGTGTATAAGCTATATCTCTTGTAGATGGGATATTGAAGGATCCTGTTTACTTATCTATTTTGCTACCATCTTTCTCTGGAATGGTACATTTAATTCATTGAAATTTGTGTAATTATCGAAAGGTAGGAATTGAATGCAGTTATTTTGCTGTTTTATTTTATTTATTTATTTATTTATTTATTTATTTATTTATTTATTTATTTATTTATTTATTTATTTATTTATTTATTTTTGTACATGTGCATGTGTGTAGTGTTGCTGGTTTCTTTGTTCCACATAATTTTCTGGACTAAGTTCATTCTGTTTGTGTATTTTCTTGTCAATTTCTTCATTGTTGTTGTTTTAATGTGTAGTAAGTGTTCATGGTTTTCCCATTTCTTGGTTTAACGTGAAGTATATTAATTTTCTTTGAGGTCACCCTGTAATTTGATACTTTCTTATTTAGTTTAAAACACTCTGTTTTATTTTGGAACCTACTTGGAAACCTTCTAATTTGGAAGTTCTGTGACTACAATTTTTCCTCTTTTTGCTTTATACTTGTCTGCATTATATATTGGTATCCCTAGTTCCCTATTTTCAGTCTCGTATGTTCATGTTAATTTGAATACTTCTCTATGTGGATTGAAATCTAGGTGGTGTCACCATATATGTCTATTTTGGTTTGTTGCCTGCTGTTGCTGGTTCTCATTCCAAAGGACTCCCTTTAATTTTTTTTTTTTTTATATAATGTTGGTTTGACGATTGCAAACTTCTGTCAAGTCAGTTCTGATCCATAGAGACCCTGTATAGGGTTTCCAAGGAGTGGCTGGTTAGCTTGAGCCACTGACCTTGCAGTTCAAGTGGCTTTTCAGTCTGGTGCATTAACCCACACTGCTGTACAAGGACTACAGGTGCAGCATTTGTTGTTGTTAAGTGCCGTCAGGTGCAGCATACAGGGAACAAAATTAAGAGAACTTCTTTGACATTCCTAACACCTTGAAGAAATAAGTTGCTGAGTCTGGAGGCTCAAGACAATAGTTTCACGGGCACACCATGATGAATTGACAGAACACAGTCTACAAAGACAATGTTCTATATCGTATTTCTATGAGTAGCTACCAAGGCGCTCTGGTAGCGTAGTGGTTACGAATCAGGTTGCAAACCTCAAGGTCAGCGGTTCGAAACTACCAGCTGCTCCGCGGGAGAAAGATGAGGCTTTTTACTCCAGTAAAGATTTACACCCTGGGAAACCCTATACATGGTTGCTATGGGTCGAAACCGACTCGACGGCACTTAACAAACAAACAGTTGAGATCTTAAATACTCATGATCAGCTATCTTAGGTAGAGTGATTAGTCTCTCTATGTGCGGAGGAAATAAGAGTGATGAAAACTGAAGTTGCTTGGAATCAGTTAGTTCACTGGATTAGTAGATCACTTGGAATTGGTCTTCATGATCCTGAAACCAGTGTTCTAATGAGGATCCTGAAACGAAGTGTTCTAATGAGGATCACATTAGAAGGTTCTGGATAGAGTGGGAGAAAATATGGAACAAAATTTTAAAGTATCAAAAATACTAGGTTTACTGGTCATAGAGAGATGGGACAAAATAGAGACTAGGACCCTTGGTCATTCTTAAGGCCTTAAACTAAACCTACCTCTATGCCTCAATTTTCAGTCAAGCAGTCGATAAGTATATGGGTAGGCAGGGGAAAATAGTATTGAGGTATGCACACCATAGAATGGTCAACTGTTCAAGATCATGGGATCAGTGTTTACTTAATGGCAACATCCAAAATAATTGACAATGAAGGTTGTATGGAATCAAGAATCATAGGGTAGAAGTGCGATAGCTAATATTACATGTTGTTAGTGCCATCGACTCATTGCTATCCTGTATAGAGTTTCTGAGGAACAGCTGGTGGACTTGAACTGTCTACTTTGTGGTTTGCAGTTCAATGCTGGTCCTACAGCATCACACCAGGAGATCAATGTTACATGTAGAGGATTGCAATAATTGAAATGAAAGAAAAGATATGATTTATTGAATGAAAAACTGAAGATCTGCTCCATAATTCATAATAAAATCAATTCACAATAAAGAGCTTACATTAATATAAATAAATGAGCCTCTATTTAATTACTAAGCACAATGCAACTATTTCAAGCTTTGATGAAAAACTTGATCAAAGAATTGCCAGTGAAGATTAAGATGTAGAAAGGGAGAGAAGTAATAGAAAATGGATGTGAATGCTCATATACACTTGTGGTAGGTTTAAGATTTATGATATGATTTATTCAGGTATAGAATAAGAAAATAAATAAACTTAAAAAAGTGAAAATCCCAAAATAGTAATACATTTAAAAAATGGATGAAAGAAAGTTGAATTGGACTTGTATAAGCAAATAAATTTTGCTTTTTGTAATGAAATAGCAATGCATATATTGACTTAAATTATAAAGCAAATGAATTTATAAGCATAAGCTTTAGATTTATGGAGAATATCAGCACAAAACCTGAAAATAGAATCTTTTAAAATAATTAGCTTTTGAGGAGTGACTGAAAATAATTGCTGAAAAAAAGATAGAAAAGATTGATTATTTCCATACTACAGGCATTTTTCTTTCTTTTCTCATTAAAGCATATATTAACATGTGCTTTAAAAAATGAAGCAGTAACTCTATTCTTCGGAAAAAGAATATTTCTAATTGTGCAAAATCAGTTAATGTCTACTGTTGGCGTCTGGTGTGGCACTGCTTGGTAAGAACTGGACTGCTAAATACAAGGTCAATGATTCAAAACCACCAGTCATGTCTCAGGAACAATCACATTTTCTGTGAGTCAGAACTGACCTGACAGCACTTAACAACAAAAACAGTTTTTGCAAAAATTTTATAACATTGACAGGGTTTATGAGGAATCTGGTAAATATGCAAAGTTAATTTACAAATTATCCATGTGAATATGCAATCTCAATGTTAAGAAGAGATTGAGAAAAAATTATATTTATATGCACAATACTACAAAATGTGTTGTGGTCTTGGGCATGCATTATGTAATCTTGAGGGATTTATATGGAAAGCTTCGCCTTTGATTTGAATCCCATTCGTTTCCCCAGGTGCTGAATCATTCATTACACCTATTTTATCCTTCTCTACCTCTTTAGAGATTTCTAAAGTACATGTGAATTATGCTGACACAGCAGTTAATTGCTTGATTGCTAACTGAAATGTTAGTTTGGACCCATGGACCATTCCTTGGGATAAAGATGCAGCAGTCAGCTTTCCTAAAGATTGGTTGGTTGGTGGTGGTTATGTGCCGTGGAGTTGGTTCTGACTCATAGCGACCCTACACAGGTTTTCCGAGGCTGTAAATCTTTACGGGAGCAGACCGCCTCATCTTTCTCCTGCGGAACCGCTGGTAGTTTCGAACTGCTGACCTGCGGCTCGCAGCCCGATTCGTAACCACTACGCTACCAGAGCTCGTTTTAGGGCCTTGGAAACTATATGTGGCAGCTCTACCCTGACATTTAGGGACACTCTTGAGTTGGAATAGACTTGAAAGCAATTACAATTTTTTTGTGTGTTTATTTTCGAAACTAAATGTAGGTCCGTGGATGGCACATATTATTCTGATTTACACTACACTTCTGGTGTGACACTGTAGGATCAGCTCTGGACTGCGAACCACAAGATTGGTGGTTCAAGCTCACCAGCTGCTCCTTGAAAACCCTATACAGGGTTGCTATGTGTCAGAACCAACTTTACGGTACACAATAACAAAAACAATGATACACTATTTATTAGAAAATGGTAATTCAAGCCCATTCAAAGGCACCTCGAAGAAAGACCTGGTGAACTTCTTCCATAAAGACGACTGTGAAGAACACACTATGAAGTTGCGCTTCTCCTTAACACATTCAGCGCCATGAATCATAACTGACTTGACAGCAAAGAGTAAAACGACATGTAATACCCTGAATTCGGTAATGAAAACTTCTAAACACTCAAGCCTAGTGAATGTATATCTATATATCCAATAATAATATCACATATTAGAGAATTTGTCATCTGAATTCTCATCAATTTAAAACAAAAGATAAATATAAAAAATTTAGGAATAAACTAAATCTCTCTTCTAGCAAGATGTTGTCATTATAAGGTTGTTGTTGTTGTTAAGTGTTGTCAAGTCGGTTCCAACCCATAGAGACCCTATATAGGGTTTCTGAGGAGCGGTTGGTGAGCTTAAACCACCGACCTTGCGGTTCAAACGGACTTTGCAGCGCAGCGCATTAACCCACAGCGCCACACAGGAGTCATTGTTGTTGTTGTTGTTGTTGT
>NW_006408561.1:9175135-9176475 GCF_000296735.1 Chrysochloris asiatica | reverse complement strand
TTCTCTTTTGGTTTCTTCTAGTAATCTTTTATAGTTTTCTTTGTATAAGTCTTTTGTTTCTCTGATTAGATTTATTCATAAGTAATACATCACTTAGGTAATATTGTAAATGTATTGGTTCCCAATTTACTTTTCAGAGCACTCATTATTAGTGTATACAAATACAACTGATTTTTTGTATTTGTCTAGTATACTGCCACAATGCTGAATAATTCAATAATTTTCTTGCCGAGTCTTTGAAATTTTCTAAGTACAAGATCATATCTTCTGCAAACCTTTTACTTCTTCTTTGCTTGTTTATTATTGTTGTTGTTACGTGCTCTCGAGGCAGTACCGACCCATAGAACACTATGCACAGCAGAATGAAACACTGCACAGTCCTGGGCCAACCTCACAATTGTTGCCATGCTTGAGCCCATTCATTATGCCACATTGCCAATCCATCTCGCTGGAGGTCTACCTTTCTTTCTCTGACCCTCCAACTTGACAAACATGACATCCTTCCCCAGCGACTGGTCCCTCCTGACAATATGTCCAAAGTATGAAAGATGAAGTTTGGCCATCCTGGCCTCCAAGGAGCACGATGGCTGCACTTCTTTCAACACAAATCTGTTGGTTCTTTTGGCAGCCCTTGGCACTTTCAATACTCTCATACAATACCACAAATCAAAAGCATCAATTCTTCTATGGACTTCCTTATTCACTGGCCAGATTTCGTATGCATATGAAGTTACAGAAAGTACCATGTCTTGGGTCAGGTGCATCTTAGTCCTTAAGCTGATATCTTTGTTTTCCAACACTTTAAAAAAGGTTTTGTGCAGCAGATTTGGCTAATGCAATCGTCTGATTTCTTGACTGCTGCGTCCATGAGTGTTGATGGTTGATACAAGAAGAATGAAGTCCTTGACAACTTCAATCATTTCTGCATTGATAAGAATGTTGTTTATCGGTTCAGTGGTGAAGATTTTTTTTTTTTTTTTTCTATTGAGATGCAATCCATACCACCGGCTGTGCTCTGTGATCTTCATCATTAAGTATTTTAAGTCCTCTTCACTTTCAGCAAGCACTGTTGTATCACATGCATATTGCAGGATGTTAATGAGTCTTCCTCCAATCCTGATGCCATGTTTTTCTTCATACAACCCAGCTTCTCGGATTATTTGCTCGGCATACAGGTTGAATAAGTATGATGAGAGAATACAACCCTATCATACACCTTTCTTAATTTTAAACCATTCAGTGTCCCCATGTTCTGTTCAAACAATTGCCTCTCGGTCCATGTACAGATTCCACATGAGCACAATTAAGTGTTCAGGAATATTCATATTTCGCAATGTTGT
>NW_006408561.1:9152194-9168817 GCF_000296735.1 Chrysochloris asiatica | reverse complement strand
TCAGGCGCACCTTAGTCCTTACACATTTTAAATATCTGAGGAATTGTTTGTTCGTTTTCAAATAATAAACTCAACTTTTTTGTGTGAGTTTCAAAAAAACGATAATATCACACAAAACTTCCTGCATTTTAACTGCTGCTATGCAAATTGGGGGCATAATGCTAGTAATTTTAAAAAGTGGAAAAATGTTCCACAAATGCTTTGTGACTAAAGCCCTTAATCTTGTTACTAGCTGTACCATCTGTTCTTTAGTCATACAATTTTCCTACAAAAGTATAAGTCATATGAATACTCCTAATTAAAGCAGAAATAAAAAGTAGAATCAAAAGCCACGTGGAATAAGCAAATTCTTTCTATTCTAACATTTCTCTTTCCTCTAGAAAGATAGGGCAGTATGAGTTTAACAAAGAATATAAGAAAGTTAGTCTTTAAAATAAAAAGAAGTAAAAATACAAATTAATTCTGAAAAAAGGGAGACAGATTAGGCACCAATCCACTCCCACAAGTATATGAATATTTAAAAATTAAGGAATAAAATTGTGAAGCACATTAGAGCTAAATTGTGTTGACCTATGTGTCTTTCCTTGAGAGATTTAATTTTCCTTTGAAAATAAGAATAGAATAGATCAATGTTTAACTTAGATTTTCCCTTGTAATTTAATGACATTGACATAATAAACACCTTTTATTGGGAAGGGACTCTTGGTCAATGACTTGTAGAACACTTCTTCCACTTGTGCTTATGAGTGACAACCTTAAAAGAAAAAAACAAAACAAAACAAAAACTAGTACTTACAGTAGCAGGAGGCCTGGTAGAAAAGTGGTTAAGCATTGGGCTTCTTACCTCAAGATCAGCAATTGGAATCTACCAGTCAGTCCTCATGAGAAACATGAGACTTTCTGTACTTACAAAGCACAGCCTCAGAAACCTTATCCAGAGTGCCTATCAGTCAGAACCTACTCAATGGCACACCACCACCACCACTACCACTACTACCACTTGCAGTAACTTGGGAAAGTAACACTGTAGTAGTAACAGATGACTAGATAAAAGGAAAATCATTAAGAATTATGATTTAAAATAATTACTTACAATATGAGCTGTCAGAAATTGCAAATAAGGAGCTCATCAAACTCAAATGGGGTTTGTAGTCAGGATATAATCAAAATGAGCCAAATCCAGGTTCTAGACTGATATATGTTTTAAGTGGTTTAAGAATTTTGAGAGTGGTAGCCTCTATAAAATCCTCAAGACATGTCTGAATCTCCCAACACTATGTCAGACAATATTCTCTTATAATCTATAGTACTAGATGCATCTCCTAGGTTTGAAAGCACACATAATAGACATAATGGATTTAAACATTCTAATGATCATGACTATGGTGCTAGACTAGACAATGTTTCAATATGCTGTACATACATGGGTGGCTATGATTGGGAGATGACTTCAAGGCAATTAACAACAAATATCTGGATAACTATGATATAGGTTCCTCTAAGACAATATAAAACAAAATTAATTAATTCCAATAATAACAATGTTACTCGGAGTATTAGGACTGATCCTTTACATTGATCCTTTTCTTAGAACACCCCAATATAAGTTTTCAAGATGTTTTTGTTGTGTGTCATATGAGAGACATTCTTTATTAAATGATTTGTAAATAAGTAAGTTTTACACTCAGTAGTTGTGAATTAGAAACACTGCCATCATCTTGCAATTCATCCACTGTAGAAATTAACTGAGATCACATATTTTGCCTTTTATTTGCCTTTATATTTTCTCTTTAATTTTTTACATCATCTATTTTTTTTTTTTTACAAAATAAGGAAGAGTATAGTGTCACATTTATTTTTATGATTTACATGATATTGATATTTCAGTTTTCTTCTCTTCAGTTTCTTCATTATTTCTTTAGCATTCATTTCAACATTAACATTTACATAGTTGGATACACACATGTATTAACCAACTCCCCCTCAAAAAAAAAAAAAAAAAGACTCTGCCAAAAGTTGATTTGATATGAAGGGTTTTTAAGACTAGAAAGTATTGTTGCTGTTTTTGTTAAGTGCTGTTGGGTAGGAAGGGACTCTAGGACACGCACTTAACAACAACAATGCTATATGTGAATGAATGCAAACACATTTTCTCAGACTTGTCTTTGTCTCTTTGCCTTTTTACGTTGCCTTCAAGGAAAAAAAAAGGAGGCAGTGTGTTCAGTCACAATGGTGACTGCCAAGGGAATCCGCTGTGCCACTTAAATTCAAAGTAGAAAGTTCAACTCAGAAGGTATATTGACTGCTTTTTTACAATTCCAAAGGGGTAATCATGATAGATTTTTTTCAAAAGACCCAATATGATCATGAGTTTTAATTATGAAGAAATTTTAAGAAAACAGAAAACTGCATTGGTGAGATAATGGCCATAAAGTTTGTACCAAGGACTTTTTTCCATCATAACAATTCTTTATCCTCATTCTTTAAGATTAGTAAGAGCTGTCCTATCAGAATTTAATAATTTAATAAAGAATTTTTACCCTTACACCTTACATCTCTAATCTTGCCCCTTAAGATATTGCCCAAACTAAAAAAAAAAAAAATCCTTTTCAACTGAACACGATTTGAGGCTTCATGGATGCTAAAACTTCCATTTTTAAATGACTTAAATTCATGAGTACAGAATTCTTTGGGTCAGGGTTAGAAAGCTATAAACTTTATCTTCAGAGGTGTGTGCACCAAGATGAATGATAGTTAAAAAACAATAGCTTAATACTTTGATATTTTTATTTAATAAACATTTCTATCATTATGTAGCAATACTGTTGGGTGTACCTTTATATATGAACATGTAGTCTTATATTATTATTTACCATAGTATATGGGGAGTACAGTAGTTCCATACAATAAACAATGGACTGTGACCCACCACAAGGTTGGTGATTCAATTCTTACAGCCACTTCACAGCAGACAGTTGAGGCTTTCTCCTCCTGAAAATACTTTAAAACCTTGGAAACTTTATACGGGGTTGTTATGAGTTGGAATTGACTTAACAACAACAACCATACTATATATCAACATTTGTATATATTGACATATGTATCATATATTCATTGGTGTCCAATAGATGAAGGAATTTTTTTTTATACTGGTTGTATACCATTTACACTATTGCCACAATCTTATATTTAAACTAATAATAATAATCTTCAAAAGATATCAGACACCATAGCTATTTAAAATTATGTATACCTTTTAAATTAGTTCTAAAATGTAACATATTTCATTTATCTTACATTTTTTAAATAAAAAGCAAACACAATGTATAATGACCATCATGCTAGAACGCTTTTGTCTATTAATTAACATTGATCTTAAGAGATAAAATAACAATTAGTCAAATATCTATGATGAAAATTGTAGACATACAAATTCTAAAACCTTTTAAAAGTATGAGGAGGCTTCAAATAGTTGATTGAAGAATAACATTAAAAGACAATGGGAAATTTTTTAAAAAACTTGTATATTATTTCTAAAGCTTGCATATTTTGTTTTATAAAATTAATTACTAAAATATATCAAAATTCTAATTTTTTAAAAAATAAAATGAGTAGAAATAAATTAAGAAAACATAAAACACAAATTAACAGTGCCTCTGGTAGTTTGCATAGTGGTTACGAATCAGGCTGCGAAACTTAAGGTCAGCAGTTAGAAATTACTAGCCGCTCCGTGGGAAAAAGATGAAAATTTCTGCTCCCGTAAAGATTTACAAACTTAGAAACCCTGTACAGGGTCACTATGGGTCAGAACCAACTCAACAGTATTTAACAACACCATTTGATTCTTACATTTTAGGTTCAACACTGACAAATTAACCTGCACAAATGTCTTGTCTTTGAATTCACATTTTGGCATATATGAGCTGCTACAGGAATGTGTTTCTGACATTTTAAGTTGGAAGTTTAGCACCTTAATTACACAGAGCCCATCTGTATTACTTAAGTAGTACATTTTCACATCTGAAAGGTCAATCTATGTGTCTTAGGCTGATTTCTCTTGAGGAGGACAATAACTGAAGCTTGAATATCATAGCTAGATAAATAGATGAATAGAGAGCCAGATTGATAGATGATAGATATTTATTTCATGGACATGGACCACAGAGTTGTAGAGGTTGACAAGTTCCAACTCTCTGTATCAGACATAGTAGTGTAGGTTTCTCCTAATTCATGTAGCTGTAGGGGTTAATGAATCCAAGATCAGTAGGTCAAACAGCAAGCTTCTGGCTCATAGGCTTTAAAGGCTGGGAACATAAGATAAGCAGGTAAGACAGCAGGCAACTGGTTCATATAATATACGAGCTAGTGACAAATCTCAAGACAAGAAGGTAAGATAACAGGTGGTGGAGGCTGATGAATTCCAAGAACTAAATAGTCTGATGATGACTAGCCAGATGCAGAATCCAGACCCAGCCAGAGTCTTGTTGGAATATCCATTTATATACTGGAAGCAAGCTAAATCTCAAGGAATCTCCCTTTAAAATTGATTGGCTGCTCTTAGCAGATCTCATCATGGAAGTGATTACATTATATCAAATCACAAAATGGAAATGATGATAGCATTATGTAATTATCAAATTACATCCTTAAATAATTATGGAACTGTATTATAACTCACAAACCACTGATAATCATGGCACACCCTTGTTCACACACAGTCCTAACCATAACAGTCCTACCTAAGTCAAGTTAGCATCCCTACACAATCTCTTAAACTATACATAATCGCTAAATAAAGATAGTCATAAAATCATAGTTGTACATAACATGATACAACTAACAGGTACCAATTGAAAATGCACTAGTTCCATTTACATCTTTCATTTTATAAATGAAGAAAACAAAAATATTTGATGCACACGTACAAAGAAGGCATACTCATAACAATTATAGTCCTTGTTTCTGCAACTGGCCAAGAAATTCTAGCTAGTATTCGGAAATTTTCCACCACCCATTCCACATTCCCTTTGACCTCAGAAAGCACCTCAGTTGATGTGGTTCTTTGCCTAATGTGGTAACCCACACCTTCATTCTTGAAGGGTCTGGGTCTGTAATAGTCATGTCAGAATTGGATTGCTGCAGTTTTCCATTGACTTAGTCACAGGGCATGGTGGTACTAAGAGACACCGAAAGAATATCCTGTGTTCTAGAAATACCTTTGTTTATTTACATTATGTGATATTAGTCTGGTTTCCCATGATTATCAGGATTAGTCATTCCAGCCAGTATAATAATTCCCTTCTTTGCCTGTTGACCCAGAAGCAAAGTGACCAGGGGCATTCTTAACTTTCAATTTAATGGAAACTGGTTTGTTTCAAGGTAGGATTACTGTTGTGTTTGAAACAAAAACCTCTAGTTCCACAGAGCATAATGTCATAGTGACAGGAAACACAAATTTTGTCAGTAGATCACTAAGGGTAATAGTAAGTGGTACCACTCTTATTTGCACTCCTTGCTTCCTGGACCCATGATTCCTGGCTATTAGAGAAACAGTACCATATGTTGCATACTGGTTTGCAGCATCTACAGCAACCTGGAGCACATTGACCAAACCAAGCTAGCACTGTAATTGTGTCCTTATAATGCTGTTCCATCATTCTATCAAGCCAGCTGCTTAAGGAAATAAACAAGGTTAGACCAGTGAATTTGATGTATATGGACCCATTGTCACACTGCATTTGCTGTGATTTGATTCCCTGATCTGATTCCCTTACAGCTTTCTGTAAGGGATACCATGAAGATGGATAAAACATTCTGTGATACCATGGAAACTGCAGCAATCCAATTCTGACATGACTATTACAGACCCAGACCCTTCAAGAATGAAGGTTTTGGTCACCACATTAGGCAAAGAACCACATCAGCTGAGGTGCTTTATGAGGTCAAAGGGAATGTGGAATGGGTGGTTCCATGTGTAAGGAAAGCAAATCTTAAATTCATAATAAGTATCTTTCCTAATAAGAACAAAATCCTGCTTTCCATGATGAAAATGGTCCAACATAATTTATGTGTCACAGGTTGCTGGCTGATCACCTCAAGGGATGGTGTCCTATTGTGGACTCCATGTTGGTCTCCATTGATGGCGAATTGTACACTCTCAGTGACTAAAGCCAAATCAGTCTTGAGTGGAAGTTTGTGTTCCTGGGCTCCATCTTCCTGTCATTGCCACCATGGCCACTTACTTCATGATTTCATTAGAAAGTGGCTGGGGAAAAAGGATGATCAATTTTCACAGAATATGTCATTTTATCCATTTGTTGGTTAAAGTCCTCATTTGCTGAGATTACCCTTTGGTGAGACCCAAATATCTTCACTCCTTTGACCCATTCACACAGGTCTTTTTGTAGACCATCTATTCATGCTTTTTTGCAGCCTACTTTCTAATCGTGTTCTTTCCAAATATGTGATCCAAGAAAATCCATTAACTTGCTCCATGGGACAACAAACCTAGCTCCTCTGACAAGTGCCAAGTGCACCTCACTCTGCCTGGAAGCTTCCTGTGATCTCCTGTGAAGCACTGAGTGATCTCACTTGTCTAATGGTCCTAAGCATTAGTGAGCTGAAATGGAGCAGTATTGGCCATTTTGAATCTGAGAAACACATGGTGAGGGAGTATACAGGAGGCAAAGTAATGAAAACATCCTAAACATCACACTACGTCTTGAGGGAATGAGTCACTGGACCTTGGAACTCAGGACCATAGCTTCTAGAACACTGTGTATGGTCAGTTAACATAATATAGTTCCTAAAGACTATGTTCTATAACCTACTTTGTTTTGTAGCAGTTTGAGTCTTAAAAGTTCATGAGCAGACATCTAAAGTTCATCTATTGATCTCTTCCTGTCCAGAAGAAAGAAGAGTGATGAAAACTTAAGATGCTTGCAAACAATCATTCCAATGGACTAATGGACCATTTGAGCATAAGTCTCCATGATCCAGAGAGCAGAACATCTAGAATCCTTCTTGCTACCACTATCAATTGTTTTTAAAGGGATCACATTAGTTGGACCTGGATCGAGTGGAAGAAAATGTGGAACAAAACTCAAATTCATAAAAATCAGGCTTAATGGTCAGATAGAGATTAGTGGAACACTAAGGTTATGTACCTTGGTCATCCTTCATGTCTGCAATGAAATTTACCCCCATGTCTCAATTTTCAGCCAAGCAATAGATAGGTTTATAAGAGGGACAACAACACTAGGGAGATATACACCCATAGAATGCTCATCCATTTGAAATCACAAAGGAAGCATTTACAGAAAGACACATTTTAGAATGACTCAGAAAGAAGTAAAAATTGAAAAAAGAAACACAGGAAAGAACTTGGAAAAATGAATCAGTAAGATGAAAGGAAGTGTGTATGATTTGTTGAATGTTAAATTGATTATTTTCTCTGTAAACTGTTGTCATTAAGTGTGATAAAGTTGGTGCTGACTCATAGCAACCCTTTATAGATTTTCAAGGAGCAGATGTTGGTTTGAACCACTGACCTTGTGGTTCAAACTAACTTGTGGTCCAGTGCATTATCCTATGTGACACACCAGGGCTCTGTAAACTAATTCACACTAAATATATTTTTAAAAAGCAAATTATTATAGTCATTGTGATCGCAGAATTACTGTTGTTGCTATCCCAGCTGTTAAGTGTTGTCAAGTTAATTCTGACCTATAGCGACCTTGTATAGGATTTCTTAGGAGCAGCTGGTGAGCTTGAACTACCAACCTTACTATTCAAATTGACTTTGCAATCCAGAGATTTAATCCACAGTATCACACCAGGACTCCACAGAATTACTGTTACAGGGAATATAATCTATAAATTTCTCAAAAATCTATTCTTTGCCCTCTGGAAATTCACTTGTTACATTTTACTATTTATCAATTTATTCTTTAAAACATTTAGATGGTTTACCATTCAAAATCATTTATAGAAACATCCTCAAAGGTTAGAGTCCACTAGATTTTCATTTATTCTGAGTCATAATATTGCCCCCAATCACCATGACTATGTTTATTGCCACAAATAAAGTGGTTTGACATCATATTTAGATGAGAAAAACAGTAACACTTTTAAAATTAGTATAGGGAGTGATGGATTAAAAGGTGTATTTAAATTTGGAAATCAAAATCTATGATTCCATCTAGATTCAATTTATGAGAATCTATAAGCCACATTTAAGAAAGCAAAATCATGAATGAAAACTTGGAATCTATTTTTAATTGTTTTACATTGATAATTGTTGGACAATTTCAAGTTTTAGAATTCTGTCAACCACAACATGCACAAAATAGAGCACAAAACACTATAGAATCTAGCCAATAGGATCACTAAGTCTAAACATTAGAATACTTTCAACCCAGTCTGTATAATTTATTCTTAGAAAGATAAATAAATATATTGTGCAATATAATCAGCATAGAGATAAAAGTCTTAGATGATAACGATTAGTTTTATATAAGATAGATCTCATTATTTTCTGGTAACACATGATGCAATTATGCCAATAGTGTCAAGTTCCTAGACTGTAAGAGGTTGTTTATAATGCAAACCCAAAGACATTTTTGTGACAAATATTCAACTGCTGAAGAATTCAATGTGTTTCACCATTGATGTCTGCATAAGATATTAATTTCAGAAACATATGTATTTGATATTAAGAAGGCTTTTTTAATGGAAGTTCTAGGAGAAACACACATGCTCACTTTTTGTCTATAGTTGCAAACTCCAGTAGAGTAATACTTAAAACTACATCTTTTTTTTGTCAGGAATATATCTACAAATAGACTGTTGGTGTGGTGCTGCAGGATCAGCACTGGACTGTGAACCACAAAATCAACAGTTCAAATCCACTAGCTCATTGAAAACTTTATACAGGGTCGCTATGAGTCAGAACCAATTGGATGGCACTTAACAGCAAGTTATCTATAGCTATGTCTATAGCACTGTGCTAGGATATTTAATGTAATTTTAGTTCAGTGGAGTAATATCTAGTACCAAATCATTGTTGTCAGGAATATTCCTCTAGCTAAACTCCTGGTGTGACATTGTAGAATCAGCACTGGAGTGTAGCACTGGTAAAACAGAAAATCAAAACAAAAATAGTGTAAGGAATAAAGGTTAACATTTATTAACTGTCAAAACGAATAAGAATACATAGCTACTATAGAAAGAGAATTCAAAGATGAGGTATGAATGTAACTAGAGCAGTGTTTACTAATATGTAATCTGTCATAAACAGCCTTTGTAGTTTTGGTTATATGTACCTGCTCTCTTATTTGATTTTAAATCTTCCCTTTTAGATTTTTGATGCACTAAACTTTATTTTAAAGGTTTTTATCTAAAAGACAGTTTTATTAATATTTCTTTTGTGATACATTGTTGATATTGAGATCATTCTCTTTTGACGGATTTTCCTTCCCATATATATGGGCACATGTACACACACATATTTACATATATTCTTTCATTTTATTCCCACGGAGAAATGATGAGTGCAACAAAAATTCAATAGAAATGAATATATTTTTGTCAGGTGCCACTGAGTTGCTTCTGACCCATAGCAACACTCTGAACAACAGAATAAAACACTGTCTGATTCTGCACCATCTTCACAATTGTCATTATATTTGAGTCCATTGTTGCTCCACTCTGCCAACCCATCACATTGGGGGGGTCTTCCATTTTTCTTTTGCACGGACCCTCCACTTTATCAAGCATTAAGTGTCTCTTCAGGGACTAGTACCTCCTGAAAATATATCTAAAGAACGAGAGATAATATCCCATCATCCTGACTTCTAAAGAATATTCTGGATGGACTTCTTCCAAGAGACAGATTTATTTGCTCTTCAGGCAGTACATGGTACTTCTAATATTTTTCACCAACACCATAATTCAAATGCATTGATTCTTCTATGGTCTTCCTTATTTATTGTCTAACTTTGATGTGTTTGAAACAGTTTCTTCTCATTTTGAGTTGTACACATCAACAAATGAAGGTCCCAATTTTGCTTCATTCTTATCACTGTGGTCAAATCCACTTTGAGGAGATAGGTCTTCCCCAGTCACATTTTGAGTGACTTCCATCCTGAGGGGCTCAACTTCTTGCACTATATCATACAATGTTCTGCTCGAGTTCATAAGGTTTTCAGTGACTAACCATTTAGAAGTAATCAGCCTTTCCTTCTTCCTATTCTGTATTAGCTTGGAAACTCTGCTGAAACCTTTCACCATGGGTGACCCTGTTGTTGTACTTAAGTGCCATTGAGTCTTCAGTGACAAACTGAAGAGGAATGTCATCAAGTTATCATTGAAAAGAATATCCATATTTCAAGATCTAGTTTGAAATGAAGTGATGTCTGTATAGAGTTTCTTAGGAGTGATTGATGGTTTAAACTTCCTGGATTGTGGTTAGCAGTCTAGTGATTATGCTGCAACATTATACCAAGTCTCCTGGGTGACTCTATTGTTAGTTTATTGTTAAGTTCTATTGGGTTGGTTTGTACACATAGCAACACTATGCATAACAGAATGAAACAACATCAGGTCCTGCACCATCCTCATAATTAGTACTATGTTTGAGCCCATTGTTGCTGACACTATGAAAATCCATCTAATTGGGGGTCTCCATCTTTTTCCCTGTCCCTCTATTTTACTAAGTATGATGACTTCTCCAAGGACTGGTCTCTCTAGAAAATATGTCCAAAGTAACAGCAACAAACTCTGGTCATCTTGCCTTCTAAGGCATATTCTGGTTGTACTTCTTTTAACACAGATTTATTTATTCTTCTGGCACTCCATGTTACTATTAATATTCTTCTCCAATACCATTACTCAAATTCATTGGATATGAAGCTATTGGAAATACCTGGTTTGAATTGGGCTACAATATCACATTAGCACAATTAAGTGTTTTGGAATACTCATACTCAGCAATGTTATCCATAGTTTGTCATGAACCACACAATCAAAAGTCTTTGCATAGTCAATAAAGAAAAGGTAAGCATCATTCTGGTATTCTCTGCTTTCAGCCTAGATCCTTCTGACATCATCAATGATATCCCTAGTTTTACGTGCTGATCTGAATATGGTGTGAACCTCTGGCAGTTCAACGTGATGTTGCAGTCATTTTAAATTATCTATAGAATAATTTCACTTGTATGAAACATTAATGATGTTGTCTGATGATTTCTGCATTCTGGGACTTTCATTTGCAGATGGGGCAAAACCCAAAATGAAATGAAAAAGCTGTGTTGTTTTTGTTATTATCAGGTTCCATCAAGTCAGTACCAACTCAGAGCTACTGTAAATACCACAAAATGAAATATTGGCAGATCCTGCACCAATACCACATCTGAACATTTGAACCCAGTGCTATCAACACTGCTAATCCATATTGTTGGGGATCTTCCTCTTTTTCTCGGACCCCCCACTTTACCAAACATAATATTCTTCAAGAACTAGTCACTCCTGTTAATATCTCCAAAGATGAGAGACAAAGTCTGCCCATCCTGGCTTGCAAAGGAGGCTTCTGACTATTTATTTCAACACAGATTTTTTTGTTCTTTTGGAAGTTCATGGTACTTTTAATATTTTCCTCCAACATGGTAACTCAAATGCATCAAAATCTTCTATGGTCTTCCTTATTCACTGTCCAACTTTCACAAGCATACGAGACTATTGAAAATACCATGGTTTGCATGGTTTGGGTTAGGTGCACCTTAGTCCACAAACTGGCATCTTTGCTCAACATTTTAATGAGGTCCTGTGAAGCAGATTTGCCCAATGCAATAAGTCATTTTATTTCTTGGTTCTGCTTCTTTGTGTGTTGATAATTGAGCCAAGCAAAATGAAGACTTGTACAACCACATTTGTCTTTATATAATCATATTTGTCTTTATATCATCCAGCTTCTTGATTATTTGCTCAGCATATAGACTGAATAAACATGGTTAAAACATACAATCCAGGAGCATACCTTTCCTGATTTTAAAGCATTCGATATTCCGTTATTCTGTTTGAACAACTGCCTTTGGGTTTATGTACAGATTCCTCATGAGCACAATTAAGTGTTACAGAATCCTCATTCTCCACAATGTTGTCCATAGCTTGTCATGAACCACACAATTGAAAGTCTTTACGTGGTCTATAACGCATAGGTGAACATTTTTCTGGCATTCTCTGCTCTCAGCCAAGATCCATCTGATGTCTGCAATGATATCCCTAATTCCACATTCTCTTCTGAATCCAGTTTAAAACTTTTGAAGTCCTGTATCAATGTACAGTTGCAATAGTCAAGCAATCCAATGATGTATCATATTAGGCAAGTCTACTGCACAGGACCTTTTTAAAGTGTTGAAGATTACAAATGTCAGTTTGAGGACTAAGATATATCTGACCTAAGCTATGGACTTCTCAATATCATCATATGTATGTGAAAGTTGGACAATGAATAAGAAAGACCTAAGGATAATGGTTATATGTGAACTATTGTGTTAGGGGAGAATATCAAAAGTATCCTGGACTACCGAAAAAACATACAAATCTGTGTTAGAAGAAGTACAGTCAGAATGTCCCTTAGAACCCTGGATCCTTAGGCTTCAACTCTCATACTTCAGACATATTATAAGGAGGGAGCAGTCCCTGAAGAAAGACATAATACTTTTTAAAAAGAAGGACCATCGAAAAAGAGAAAGACCTCAGTAAGATGGATTATCATATGGTAGTAACAATGGGCTCAAATGTGACAATTGGAAGCCTGGTACAGAACCAGATGCTGTTTTGTTCTTTTGTGCATAGTGTTTCTATGAATCTGAATTGACTGGAGGGCATGTAAAAACAACAGAAGCAGTGATATATAAAACTATCAAATTATCTCCATAAATGTGGAAGTAATTTGACAAAATGTAATTCACTTAAATTAAAAAAGAAGATAAGCAAACAAAAAGGCAATTTTTGTATACAACTTTATCATAAATAAATACATCACAATTGAGTATGCTTTTGATGCAATAACTTAATGAAAATATTAAGAGTAAAGGAAAAATATCCATATTACTCTTTAATATTGTATTGTACATGTCATTCAATTCAGCTACACAAGACAAAGTAATAAAGGTTAACATTCTATCAATTGACAAAGTATTTTTAAATCATTGAGAAATAATCTTTTACAGAAAAATAATATTAGGAATGTTTTGCTGTTTTTGTGTGCCATTAAGTTGGTTCTGACTCATAGTGACCCTATACAGGGTTTTTGATAGTGGCTGGTGGAGTTGAACTGCTAATTTCACAGTTATCAGTCTAGTGCTTATCAAACAGTGCCACAACAGGTCTATAAATTGCATCTAAAAAGTTAACAACTGTAGGATAAACACTGGGCTTCTAATTGAAAGGTTCAAACACACCAGCTGCTCCTTGGAAACACTATACAGGGTCACTATGAGATGGAACAACTCAAAGTCACTTAACAACAAGAAAAAGAAATTTCACATGAATACCTCTTATTACTATAGATATGATGTCTAAGTAAAATATTTGCACATTAAATAAAAAAATCAATCCAAATTCACTGCCCTCTAGTATATTCTGACTCATAGCCACCCTATAGGACAGAGTAGAATTGCCCCATTGGAATTCCAAGCCTTTAAATCTTTAAAGAAACAGACTGCCAGCTTTTTTTCCCACAGAGCTGTTGGTGGGTTCAAATTGTCCACAAACCTTTCATTTAGCAACCCAATGCTTAATCCACTATTCCACCAGGGCTCCTTAACATTAAATCAAGGAACATATAAAAAGCTTTTAGTATCAAGAGGATTTACTTTAGGACTGCACACTTTCTTTAACATCTGAAAACCAATCGATTGTTTTTACCATATTAGCAGAATCAATGAAAACAAAGTACATAATCACCATGTTGTTGTTATATGTCATCAAGTCAGTTCCAAGGAGCAGCTGGTGGGTTTGAACTACCAATCTTGTGGTTAGAACTCCAGTGCTGATTCTATGGCATTATTTATGAACTAAAACCCAGAGCAAAATAAGAATTATAAGGTACTTATTAAATCAGATAAAGTCATGGTATGAAAAATCTATATTAATTTGATAGTAAAATATTGAATACTTTAAAACCAAGATCAAGCAAACATCAAAGATATCCTTCCCTACTATGAATTCAGATCTTCTTTTCTGTGTATGACCTTAGGCACACTACAGCATTTAACTTTCCCTCTTGTTTATCAATGAGATCACTACTGTTCTCACTAGAGCCTCTTGACATGTACAATCTATGGTTTACTTTAAATAAAATCAGCCTTTCCAGTAAGAAAACATAACTACCAGATCCTAGGGTCTTCCTAGCCCTACTTTCCTATGTAGAATTTCTTTGCCACAAAATGATTGGCGGATAAAAACATGTTCAATTTCTGGTAAAAATATCATAGCCTTTCACTATTCTTACCAAAATTCAGTTTATATATATATATATATATGTCAAAAAATTATTCACAACCTGAAGAATTTCTTTTAATCAACATTTGGAAAAGACAAATACATAAATTTCCAACATAATATCCTTGCTTCTCAATGTTGTTTGTTCATCTATCAACTAACTTTCATGTTGTTATGCGCCGTGGAGTCAGTTTCAAGTCAGCTACCCTGCACAGAGTTTCCGAGGCTGTTAATCTTTACAGAGGCAGAATGCCTCATCTTTCTCCTGTGGAGCAGCTAGGAGTTTTGAACTGCTGACCTTGCGGTTCTCAGCCCGATTCGTAACCACTACGCTACCAGAATTTTCATATTCTCTTATAAAAAAATGTTTTATGATGAACTATGAGCCACAACCACCACTTGTCTGTCAGACTGTCGTACTGTGGTGGCTTGTGAGTTGCTGTGATTCTGGAAGCTATGCCACGGGTATTTTATGCACCAGCAGCGTCACCGATGGTGGACAGGTTTCAGATGAGGTTCCAGACAAAGACAGACTAGGAAGGAGTGACGAACTACTTCTGAATATTTAGTCACTAAAAACCTTATGAATATCAGAGAAACACTGTCAAATATAGTGCCAGAAAATGAGCCCCTCAGGTTATAAGGCACTCAAAATGGGACTGGGGAAGAGCTGCCTCCTCAAAGTGGAGTTAACCATGATGATGAAAATGGAGTAAGTCTGTGGGAGTAAAGCCCGTGGGACCTTCATTTGCTGATGGGGCACAACTCAAAATGAAAAGAAACAGCTATAAACATCCATTAATAATCGGAACATGGAATGTATGAAGTATAAATCAAGGAAAATTGGAAATTGTAAAAAATGAAATGGAATGCACATAAACATCAATATCTTGCATATTAGTAAATTGAAATGGACTGGTATTAGCCATTATGAATCTGACAACCACGTGGTTTACTATGCCAGGAATGTCAAATTGAAGAGGAATTGTGTTGCATTCATCATCAAAAAGAACATATCCAGATCAATCATGAGGTACAACACGTTGCCTGTGATAGGATAATATATCTATGCACCTACAGGGAAGACAAATGAAATGATACATTGCATTAGGCAAATCTGCTGCATAACACCTTTTACAAGTGTTGAAGAACAAAGATATCAGCTTGAAGACTAAGGTGTGCCTGACCCAAGACATGGTTACCTCATATGCATGTGAAAGCTGGACAGTGTAAAAGGAAGACCGTAGAATTGATGCTTTTGAGTTATGGTGTTGTGGGGAGAATATTGAAAGTGGCATGAGATACCAAAGGAACAAACAGATCTGTGTTGGAAGAAGTGCAGCCAGAGTGCTCCTTGGAAACCAGGATGGCCAAACTTCGTCTCTCATTCTTTGGACATATTGTCAGGATGGACCAGTCTCTGGAGAAGGATATCATGCTTGGTAAAGGTGGAGGGTCAGAGAAAAAGAGAAAGACCCCCTGCTAGATGGATTGGCGAAGTGGCAACATCAATGGGCTCAAGCATGGCAACAATAGTGAGGTTGGCCCAGGATTGAGCAGTGTTTCGTTCTGCTGTGCATAAGGTCACTATGAGTCAGTACCAACTCGATGGCACCTAACAACAACAGCAATATGAGCCACAAATTCACCACTGTCTTCACTTCATCACAGGTGAATCTTCTTCCACAAAGGGAACTAAAGAACACAAAGTCTGATACAGCAGAATCAGGATAATAGGGAGGGTGCTTTAACACATAAAAATAAAGTTTTTGCAGTGTCAACAGTGTGAGCAGAGGTGTGTGGACATGCACTGTAATGCAAGATCACAATGCCCTCGGATAGTGGTCCTCTGTGTTTAATTCAAAGTTTAGGCTTCAGTTTTTCAGTAAGCATTTCACTGTAACAAGCATTGTTGATTGTTTAACCTTTTCCCTAATAGTGTTCCAATACTGGCCCTTGAGAATACCAGAAAAGTGTCAGCATCAATTTTTCATCTGATGGTTGACATTTGAGCTTTTTCTTAGTCAGCGATTGAAGCTATTTCTATTTCATACTCTGTCATTTATTCTCAGGTTTATAGTGATAAATCCATGTCTTGTCATAACTTTTTTTTTTTTT
>NW_006408561.1:9138711-9149669 GCF_000296735.1 Chrysochloris asiatica | reverse complement strand
GCTATGAGTCGGTTCCGACTCGATGGCACCTGACAACAACAACAACAACAGCCACATAATCCAGTGTTACTTCCCTATTCCACAGAATCATTTCACGTGCATTCAATGTTGTCATCAAATGTGGATGTGGATAGGCATTTAATATAATTGGAGTGCAGACATTTTTTGACTAAATATAATTATTTCTTCTTAGAGATTTTTGAATAAATGATTGTTTTTGACAATTTATCTAGTATTGTTAATTATTTATGTTAAGAAAATTTACCAAATTTCTCAACCTTCCAATCATCCTGTTAGCAGCCCATTTTAATACAAGGTATATGAGCCAGAGAAGTACAATCAAATGACATTTCTGTTGACTCTAAAACCCAAACAGGTGAATTGGGACTACATAGCTCTTTTGTAGTGGTAAAAAGTTCTGGTTTAGCAATTTATCCTTCACTTTATAAAGGCTATCTCAACATTTCATAAACACCTAGAAATTTTATGAATATGGAAAATCACAGATTTTAGTGACAGTGGAAGGGTTAATCTCAAATTATCAGACAGATAAATTATGTTTAATTAGCAATATGTTTTTAATATTTTAGACCATTATAGCACTCTGTGGAGTATCCAAATGATCAAAATCTCTAGAGGACTATATTATGGCTCTGAGTGAAAGCAAGAACATGCCTTGCAACAAGAAAGGTTGGTGAATTGATACTTCTATGAGAGTAAAGTGATTTGTTTCTAGCCTGGCATACAAGCTGGTATAGAAGGTAAAAACAAACAAACAAACGAAAACACACAAATTAAATATATATGCACCAGATGTATGGGACTGACTGATTTGCTCCAGGAAAACATTCCTGGGTAGAAAAAGAGTTACAGTTAGAATCGCCATCAGTTTTTAAATGTAAATATTTACAATGATTTTCCTGTTTCTATTTGCTTTCTTCACAGGACAGTTAAATTAAATGGAAAAGCAAAAGGAATAAGTCCACCAAAAATTATAAATATTTGATTGTCATTCTCAGTTGAGCAATTTCTCACAGGTATATGACATCATATTTTTTTTATTATTCCATTAAGAGAAAAAGCCTGACTCTTCCTGTCATACTAGGTCTGATTTCAAAGGTTAGGGAATCATTTCAGAGATTCTACTATCAAGCAACTATTTTTATTTTAACTAGTCATTTATGGCCATGAGAATAAGCACAGACTTGGTCTAGAGTGTAATATAAAATAATTTCAGATAAAAATCTATCTCCTGACTTTTAACAATCATCACTGACTAGGATAACACAGTGCTGTTTCCCAAATGTGGGACTCATTGTTTTGTGTGTGTGCATAGAAAATTATCTAAGATTTGAGGGATATTTGAATGAGAATTTGCAATAATATATTAATTATTTGTGAGATTATTGCCAGTATTGTACCTAGCCATTCCTTCTATACAGGAGCTGTGAATCTGGGCCTGGTCATTAAAAGCTATAAATTTCCATTTTAGTGACTTGATTAATGTTTCCATAAAGCATGCTTAATGCTTTGAAAGCTGCCCAACTATTCTCTAAAAACATAAAAATCAATTATTGTTGTTGTTGTTGTCAGGTGCCATCTAGTCAGAACCGACTCATAGTGACCCCATGCACAGCAGAACGAAACAATGTCCTATCCTGGGCCAACCTCACTACTGCTGCCACACAATTAGCTACTGATAAATACCTTTGCTAAGCTCAAGGTCAGCAGTTTGAAACTACCAGTGGTTCCACGGGAGAAAGATGAGGTGTTCTGCTCCAGTAAAGATTTATAGCCTCAGAAACCCTGTGCAGGGTCGTTATTAGTGGGAACCGACTCTACGGTCCTTAACAACAACAACAACAACAAATACTTCTGAAATTAAAACCACCTATTGATAAGTCATCTGTAATCAGTA
Organism: Chrysochloris asiatica; assembly: GCF_000296735.1. Taxonomy (NCBI): domain Eukaryota; kingdom Metazoa; phylum Chordata; class Mammalia; order Afrosoricida; family Chrysochloridae; genus Chrysochloris; species Chrysochloris asiatica. The sequence goes on along the minus strand of NW_006408561.1, from coordinate 9,147,751 downwards.
AATGCCAGCACCATAGCTCTGGAGGTAAGAGCTGCCACTTGGCCTCTTCTGATACTCCAATATTCCATGCATTCCATTGAAATTTGTTAGCTGATTTCGATTTTGTAGATTCCTTGGCTTATTGAGTCTAGTTTCCTACAGACCTTAATAAGGATGTTGACACTAACTTCAATAATATAAACTCTTTGGGAAAGAAATAGGAAACCAAGTAAGGGCATTGCCACTAGTGTTTCAGTTCATAAATGCATGGGTATATTACAACAATAACAAAAACAATGTTTTAAACTTGTTTCTGTTATGAGTGGAAAGTTACAAACAAGTTCTATCTGTAATACATTTCTCTGAGTCTCACAAGAGTGTCTTTCACAGAAAGGTTCAACTAAAACAGTAGCCTCCAAAAGAATCTGTTTTGGCCAATTAAATTCAACACAGAGAGGTTGTCTCCAAAGGCTATGGTTACTATACTTTGAGGATTGCAAAGGGGTAATCTAGACAGATTTTCTTGAATGATACAGGAAGATCATAAGGGCTTATTATGAAAAAAGTTTTAAGACAATGGAAAACTGTATTGGTGAGAAAAAGGCCAAAAATATTATCCTGAGGAAAATTTTCCCATCACAGCAACACACCTGCTCAAGCTTCATGGATAGCAAGGGTTGTCCTATGATAATTTTGTTGGGAAACATTGTCCTATTCACCATCCAGTACTGACCATTCTCCTTCAAACTTCTTTTTGTTTCCCCAAATCAAAGATATTTTAAAGGGAACACAATTTGAGTACCTAGAGGATGCCTATACTGTTGTTTTGATGTGGTATAAATCAAAGAGCAGAGGATTCTTTGGACAAAACTTTAGAGATGGAAACACACCTTCAAAAGTATATACACCTTAATAGAAGATGAATCAAGAAACAATAGCTTCACATTTTGATATTTTTAGTAAAAGTTTCTATAATTTTATAGAGATATTTTTCTTATTGTGAAATTTTAAAAGGTGTAAACCTTTTTACATTCAGAAAATCACACACATTGTTTCATCTCAATGATTACAATTCCCTCAATACAACAACAGTTATATCACTTCTTTCTTGTGTTTCATATATCTATACACCTACCTTGCCAACCCATGTGAACCTTGACCCCAAGTCATCATTACCCTTTTGAGCTTGAGTGTTTAACCATTCCATGGTGAACATATTTCAGTAAGTCGTTGTCCCTGCTATATGTCTATCTAGTACTTGCTTGAAAATTGGGCAATGAAGATGAATTATTTTCCAGAAATGAAAGGTGGCCGAGGGTCATAAACTTGGGTTCCTCCAGTTTCATAGCAACAGTTTTTGGCTTATTGTCCTACAGATCTTATTTTTATATGCAGTTGTACTTTGTGCCTTTCAGTAATTTGTAAATAAACATTTTTAATGTAGATGCAAACATGGATATGTCACTTCTAATTTTTTAATAGATATGAATAAATTCTTTGAGGATTGTAATATCAAAGAAGTTGTTTTATGTAAGGTTAGATTTTATTTATATATTTTGTTTCCTTTACTCCATGATTTTAGAACACTTCAATTTACCTTTTAGTTGATTAAGACTTCTGATGTGGTACTGTAAGATAAGCACTGGACTTCAAACTTCAAGATAGGAAATTCAAACCTACCAGTTGCTCTTCCAAAACCCTCTATGGGTTGCTATGAGTTGGAACTGACTTGACAACATTTAACTGTAGTTGATTATAAGGCAAGTTATCAATTTTAAAATTTATATAACATAATGTTATAGTATTTCTTAAATCATTTTTCTGTCAATCATAATATCTATTGGTCCAGTTGTGAGGATTTTTGGTTTCTTTACCTTGAGTTGTAATCCATACTGAAGGCTGTGTTCTTTTATCTTTTGGAATAAGTGTTTCAAGTTCTCTTAATTTTCAACAAGCAAAGTTAAAACATTTAGTATCCCCTTGTTCTATTCTAACAACTGCCTCATGGTCTATGTACAGGTTCCTCATGAATAAAATTAAGTGTTCTAGAATACCCATTCTTTACCTTGTTGTCCATAATTTGTTATGATTCACATAATCAAATGCCTTTGTGTAGTCAACAAAGCAAAATAAGTATCTTTCTGGTATTTTCTGATTTCAGTGAAAATTCATCTGACATAAGCAATAATATCCCTGGTTCTGCAACCTCTTCTTTATCCAGCTTGAATTTCTGGCGGCTCCCTTTTGATGTATAATGACAATTAAAATATATATATATCTTCAGTATGCTTTTACTTGCATGTGATGTTATTGATATTGTATGATTTTTCAAATGACTTCTGTAATATTATTATTAGTGTTGTTTTTTGTTTTTCATTTTTACGGTTTTATTGTCTTTATATTTTCTGCTCAGTCTTTATGATTTTTTTTTTTTTAGTATTGTTCTTAGGTCCTCTTTTCTTGTATCAACACTTCCTCTCCTTGCATCATCTGAAAGGAGACAGCAATGGTGGCCATTAGGTCAAGTTACAATTGCATCCTCCAGAAAACCTGACCAATTGGGCAAGAGCCAATACCAAGATCTATACACTCAGAACAGTTTATACAAGCAAGACCTGCTAAAAACACTCTGAGGTGAACTGTACAAACAGTGAACAGAGAAGATCATCTCCTTAAAACACCTATCAGGAGATAATTTTCAGAGTTCTTAATAATACACAAACATACATTCATCAGATTAATACATATATACCACCACAATGTCTAAAATTCAGCAGAAAATTTCTGCTCAGCTGCAGAAACAAAATACAGTAGTTTGAATAAATGACTAAGAGGAAGAGCTAGAAATTGCTATGAAGAAAAACCTTTGGAACTACCTGAAATAGAATTCAGGAGAAAGATATTTAAGTGCACCCAAGTATTCCACAGAAATTTTGAGGGAAATAAGAAAGAATTCATGAAAGAACTACATAACAATAAATAAATAAATAAAGCACTGGAGACAATACAAAATCTGCCAAAATAGGTCCAGATAATCAATATTAAAATATCAGAAATAGACACTACTCCAAAAGGACAAAGGAGAAGAATTAAAATGGTGGAAGTCAGAATTAGTGAGCTTTAAGATAAATCTTGTAATACTTATAAGATGAATTATTAATACTGTAATATTGTATAATCCATAAAAAATAATGAAAAAAATCTGAAGAAAGTCTAAGAGTCATGTGAAACAACATGAAGAGAAATAACCTAGGGTTGATTCAAATTTCAAAACATGGAGAGACAAATAAACAGCAGAAAAGATAATTGAACAACTGCTGGAAGAAAATGTCCCTAATACCATGAGGGATGGGAAATTAAACATTCAAGAAGCTGAACAAAACCCAGGCAGGATAGACCCCAAGTGAAAATCACCATAACATCGTAGTCAAAGTCTCCAAAATCGAAGACAAGGAAAGATTTCTGAAAGAAATTACAGAAGAAAACACACATATTACCTAAAAAGGAAAACCAATAAGATTATACTCTGATTTCTTAGAAGAAATTATGCAGGCAAGATGGCATTGAGGAGACATATACAAAATTCTGAAATAAAAATTTGCCAACCAACAATTATATACACAGCAAAGTTTTCAATCAAATATGAGGGCAAACTCAGAATTATCAGGATAAATAGAAATTAAGCAATTTTTAAAAAGCTAAGCTAGTGCTTCAAAACATACTAAAGGGATTTCTTAGGACTGAGCACCAACAAGAACAGACAACAACCAGAGATTGACATATATGGCAACACCACCCAGGACTCAGTCCAGACGTGAAAGAGACCAAAGCAGAACAAAACTACAAGGATGAAAAAAGAGGATGACTACAAAGTGAAAGAAAAGAAATATAGTAACAAAGATCCAGGTGGTGAGGAAGTCAAGTAGGTTTCAGGATAGAACAGACTGTTTTAAAATGAAGAAGAAATTAATAAAGGACAGGGTAATCCCAAAGGAACTTAATACATCTCCACTTCAAAGTAAGAAAGGAAAAACCAAGAAGATTTTGGAAGCAGTAAAAGTATGGAGAAATTTATAAGAAAAAGCACACGCATAAAAATTAACTCAGCACAGGAAAACATACAGAACAAATAAACCAGCAGTACCACAAAAAACAAACAGGATAATGACAGAAATTAATCCATACCTATTTTACACTGAATGTCAATGGATTAAATGCACCAATTACAAGACAGAGAATAGCAGAATGGATAAGAAAAACAGATTATTCAATATTCTGTCTACAAGAGAAACTCTTTACACAGAAACATACACAAAAAAATTAAAGGATGGAAAAAAGTATACTAAGCTAATTGCAATTTAAAATAAACTTTTAAGCAAAACCAACATAGGAGACAAAGAAGGACATTATCTCATGGTTAAAAGGTTTATTGAAAAAGAAGACATAACCATAATAAACATCTACGCTCCGAACAAAAGAGACTGGAGAGATTGAATGCTGAGGATTCAGTATGGAAAACAGTATAATGCTTCCTCAGAAAGTTGGAAATAGAAATACCTTATTAAACAGCAATTTCTGTACTTGGTATATATTATTTTAATATTTTACTGTTTTCATATCTGGTTGGTATTGTACCTAAATGTGAAGATATGACACTTAGTTATCTAATGCTGTTATAACATTATAGAAATACTACCAGTGAATGACTTTAACAAACAGAAACATATTCTATCACAGTTCAGAAGTCCAAATTCAGAGTGGCAACTCTAGAGAAAGGCTTTTGTGTATTGTCTTCTTTTAGCATCTGTAGGTCCAGCATTTCTTGGACAGCTCAATGTGTCCTGGCATCAATATTCAAACCAAAAGATAAGTGGTTTGAATCCACCAGTAGCTTTGTTGGAAAAAGACATATTGTTGTACTTCTGCAAAGTTTTAAAGTTTTAGAAATCCTATTGGACCTCAAAGCCACTTTGAACCTCAGGTAGCAGCAAGCAGGATGTCATTTATACAATAAGACTTGAGAAGAAACCTGAACCTGTATAATTACTATTCAGACCTCAGCGTTTAAGCAGGCTGAGTCCACTTGGTCACAATTCTCCTGTTCTAACTGGGTTGTCATTTCAAATGGAAGTCAATGGATCTCAGAAGGTCAAGATCTTTTCCAGATATTTTGCATCTATTATCAATCTAAGGAATCATGATGGTGTAGTGGTTACGCATAAAGTTGCTGACCAAAAGATCAGTGGTTTGAACCCATCAGTATCTCTATTGGAGAAAGATATTTTGGTGTCCTGCAAAGATTTAAAGTCTTAGAAACCCTATGGAACAGTTCTACTTTGATTTATAGGGTAACTATGAGTTGGAATTGACTTGCTGCCAACTATTTTTTCTTTCTTTCAATATTCATTCCAGAAATTTAGCAACATCCATGTGGAGTCCTGGTGTGACACTGTGGGTCAATGCACTGGACTGCAAAGTCAGTTTAATCCACAAGGTTGGTGGATCAAGCTCACCAGCTGCTTGGGAACACTTATACAGGGTTGCTATGAGTTGTAACTGACTCAATGGCACTTAACAACAACAATAACATGATGAGTTATCTTTTGCCATTTCTACCATAGAGAATATCAAGAGTTCAAGTTATCAGAGAGGGAAGAAAAGAGGGGGGTACATTATTATTATTTAAATTTGATAACTTTATTGATAATAGTTTTTAATCAATGCTGGCTTTTTTTTTAGAAAAACATTTTTATTGTGAATTATGTGTTAGTTTACATGGGTGAATCTTATCTTTTGTACTTTGTTTCATTGCAATGATCACAATCCCCTGCATGCATCATCAAACACTCAAAGGGTACACCCCACAATCCTGCCCCTCTCCGGCTGCCAGTACACAATCCCTCTCCCTCCCTGAGTCTAGAGACCCCAGCCACTTCCTCTGTCCATGTCATTGCCTCTGCCTCCATCTCTAGTGTTACTGCCTTTCTGGACATGGTATCACACTTCACTTTTCTCCCTTGATGGTTCCAAGGATCTCTGCTCCTGGACTGCAAAGTCAGCCACTCCCTTCCTTTTGTTACCAAACATTTACATTTACCTTTACAACACTCACTGTCAGACCTGATAGCAATCATTCCCTATTGAACCACAGGAGTCCTTTCCCCCTCACCTTAAATCAACCCCATCCATACAGGTTGAAAACAATTCAGTGGAGATTCTACCTTTCCCTGTATCCTCTGGAGCTGGGTTCCCTATTGAAAGCTAGTAAACCAGTCACTTCTTGCCTTTGTAGTCCTTCCATTTTGGGGAGCCAATGTCTAAGTTACCCATCCCAGTTGACTCTGTGTACCAAGGGGATGAGAATGATCCTCACTGTAGAGATTTGTCTGATCCTTTGTCATACTGCATCCACAAGCATAGGTCAAGATCATCCACTTATAGTGAGTTCTTCCTTTTTTTTTCTTCTTCCCTCTTCTTTCTTCCTCTAGTCATGTTCTGATAATCCAGCCATTGATGCCAGGTCAAATGGGTAATATATGCAAGTGTGGGTATTGTTATGCATCCAAGAAGGGGTAAATTATTAACTATAGGGTAGACACAAATTAAATTGGGTAAATGGGAATACAATATAATAAGAGGGAGTTCAGTAAAAAAAAATAAAAAAAAAATAATGATGAAGACAGGAGAAGACACTGGAAATAGTACAAGAATTAAAGGTAGCAGAGGTAACTATTGTTATATATACAATCTTTCAGTAATTGTGACCAATGAGTGGATGCATACATAGGCAAGTCGACTAAATGGGTGTGGGAGGGATAGTTGCACTATCCATGAATGAATATAGGATTAACAGATATTATTTCTCCATGTCTACTTACTTATGTTGCAAATGTATCCACTAATTGGGGGGAACACAGAGAAGGCAAAGTTATGAAAACCTAAAAAATAAAATGGATTATTAGTATAGCTGAAATAGGCAAACGTTATATTGTTTCAATAAAATGAAAGTGAATTTAATTTTTTTCTTATTATATATTCCCTGCTTTTCTATTTCACCTTGTCAATAATAAAGACAGAACAAATAATTGAGCTGAATAGAGACTTTGATATTCATCTTTTCATGTGACATTTAGTAAGCAAAACCCTAACAATATTGAAATTATCCTTAAAATAGAACTTGCCATGATGATAAACACAGTTCAGTGAATGATACATTATACAGTATTTTACTCTGACAATAGACCGATGAGTGGTTTAAGTGATCCATACATTTCAAAGCTCAACAAATATCTATTTTTTTAACTCATACTCTACAAGCCTTTCAAAATTCATAGTTGTCTAATGTCTTATAAAGAACTCCACACATCCAATTTTGTTCCTAACTAAATCCCTTCAAAAGAAATCTTGAAAAATTTATATTTCCCTTTAATACTTTTGGGCCATACTTACTTATGCATAATAATAAATCACATTTTATTTATTCCTGTTGGAACCAACTTGATAACATAAACAACAACAAAAGTTTAGACAGCAATTTTTAGTTATTGATGCTATTCTTTAATAATATGTATTACTAAAAATTAGTAGCTTGATGGGTGGTTTTATTATTACAAGTAATACACTTTATATTAGAGAGTTTTGCCATCCCTATGAATTGATCCCACCACTTATGTGTCAGTTTGTTATACTGTGGAGTCTTGCCTATTTCTATGGTATAATGAAATGTGCAAAGACCTCAAATTAGAAAACTAAAAGGGAAGGAAAGTCTCTTCGTAAAGCTGAAAGTACTGAAGGAAAATTTCAAGCCTTCAGTTACAATATTGAAGGATTCTATGGAAAAAATATTGAAAGATGAAGGAAATATCAAACAAAGATAGAAAGAGTACACAGAGTGACTGTGTCAAAAAAAAAAAAAAAAATTGGTCAATAGTCAACCATTTTGTTTTTGTTGCTATTGTTAAGTGCGACAAAGTTGATTCCAACTCATAGCAAGCCTGTGTAGAGTTTCCAGTGTTCCACAGCACTATTATACAGGACTCCCTTCAACCATTCTCAGAGGTAACACATGATCAAGAACTGACAAAATTTAAGAGAGACATCTGAGCCACAGTGAAGTCCAAAACTGATGGACTAATAATTGAAATGTTCCAAGAAAAGATGCAGCACTGGAGGTGCCAAGAAACCTGGAAGACAGGTACCTATAAAACTGAAAGAAATCCATATTAGTATCCATTTCAAATAAAAGTGATTCAACAGAAAGTGGTAATTATTCAACAATATAATTAATGTTACATACAAGTGAAATTTTGTTGAAGACCATTTAAAGACTATTGCAGTACTGCATTGACAGGGAATTACCAGAAATTCAAGTCAGATTCAGAAAAGGAAATGAGACAAGTGATAACATTAGTGATATAAAATGGATCTTGGCTAAAATAATAGAAAATCAGAAAGATGCTTATCACTGTTTCATCAACTACACAAAGGCATTTGATATTGTTAACCATACCAAATTCTGTATGTCTTTGCAAAGAATGGGAATCCCAAAATATGTAATATTGTTTGTATAGACATTTTACATACAGCAAAAGACAGTCATTTACACAGAAAAAAGGGATACTGCATGATTTAAAATCAGAAAGGCTGTGTCTATTCACATACTCATTAAATCTATAGGCTGAACAAATAGTCTTAGAAGCTGAACTATATGAAGAAGACCAGTGCATAATGATTGGAGGAAGATTAATTAGTATTATGTAATATACCGATGACACAACCTTACTTGCTGAAAGTGAAGAGGACTTGGCTCACTTATTGATGAAGATGAACATTCTTCAGTATTGATTACACCTCAACATAAAGAAAACAAAGTCCTCACAATTGGATTAATCATTATCACAATACAAGGACAAAAGATTGAAGTTGTCAAGGTTTCATTTTACTTGAAGCCTAATCAACACCCATGGAAGCAGCACTCAGGAAATCAAGCAGTATGTTACATTGAGAAATTCTGATATAAAGAATCTTTTTACAGTCTTAAAAATTGAAACGATATACGGTG
>NW_006408561.1:9118437-9137611 GCF_000296735.1 Chrysochloris asiatica | reverse complement strand
TATTAAGTCCAAAGACATTGCATTACAACATCTCCCTTTTTCTTTCTTAATATTAAGGTGAAAACAAAAGAGAAATGGGTAATTTATATAATATTCCAAAAGCAAACCAGTTGTCATCCAATTTATTCCGATTCATAGAAACCCTATAGGACACTGCAGAACTGCCCCCATAGGGTTTCTAAGGCTGTAATTCTTTATGGAAGCAATCACCCGTATCATTCCCCTGTGAAGCAGCTGGTGATTCAAAACTACTGATATTTTGGTTACAAGCTGAGGTGCTTAACTACTGCACTACCATGACTTATACAGATACTATTATCAAAAACCCTGTTGCAGTTAGACACAAGCAATTTGACAGGTACACAATTAACATTGACAATTAACATTATTTGAGTCCTGCTTATAGAAGTAGTAAAATTATATGAAGAAAAATTGGCAAGAACAGTATACCCATTACAACATAAAATTTCAATTAATTTTCTAATAATTGATCAAATAAAGTCTGACTACTTTTAATTAAAATATGGCCATTTTTTATTTTTTTAAAGTTTAGATTGCTGATTATTAAACTTGTAAAATGTCTCAATTAGTTCCCACTAATGCATTTTTATTTTTCTTTGAAAGTTAAAAATAATCTCATTAAAAACAAATTAGAATTTTAACTAATTGATTAGGTGACAGTTCCATTGAGTTGAATTTTTCATATTCCTCAGTTGATGACAAACTATCAATATCTATGTATGAAAAATTATACACTCATTTGAAAATATGCATGTTTTATTTTATTTTACTCTTTAATCCACATTTCCCATACACATCCAATGATCCATAAACCACATTTCATATATTGTAATCTGTTTGATGTATGCTACTTTAATTATGTTTGCTTGTAAAATATACAATGTTTTCTATTTGGTCCAAATATCATAAAACATTACTAACATTGTACTATGTGGCACTGCAGGATAATGCATTGGACTGAAAGGTCGGTCAGTTTGAACCACAAGGTCATAAGTTCAAACCCACCAGCCACTTCTTGGAAACCTTATACAGGGTCTCTGTGGTTCAGAACCGACTCGATGGCACGTAAGAACAACAACCAACAACATGGATTTTGTTCAACTTCATAGTTTTTATTAGTAAAACTGTATTTTAATATTTATCTACTATTTTAGATACATTTTATGTGTAGTTTCTTCCAGTATGCTACTCAAGAGCAGTGGATTTACAATGTTTTATCTAATTCCTTAGAGATTAAAACAGTTTCTCTCCAACTCTCAACCACTACAAAAAATGTTGCATCATCCCTTATGCACATCTGAAATCTGTAACAAAGTATGGAATTGCTGGATTAAGTGGTATCAACCGTTCCAGTCTTATAAATACAAATCTCCCAATGAATTTTAGAATGTTTACATTTTTAAGTACATCTTTAAATGGTAGTTTTTTTGCATATAATATTTTGGGGACAAGCAGTTATCTGATATCTGAACATGGATTCTGCTTTGTCAGAAACTGACTTCAACATGAGCTCTGTCTTTATCCCACTAGCAGAAAATGCTCCCAATCCCAATCTTCTAAAGGAATGATATTTCCCTCTCCATAGCAAGAGGATATGGCACTTTCTATAGGCCGAAAGATCTCCAGAGGATGAGTAATGCAGTGGCTCTGTATAATAAGCACTGGACTACAAACAACAAGGTCGGTGATCCAAGTCCACAGTCATTCCATAGGAGAAAGATGAGGGTCTCTACTTCCATAAAGATTTACAGCCTCAGAATCCCTACATAAAGTTTCTGTTAGCCAGATTCTGTGCAACAGCATGTAACAATCACAACAACAATCTCAAATTGTCCCTGAGTGATGCAAACGTTAATGCATTTGGCTACTACCAAAAAGTTTGTAGGTTTATTTCCACCTAAAGGGGTTCTCAGGAAAAAAAAAAAAAAGATCTGGTGATTTATTTCTATAAAACATGGCTATTGGAAACCATATGAATTCCAATTCTACTCTGACGCAATAAGGTCGACATGAGTAGAAGCTGACTCAGTGGTAATTGGTATGGCATAATCTCAGAGACTACCACTCATCTGTCAGTTTGTCATACTATGGTGGATTCCATGTTGCTGTGATTCTGGAAGCTATGCCACCAGTATTTTAAATACCAGCAGGGTCACCCATGGTGGACAGGTTTCAGCTGAGCTCTCAGTCCAAGACAGAATACTAAGAAGTAGAGATAGACTGCTTCCAAATATTTAGTTGATGAAAACCTTATGAATAGCAGTGGAACACTATTGAATACTGAAACATGATGAAGAGCACCAGAATTCAGATATAGTTCCGAAAGATGAATCCCTAGTTTGGAAGACTCTAAAATATGAATGGAAAAGTGCTGACTCTTCAAAGTAGAGTTGACTGTGATAATGCAAACTGAGTAAAGCCTTAGGGACCTTCATTTGCTGACTGGGCACAACTCAAAATGAAGATAAATAGCTGTAAATATCCATTAATAACTGGAACATGACATGTACTAAGCATGAATCTAGGAAAACTGGAAATTACCAAAAATGAAATTGAACACATGAACATTGATGTCCTAGGCATCAGTGAGCTGAAATGAACAGATATTGCCCATTTTGAATCTGAAAACAATATAGTTTAAAACTAACATAGTTTACTATGCTGGGATTGACAAATTGAAGAGGAATGTTAATCACAAAGAACATATCATGATCTGTCTTAAAAAATAATGCTGTCTGTGATAGGAAATAGCCATAGGCCTCCAAGAAAGAAAAAAATATATCACTAGTATTCATACTTACTCACCCACCATTAAAGTAAATGGTGAAATTGAAGAATATTACCAAATTATTCTGTCTGAAATTGATCAAATATGCCATCAAGATATATTGATTATTATTGGCAATTGGAATGCAAAGGTTGGAAACAAACGGGAAGGATCAGTATTGGAAAACACGACCTCAGTAATAGAAATTTTGTTGGATATTGCATGATGGAATTTTGCAATACTAATGACTTCTTCATTGCAAATGCCATTTTTAAACAACATTTTGTTGTCAAGTGCCGTCAAGTCAATTCCGACCCATAGTGACCCTGTATAAGGTTTCCAAGGAGCAGCTGGTGAGCTTGAACTTCTGACCTTGCAGCTCAAACAGCTTTGCAGTCTGGTGCATTAACCCACAGCACCACACCAGGACTCCTTAAACAACATAATATGTGGTTATATACATGGACCTCACCAGGTGGAATACAAAAAAAATCAAATTGACTACATGTGTGGAAAGAGACAGTAGAAAAGCTCCATATCATCAGCTAAAACAAAACCAGGGACAGAATGTCAAATAGACTATCAGTTGGTCATAAGCAAATTCAGGTTGAAGCTGGAAAAAATTAAACCAAGTCCTGAAGAGCCAAAATATGACTTTTCAACATATCACACACAAACTTAGAGATCACCTTAAGAACAGATTTGATGCATTAGACACTAAAGACCAAAGAACAGAGCATTGTGGATTGACATCAAGAATGTCATACAGGAAGAAAGCAAAAGGTCACTAAGAAGACAAGAAAGAAGACCAAAATAGATCATCAGAAGAGACTCTGAAACTTGCTATCCAATGTACAGATGCTAACAAAAATGAAAGAAATGAGGATGTAAAAGAGTTGAATAGAAAATGTCAAAGGACAAATTGAAAATGCAAAGTCAAATATAATGAAATATGCAAAGACCTGGAATTAGAAAAATAAAAGGGAAGAACACACTTAGCATTTCTCAAGCTGAGGCAACTGAAGAAAAGATTCAAGTCTCGATTTTAAATATTGAAAGATTCTGTGGACAAAATATTGAATGATGCAGAAAGCATCAAATGAATATGGAAAGAATACACAAAGTGACTATACCAAAAAGGAATAGTCTATGTTCAACCATTTCAACAGGTAACATATGATCAAGAGTCAATGATATTAAAAGGAAAAGTTTAAGGTGCATTGACAGCATTGGTAAAGAACAAAGAGCTCCAGTAATTGATGAAATACAAATTGAAATCTTTCAACAAACTGATGCAGCACTAGAGGCACTCATTTATCTATGCAAGAAATTTGAAAGACAACTACCTTGCCAACTGACTGAAAAATATCCAAATTTGTGAACATTCCAATGAGACGTAACTAGAGAATGAAAAAATCATTGGACAGCCTCATTAATATTGCATGCAAGTAAAATTTTGCTAAAGATAATACAAAAATGACTGCAACCATACATTGACAAGCCAGTTTCAGAAGAGGACATGGAACAAAGGATGCCATTTGTGACATCAGACAGATCTTGGCTGAAAGCAGAGACTATCAGAATGATGTTTACCTGTGCTTTATTGACTATACAAAGGCATTTGATTCTGTGAATCATGACAAACTATCGACAACAGTGCAGAGAATGAGTATTCCAGAACACTTCATTGTGTTCGTGAGGAACCTGTGCCTAGAGCTAGAAGCAGATGTTTGAAGAAAACAAGTGAATACCAAAAGGTTTAAAATTAGTAAAGTTGTGCTCCAGGATTGCATTCTTTCATCATACTTATTCAATCTGTATGCTGAGCAAATAATCTGAGGCGCTGCATGATATGAGGGAAAATGTGGCATCAGGATTGGAGGAATACTCATTAATAACTTTTGATACACAGTTGATGTAACCTTGCTTGCTGAAGAAAGAGGACTTAAATAAATAAAGAAATAAATAAAAACTTACTGATGGAGATCAAAAGCCACAAACTTCTGTATGGGTTGTACCTCAGTGTAAAGAAAACAAAAGTCCTCACCACTGGACTAACAAATTACATCCATATAAATGAAGAAAACATTGAATTTGTTAATGATTTCATTTGGCCCCCTTCAGTCAATCAACAGCTCTGGTAGCATAATGGTTACTAATCGGGCTGTGAACCTTAAGGTCAGCAGTTTGAAACTACCAGCTGTTCCATGGGAGAAAGATGAGGCTTTCTGCTCCCATAAAGATTTACAGCCTCAGAAACTCTGTACAAGGTCTCTCTGAGTCAGAACTGACTTCACAGCACATAATGATCAATAACATTCATGGAAGCAACAGTCATGAAATCAAAGGACATATTTCATTATGCAAATATGGTACACAAGATGTACCATATTTGGGGTATTGAAGAGCAAAGATGTCAGTTTGAGGAATAAGGCACCCCTGATGCAAGCCATGATATTTTCAATAGCCTCACATGCATGTGATAGTTAGACATTGAGTAAGGAAGACTTTAGGAGACTTTATGCATTTGAGTTATAGTGTTGTAGGAGAATATTAAAAGTACTGTGGACTACCAAAAGAAAAAGCAAATCTGTGTTAGAAGTATAGCCAGAATGCTCCTGGAAGCCAGGATAGCCAGACTTCATCCCTCATACTTCAGATATATTATCAACACAGACCAGTGTCTGGAGAAGGATATCATGATTAGTAAAGCAGAGGGTCAGAAAAAGGAAGTCCTCCAACAAGATGGATTGGCAACGTGGCAACAGCAATGAGCTCAAGTGTAGCAACAATTGTGAGGTTGTTATAGGACCGTGCAGTGTTTCATTCTGTTATGTATAGGTTTGTTATGAATCAGAACTGACTTGATGGCATTTAACAACAACAACAACTATGTCAGACAACTTTTTTGTTGCTGTTGTTAAGTGTTGTCAAGTCCATTTCAACTCATTAAGACCCTATGCAGTGTTCTTGAAGAGCGGCTGGTGAATTTGAATTGCTGAACTTGCAGTTCTAATAGACCTTGCAGTTCAGTGCTTATCCTGTAGCACCACACCAGGAATCCTAGAATATACGTAAACCCTTAAAAGCAAAGCAGAAGAAACAGGCATCTAGTGTATTCAGTTTAATTTTCAAATAAACATATTTTCTGACAGCTTTCCCGTAAGGAAAACTGGTGTTCTTATCCTTGATTTTAGTGAATACCAAACATTGCATCTGAAGTTTATCCTGAGTCCAGAATACTTAGGTAGTTTTGTTTGTTTTCAACAGTTAAAACCTTTTTCAGTTGCCTTCTTACAAGATAAGTTCTCAGATAGATATTTTATTATAATATGATGCTTATTGATTTGTGATCAATTGTTTCTCTTTTAATACTTTAGAAATATTTAATTTCTGGTTTTCTAAAATTTCAGTATTATAAAGAAAAAGTTATAAAATATTTTTATTTTATGGCTTTATGAATGGATTTAGCAACCACACTGCTGAGTGCTCTTTCTGTCACCAGCAGAGATCAATACTGAATCACTGATATGGCACCTTTTCCCAGAATGATAAGTCACCTACATGGTGACATGTTAATTACATTTCACCATTTGCGTCAAAAACAGGTATGTGCTTGCTTTTTACTGAAATAAACACTTACTCTGGATACACATTTGCCTTTATTTAATGCAGCACATCTACCAAAACTATCATCTCTGGATGACATATACAGTGATATATATACCACACTGCATTGCTCCTGATTAGGGAACTCACAGCCAATAATGTGCAGTGATAACCTTATGCTCATGGACTTTATTGGTCCTGTCATTTTTTTGTTTTGTTTTGTTTTTTGTTTTTCTTAATTTTCCTGAAGAAGCTTGCTTGATAGAATGGTGAAATGGCCTTTTAAATATTTCATTACACTGTCATCTAGATGCCAATAAGTTATAGGACTGAGACAATGTTCTATAGAATGTTTAGGCACTTAATCACTGGCTGATATGGTACAGTTACTGCCATAGCCAGGATTCCAGGATTCATGGGTCCAGGAATCAAGAAATTTAAATAGTGGGAGTGACATTCTCAATTATTACTTCCAGTGATCCAATCACAAAATCTTTACAGTTTGTTACCATGCCTATATATTTTGACAAGTCTACTGGTCTTAGTTCTAAAGAACTAGTTGTACTTCTTCAAACACAAATTGGTTTGTGTTGGAAAAACTATGACCAGTATACATTAAATATTCTACAGTATACATTATTTATACATTAAATATGACCATGATATATTAAATATTCTACTCCAAATGAATTAATTATTCTACAATCTTCCTTATTCACTGTCCAACTTTCACATGCATATGAAGTTATTGAAAATATCATGGCTTGGGTCAGGGGCACCTTAGTCTTCAAACTTGACATCTTTGTTCTTAAACACTTTAAAGAGTTCTTGCACAGAGATTTGCCTAATGCAATACATCATTTGATTTCTTGACTGCTGCTTCCATGAGTGTTGATGGTTGATGGGAGCAAAATGAAATCTTGACAACTTTAATATTTTCTCCATTTATATGGATGCTTTTTATTGGCCTACTGGTCAGGATTTTTGTTTTCTTTGAATTGAATTGAAGCCATACCAAAGACTGTGGTCTTTGATCTTCATCAGTATGTATTTTAAGTTCTCCTCACTTTCAGCAAGGAAAATATCATCTGCATATCACAGGTTTTTAAAGAATCTTCCTCCAATCCGGATGCCACATTTTCTTCATATAAACCAGCTTCTCAGATTATTTGCTCACCATACATCCCTGGCACACAACTGAACTAAACCATTAGGTATTCCCTTGTTCTGTTCCAACAACTACCTCCAGGTCCTCATGTACAGGTTCCTCATGAGCACGATTAAATGTTGCAGAATACTCATTCTCTGCAATATTTTTTGTTATGATCTACACAATCGAAGGCCTTTGCATAGTCAATAATGAACAGGCAAACTTTTTTTTTTTGTATTCTCTACTTTCAGCCAAGATCCATCTGGTTTCAGCAACAATATCCCTTGTTCCACATCCTCTTCTAAATCCTGCTTGAACCTCTGGAAGTTCTCTATCAATGTGTGGTTGCAGCCATTTTCTGAATTATCTTTAACAAAATTTTACTTGCATGCAATATTAATGATGTTTTCCAATAATTTCCACATCCCATTGGGTCACCTCTCTTTGGAATGGGCACAAATATGGATTTCTTCCATTCAGTTGGACAGATAGCTGTCTTCCAAATTTCTTGGCATAGAGGAGTAAGTGCTTCCAGTGCTGCATCAGTTTATTGAAATATTTCAATGTGTAGTCCATCAGTTCCCAGAGCAGTCTTCTTTGCCAATGCTTTCAATGCACTCTGTCAGTATTGTTGGCTTTTGATCATATGCTACCTCTTGAAATGGTTGAATAAACACTTTCTTTTTGGATCAGTGACTGTGTGCAATAATTCTGTCTTTTTTTTTTTCTTTTTCTTTTTCTTTTGAACCTTTTTTACATCATTCAATATTTTGCACATAGAATCCTTCAATATTTCAAGTCAAGGCTTGCATTTTTTCCTTCAGTTCCCTCAGCTTGGGAAATTCTAAGTGTGTTCTTCCCTTTTCATTTTTTAATTACCAGACCACAAATTTCAGAATGTCTCCTGATGTCCATTTTGTTCTATTCCTTCTTTCTTGTATTCTTAATGACCTTCCTGTATGATGTTCTTGATCTCATCCTATAACTCTTCTTGTCTTCAGTCTTCAGTGTCTAATTAATCAAATCTATTCTTGTTATGGTCTCTAAATTCAGGTGGGGTATGTTCAAAGTCATATGTTGGCTCTTGTGGACTTGTTTTAGTTTTCTTCAGTATGAACTTGCCTATGAACAATTGATTGTCTGTTCTACGGTCTGCCTCTGGCCTTGTTTTGGCTAACGATATAGAGTTTTACATCATCTCTTACCAAAGATATAGTCAATTTGATTTCTATGTCTTCTCTCTGATGAGGTCCATATGTATAATCATCTTTTATGTTGTTTACAAATGATATTTGCAATGAAGAAGTAATTGGTCTTGAAAAATTCTATCAATATCTCCAGCATCGTTTCTGTCGCCAAGACTATATTTGTTAACTACTGATCCTTCCTCTTTGTTTCCAACTTTTGCATTCCAATCTCCAGTAATAATCAACTCATATTGATTGAATGATTGAAAAGTTTCAGACTGAAGAATTTGGTTGTTGTTGTTGTTATGTGCCCCTGAGTCAGTTTTGACCCATAGCAACCCTATTTAGGGTTTCCAAGGAGTGACTGGTGAGCTTGAACCTCTGACCTTGAAGTACAAACGGCTTTGCCATCTGGCACATTAACCCACAGCTCCACACCAAGACTCCTTCAATTTCATCATCACTGGCTTTAGTGGTTGATGCATAAATTTGATTAATAATGGTATAATTTTTTTATTCCATGTTGGCATATGGATATTATCATATTACACACAGCATTGTACTTCACGACAGACTTTGATATGTTCTTTTTGATTAAAAAATCAATGCCATTCTTATTTAATTTGTCATTTCCAACATGGTAAATCATGTGATTGTCAGATTCAAAATGTCTAATTCTTGTCCATTTCAGTTCACTAATGCCTAGCAGATAGATGTCTATGTTTTCCATTTCATTTTTGACAATTTCCAATCTTCCTAGATTCATACCATGTTTCAGTTATTAATTGATGTTTACAGCTGTTTCTCTTAATTTTGAGTTGTACCCCATCAGCAAATGAAGGTCCCAGAGACCTTCAATTGTGTCATCAGTCACCTCTACTTTGAGGAGGCAACTCTTCCCATCATACTTTGAGTGCCTTCCAACCCAAGATGCTCAGCTTCTGACACTAAATCTGACAATATTCTGGTGTTCTTCATCATGTTTCAATGTTCAATATTCTGGTGCTGACAGTGTTCCACTGCTACTCATAAGGTTTTCACTGACTAAATATTCAGTAGTCTGTCTCTGCTTCTTCCTAGTCTGTCTTGGTTTGGACGCTCAGCTGAAACCTCTCCAGCATGGGTGACCCTGCTGGTATTTAAAACACTGGTGGCATAACTTCTTGAATCACAGCAACACACAAGCTACCACAGTATGACAGACTGACAGACGAATGGTGGTTCATTGAACTAGAAATTACAAATGCTAGAGAGCCACTTTAGACTCTTCATTCCTCCGAATCAAAAGAAAGGGTGGGAGGTACTGTAATGACTATTCTGAGTACATCAATTGTTTATATCTTTCTTTTGCCTTAGTATGTAACTACGTAATTTGTCTAGCCACACTTGATCAGTGCCTCTGGGAGTGTATTATCATTTGGGCTATTACAAATAATGTGTCTATAAACACTTTTAGTACAATTTTCCATATGAATAAGTTTTTATTCCACTTGGGTGAATGCCCAGTAATTGTTGTGTCATATGGGAGTTTTATGGGTAGTATTTACAAACTTCCAAACTTTGTACCAAAGTGGCTATGTCATTTTTCATATCTGCCAGCAGTATGAGTAATTCCATTTATCTGCATCCTTGCTAGTATTTGATAATGTCACTAGTTTTAGTCTTAGTCATTCATATAATTGTGTAGTGATAGTTCATCATGATTCTATTTTGAATTCTCCTTGTAGCACTAGACTGGAACATCAGTTTGAACCACAAGATCAGTGGTTCAAACTCACCATTCACTCCTAGGAAACCCTATACAGTGTTGTTATGATTCAGAACCAACTCAACAGCACTTAACAACAACCATAGCTAATAATGTTGAACAACTTTCTATGTGTTATTTGCCACTAATATAACCCTTTTGAGAAATAAATTTCTATTATTTAGAAGTGGGTTGTTTAATTTTCAGGTGTTTAGAAAATCTGTTGTTTTTCTGTTATTGATTTCCAGTTTGATCCTATGGTAGTTAGGGAATGTACTTTATGAAACACATTATATGATTTCAGAATATTTAAATTAGTTGAAATTTGTTTTACAACCTAGGGTATGTTCTTGATGAATTTCATAACACTTGAAAATGTGGGAACTCTCCCAATATTGGTTGAAATATTATATGGCTCTGAATGATAAGCACTGGCCTGTGTACTACAAGATTGGTAGCTCTAGCCCACCAGTTGCTCTACAGGAAGAGGTGAGGCTTTCTATTTTGCAAAGAATGACAGTCTTGGAAACTGTATATAGGGTTACTATGAGTTTGAACTGACTCAATGGAACTTAAAGACAACCATATAATATATAGAGCTTCTGAGGAGCAGCTGGTAGGTTTGAACCACCGACATTGTGATTAGCATTCCTGTGCTCATCTTACATCATCACACAAGAACTCCATATTGCTGTTAAGTGCTGATGGATCTACTGTTAAAGGTTTGTGGAATTGAACCACCAACCTATGGTTAGCTGTCCAGTGTTTATCCTAAAGCGTCATGCCAGGACTTCTATTAGAGTGCTTCAGGAAGTTCATGGTTAATATTCCATTATTTTTCTATTTGACTTTTGTTCACTAAGTTCTTGAAGTCTGATCATGTATGTATGAATGCATGCTTGTAATATAATATAATAACCATAACATAACACAACACAATATAACATAATATAATGTATTATGTGGTTGCTGTTAAGTGCCATCCAGTTGGTTCGAACTCATAGTGACTTTTTTTGCTTTTCTAAGGAGCAGTTGGTGCATTGGAACTGCTGATCCTACAGCACCACACCACATTATAATATGATATGATATAATATAATATGATGTCATATAAAGTCCTAGTGTGGTTCTGTAGGTTATTGCGCTAGACTACAAAGTTGGTTTGAACCACAGGTTGGCAGTTCAAGTTCGTCAGCACTCCTTAGAAACCCTATACAAGGTCGTTGTGGATCAGAGCCCACTCAGCAGCACTTAACAACAACAATATATTATATATAAGCTTATACATGTTGTTGTTAGGAGCTGTAGAATTGGTTCTGACTCATGTATAGGTTTCCCAAGGTTTTCTAGATCTTTGCAGGAACAGAAAGTCTCGTCTTTCCCCTTTGTACCAACTAGTGGGCTCAAACCTCAAACCCAATGGTTCACAGTCCAGTGCTTATCATATGGAGCCACTGTACTTACATATTATGTGTATTTTATGCCATTAGGTGACAATTAGCAAATTTAACTGGTAAACCAATTCATGCATCTGACTTTTTATGATTCTAATGTTTTCCTCTAACCAAAACAAGTATGTCTTCATTATTTTGTGTTAGATGCCACTGAGTTGGTTTTGACTTATGATGACCCTATGTACAACGGAACAAAGCACTGCCTGGTCTTGTGACATCCTCATAATTGTTGCTATGTTTGATCTCATTGTTGCAGCCATTGTGTCAGTTCATCTCAGTGAGAGGGTCTGGATCTTTTTTACTGATGCTATTCTTATCCAAGCATGATGTTTTTCTCCAAAGATTGATACTTTAAGATGATATTTCCAAAATATGTGAGAAGAAGTTTCATCATCCTCACTTTTAAGGACTATTCTGACTATATTTCTCCTAAGACAGATCTGATACTTCTTCTGATTGCCCATAGTATATTTGATATTCCTAACAAACTCCATAATCCAAATGTATCAATACTTCTGTCATCTTTATTCATTGACCAGGTTTCACATGTGTATTGATTTGTTGTTGCGTTAGGAATTTAAATTCTTGGGTTAGGTGCACAATTGATAAAATAGGTAAACATATTTCACGTTATTCTCTACTTTCATTCATGTTTCACCTGATACCAACAGTGATATCCCTTGTTTTTTGTCTTCTTCTGAGTCTAGATAATTTCCTGTCTATATACTGCAACTACATTGAATTATACTCTGCAAAATTTTACTTGTCCCACCTCCTCCAAAAACAGAGTAGTCAGGAATGGGCAACTTAGATGTTGGCTACCCAAAATGGGGGGACTAAAAAGGCAAAAAGTGACTGGCTTACAAGCTTTCAAGAGGAAGCCTAGATCCAGAGGACATGGAGGAAGATAGAATCTCCATTGAGTAGTATCCAATCTGTCTGGGCGGGGCTGATAAAAGGAGACAGTGATAAGTCTCTTGTGGTACAATAATGAATAATTGTTATCAGGACTGACGTTGAGGGTTGGAAATGTAAAGGAAGACATTTTGTAGCAAAAGGAGGGGAGTGATTGATTTTTCAGTCTAGGAGTGGAGGTCCCAGGGACCATCAAGTGACAAGAGCAGAGAACAGAACCCTACCCAGAGAAACAGTGATACCAGAGATGGAGGCAGAGACGATGACAGGGAGAGATGGAGCGGCTGGGGACTCTGGACCCAGAGAGGGAGAGGGGCTGTGTGCTGATGACTGGGGATGGGAGCAGGCAGGCTTTAGGGTATATCTTTTTTTGATTGATGATGCATGGAGGGTATTGTAACCATGGCAATGAAACGATATACGATAGGATGAATGTAAAGCTAATGTTCTCCCATGTAAATTATCACTCACAATAAAACATTAAAAAAAAGAAAGAAAGAAAAATAGTTTATTTGTGTTTAATAATTAAAATTTGGGGAGTACTTGACTTGGCCAATATTCTCAGTAGTTTGGAATTTGAGATGCTGTTATTCCTAATGATGAGATCTAACATAATATAATAAACTCACATGATGAGATTTTCTAGGAGCAGCCATTAAATTAAAAGGAATCTTCTTCAGGGAAGTAAACTGCTTCCAATATACTGGACACTTGGGCAAAGCTTGCTACCTTTCTGCTGGATATAGAACCTGCATTTGATTTTTCAAGTCCAAACCTCCAGTTATTTGTTCTTGAAACTGTGGCCTGCTCTGTTGCCTGCCTATTCTGGAAGTCATGAGCATTCTGCAATCTTAACTGCCTAACCTGCTTGCCTGCTGTCTGACGTGCCAATCTTGGTTCAATTAACCCATGGACTTAGGAATTGCCCATTTCTACAACTGTGTTATCAATTTACTTGATATAAACTTTATTTATATATACGTAAGCTTCACTGGTTTTCCTTCTTTAGGAATCCAAGTTAAGCTAGATGATATCAATCTTCCTGAACTTCTCTTTCCACAGTTGTAGTCATTTAATTCCTGTGTATTACAACTGTGGGGGTCCATTAGTATGTTATCAGTTATTTTGCTGAGTTATTTGCAGTGAGTAAGTTACTGCTCTTGCAAAATTCTATCATAGGATCTCTAGGGTAGTTTCTATCACCAACACTTTGTTTATTATCAACTTTCTCATTTCAATCAATAGCAATTTACCAATTCTTCTCAATTTCTTGTTTGTTAAATTTCAGACTGCAAAAATTGGTGAAAATCTTTATTTTTTTCATCTTGGCCTTAGTGGTTGTTGTATAAATTCTAATAATAGTTGTATCAAATATTCTGACTTCTGGGCATATGGATATTATTTTTTCACTGACATTGTTGTACTCCAGAATAGATCTTAAAGTGTTCTTTTTCAATGATGAGCAAGATGCCATTCTTCTTAAATTTCCCATGCATGGCATAGTAAACCATAGGATATTGAATTTGAAATGGCCATTACCAGTCCATTTCAACTCACATAAGCCTGGAATATCAATCTTTGTGTCCTACATTTTATTTTCAGTGATTTCCAAGTTTCCTAATGTCTTACTTTGTACATTAAACTTTCCAGTTATTAATTTCTACTTGGAGCTGTTTTTTTCTCATTTGGAATTTTCCCACATTAGCAAATGAGTTTCCAAACAAACTTTTATTCAATGTTTTCATTGAATGTGACTGTTTTTGAGGAGGCAGCTATTACCCATTCATATTTGAGTGTCATCCAACTTAAGGATCTCATCTTTTTTGAAAGTTTTTATTGTGAATTAGAAGTTTACAGGGCAGATCATCAGTTTTACATTAAACAAATCATGTACAACAAATCATTACAATGATCATAATCCCCTCCATGTACCACCATCAGTTAACAGTATTTTTCTCTATTAGTTTTAGCTTCTTTTATTTTTGTTAAACACTCAGGCACATATTATAATTTAAATCACCAAAGAGCACATTCTGAAAGCCTACCTCCTGGCCACCATCTCTCAAACCCTCTCTTTCAATGAATCTAGAGTCCTCAGCTGCTCCCCCTCTCCATGTCCCCATCTCTGCCTTCATCTCTGGTGTCGCTGTTTCTCTGGATAGGGTCTTGCATTCCCTTTGTGCTCTTCTCCCTTGATGGTCCTAGAGTCCTCTGTTCCTGGAATGCAAGATTGACTACTCCCCCATTTTTGATACAAAACTTCTACCTTTACAATTGTGACAGTCATTATTAGTCATGATAACAATTACTCAATACTGAATCATAAGAATCTTACCCCATCTCTTTTAACCAGACCCATCTAGACAAGATGAAACTATTCAGGGGGTGCTCAATCTTCCCCACACACTCTTAAACTAAACTCCCTCTTTAAACCTTGTAAGCCAGTCACATCATGCCTTTATTGCCTGCTCATTTTAGGTATCCAATGTCAATGCTGTCTGTCCCTATATTCCCTGTATACAGAGGGGATAGCATTGATACTTGATGTGAAGACTCCGTCCCTCTCTGTTGGTATTTAGAGCTAAGACATCCATATGTGTAGGTCAAGTTCATCAAATTGTAGCAATTTATCCTCATTTCCTTTATTAAAAAAAAAAAAAAATTATCTTCCTCTAGTAGAGTTCTGATCATCAAGCCATCGAGGCTAGATCAAATGGGTACTATCTGCAACTTTGGGTGTTCTTGTGCATCTCCCCTCACTTCATATCAGCTGGATTCTTCACTCTCAGCTCAAACCCTCCATGGTTATGTCCTTGTCCATGGGTTCAGGTGTCCCCGGGTGTCACCACACTTTGGACCAAGCAGCCCTTCCTCTTCTATCTCTCATCTCCAGGTCAACAGGTGTCTATGGAAAGTGATTGAACTAAGCCTATTTTTTCATTGCTGCCTTCCCCTCTCTTCAGTTCACTAGTTGACCAATGTGGTCCTGGCTATATTTCTTCCAAGACAGATGGCATTGTCCCATTCCAAGATACTTTCAATATTCTTCCCCAACACCATAATTCAAAAGCATTGATTCTTTCTTATTTGTTGTCCGACTTCCTCACGTATATTAATCAATTGAAAATACAATGGCTTAATTCAGGTACACCTTAGTCTTCAAACTGATACTTTTGTTATTTAACAATTTAAAGAGGTGTTTTGCAGAAGATTTGCTTAACACAACACATCATTTGATTTCTTGACTGCTGCTACTAAGGAGTTAATCTTTCAGCACTAAATCAGATACTGTTCTGCTGCTAAAGTCTTCTTTGGCCAATGTTTTTAGAAGTAGGTTGTAAGCCCTTATTTCTAGTCTGGCATAGTCTGAGAGCCTCAGTGAAAGCTGTCCACTATGGGTAACCCTACTAGCATTTGAAATACCAATGGAATAGCTTCCAGTTTCACAGCAACAATCAAGGCCACATAATACAACACGCTGACAGATGAGTGGTGGATTATTACTTATAGAGCTCAAGGAATACAATGGTTAACCATCAGAATATTAGCTTTAATAGTGGAGATTAAATCAATGTTCCTAGTTAATTGGATATTTTGACTCACTATGTAATTTTTTAAAGCTTTTATTGTGAATTGAGTGATAGTTTACATGGGCGAACATGAGGTTTGCACTCACCCTACCATTTTTCATATCATTGCAATGATTACACTCCCCTTCATGTATCACTATTCCACAGTATTTGCTTCTATTTCCTGTTTTGTTTGTTTTCTTTTTTGATGTACACAAAAACACTCAAGAATATATAATCATTTAAACAACCCAAGGGCACATTCTGCAAGCCTGCTTACTGGCCACCAGCACCCAGCCTTTTTCTTTCCATAAGTCGAGAGTCCTCAGCTGCTCGATCTACCTATGCCATCATCTTTGCCTCCATCCCTGGTGTTGCTGCTTCTCTGGATAGGGTCCCACATTCTGCTAATGTTCTTCTTCCTTGATGGTCCTAGGATCCTCTGTTCCTAAAATGTTCTAGATTAACTACTCCTCCCTTTATGTTGAAAAACTTCTACCTTTACATTTGTGACAATAGAAATTAATCATGAAAGCAATTATTTACTATTAAATCATAAGAATGTTATCCTCATTTTCTTTCACCAGACCTGTCTAGACAAGTTGAAAACTATTCAGTGGGGATTCTACCCTGACTCACTATGTAATTTTAAAAGGACTCCTGGCAGTGCATTGGTTAAGTGCTTAGTTACTAACTGAAAAGTCAATAGTTTGAACCTGTTAACCATTCCATTAGAGAAAGGCACCGCAATCTGCTTCTAGAAAGATTGCAACCTTTATCATAGCATGTGACCACTCTGCTCTTTCCTATAGGGTTGCTATGAATCAGAATCAGAAAATGTAGCTGGAGACTCTTAGTAAACTACTGCTGCTTTAACAGAAACACTAGATATAGATTGTTATTATTTTTAAGTGTCATCAAGTCAGTTCCAACTCATAGCAACCCTATATAGGGTTTCCAATGAGTAGCTGGTGAATTTGAACTATGGACCTTGTGATTCAAACCAGCCTTACAGTCCAGCTCATTAACCCACAGTGTCACACTAGGACTCCAGTAGTAGATTAACAAACAAAATTTATTTAGTCACAGGTTAGGAGGCTAGACATCTGAATTAAGGGTACCAGCTCCAGAGGAAGGTTTGCTGTTTCTGTCAGCTTTGGAAATAGGTCTTTGTCACTTTTCAACATCCTTTGAAAGGAATCTGCTTTCTTTTGAAGATCTTCATGTGCCTTGGAATGAATCTTTTCCTGGATCTATCATGTTCTCAGTGTAGCAACCCAGGATCCAACAGATGAATTCTTCTAGATTGTAAAAAAATTATAAAAATAAAAGGTGTAGACCATAGCCCAGGGAAACTACTCTTATATCAGATTATGACTGTGCCCTGATTAAGGGTGTTAAGCCCAACCCTAAACCTGCCTCATTAACATAGCAAGCAATGTGGTCATCATTAACATAACCTATCCTTCCTCATTAAAACATAGAAATAAAATTTTATATTCTCACAAATAGAGAATAACTGCATGAATCAATCAAAGCAGATGATTGCACAATTGCAAAATTGTCAAAATACTGAGAATTACAGACTAGCCAGATTGACAAATATTTTCGGTGAGCACAATTCAAAACATGACAGACTCTATGCCATCTTTATTCCGAGACTAGTAATTCATATTACTAAAGACTTTACATGATGTATTCTAATTAGCTTTATGTGTCTTTCTCTTCCTCTATGAGTATGGAAGAGATTCTAACTCATGTTGCAATTTTAGTGCAAATGCCTCTCATTGTTTCAATGATTGTCATTCCCATTACCCTAACCCAAATTTCTTTCTGTTTTTTATAGGTCTCATGTATGGTTACAGGTTTGAGCCTGTGAGAAGGATACTCTCACTGAATTCAGTAGTATATCCATTGGCTTAGCAATGCTCTTAAACCAAATTGTTGCAATAAATCTTACTGTCAATAGTCCTTGCATCCAGTGTAATCCCAAAGACTGCAATTAAGTTATCAATACAGTAGTCTCTTAAATTCTCTTTACCTCATGTCCTTAAAAGATCTATTTCATCTACTTCACCTATTCAATCAACTTTCTTTTTTTTTTTTTTTTTTTAGTTTCAAGGCTTATATATAACTGCTCACATACTTCTTGTGCCATATATAATGATTCTCCATTCACACACAGATTAGGATGTCTATGAATGGACACCTGGTTGCTAGCCTGAGTTGGTGCAGCATAAACCATCTAGACTTCTCCCATTAATATACCATTCTTTTTTTGGATTTCAAAGATTGCAAGTCTTTGTAATCCTATTTTGTTGGGTTAATTTGTGTGTGTGTTTTTTACGTGTATCATAATTGTATTATAACATATCAAAATCACATAAAATACAAAGTTAAGCAAAAAACACACACATAGATGAAGTTTGTATCCTAGTATAGTCTTTAAGGGGAGTCCTGGTATAGTGCTGTGGGCTAATGAGCTGAACTGCAAAGTTGGTTTGAACTGCAATGTCTGTGATTCAAGCTCACCAGCCACTCTTTGGAAACCCTATACAGTGTTCCTAAGGGTCGGAAAAGACCTGACAGCACCTAAAAACAAAACAGAAAATGGTCTTTATGAATCTCAAAAGCCTCAAAGTTTGCTATCTCAATTGTTTTATTATAAAGATAATAAATGCAACACCATTCCTCTTCAATTTCTCATTCCCGGCATAGTAAACCATGTGGTTTTCAGATTCAAAATGGCCAGTAC
>NW_006408561.1:9115449-9116773 GCF_000296735.1 Chrysochloris asiatica | reverse complement strand
TGTCATTATTTGTATAGAGGAATCCAACTGATTTTTGTATGTTGATCTTATTATACCCTTCAACTTTGTTGAATCTTCCAATGAGGCCTAGTAGCTTTTTTACTGAGTCTTTGGGGTTTTCTCTGTATAGGATCATATCATGTGAAAATATAGAGAGTTTTACTTTCTCTTTGCCAATTTGTTGTTGTTGTTAAGTGCCATCTAGTTGGTTCCAACCCAAAGCGACCCTGTAGAGGGTTTCCAAGGAGCTCTGATGAGCATGAACTGCCAACCTTGCAGTTCAAATGGCTTTGCAGTCTGGTGCAACAAACTCCTTTGCCAATTTGGATGCATTTAATTTCCCTATCTTGCATTATAGTTCTAGCTAAGACTTTCATCACAGTATTGAATAGTAGTGGTGACAAAGGGCATCCTTGTCTGGTTCCTATTCACAGAGGAAATGCTTTAAGTTTCTCTCCTTTTAGAGTAATGTTGGCTGTTGTTTCTTTATCATTTTTGATCTCTAGTAGCTGTCAGTTATTTTTTAGTTTCCTGAACTGTCAGTGCATACTTTACATGTCATATTCTTCCTGAGCTGTCTGTTTCATACTTTACATGTCATATTCTTCCTATGTATGTGTCTCAATTTGTCTGTAGTTGTTGTTGTTAAGTGTCATTGAATTGATTCAAACTCATAGCAAGCTTATATAGGGTTTCTGATGAGTGGCTGGTGAACTTGAATTGCTAACCTTGAAGTCCAGAGCTTTAATCCACAGCACTACACCTCTCAGAATAGATTAGGTTCATTACCCATACTATTGTGTTGTGACTGTGTTGTTTTGAAAATAAATCTTCATTTTCAAACAAGTCATATTCACAGATAACAGGCATTAGATTGTCAGCATATCTCTTTTGGGAATTCAAATGAATTCAAAACAAAGTATGATAAATTGCTTCTCAGAGAGAAAAAAAAAACAGAATCAGAAGGTGTGAGGAGATAGCAGTGGGAAAGTGTCGGGGTCCAGCCTTGACAGGGAAGTGGATTTCACGAAGAAGGGATGTCTGGGAGGCGAAAGAGAGGTTATACAAAGACACAGACACACAAGGTTGATGCAAGCTGACGGGCAGACAATTCTGCTGCAAACATTGCATGCATAACTACCTAAACCCTAGTCTTTTATTATCATGAAGGAGGAGTTTGACACAAAAGAGAAAAATGAAAAAAATGTGGTTGTTCTTTTGAGACAGGACACAATGATTCACAGATTTTATCTTAAAATAGTTTTCCAAGGGCATCATGCTTCTCGTGATAATCTAAAATCCTTATTTCCATATGAAAAAGTCA
>NW_006408561.1:9101544-9114139 GCF_000296735.1 Chrysochloris asiatica | reverse complement strand
CCACTGCAACCATTTTGAATAGGAGTGAGCAGATAGAAGGTCAAGAAAATGTTCCCATCACAAAGGACTAATGAATCTGCAGAGATAAAGGTGCAAGCATTTCTTTTTAATCCTTTTCTTTTGCTCCATCTACTCATCTCTACTCTGGAAACCAAAGGGGAGACCTGAATGAGTGGACACTCCAAAGAAAGGTTCTGTTACACATGCAGAAGGAGCTGCACTATGAGGATCCATGGACACAGAATTGAAAAGTGGTGAGGAGTGAATAGGAAGAGATTGTAACAAGAGTATCTTCAAAAATGGGTTTTATCAGCTCTGGGCTTGTTCTCACTAGGAGAAACAGCTGAACGGACTTGAAGGGAGAGGGAAAAAAATGAGGAAAATACCAAAACAAAACCTTGAGTTACATCATAAGGTGAAGCGGGCACATCTTGAAATTTCTCAGGTGGCTTTGAAGGTAAGAGGTCATAAGGTCGCGCTAAAGTTATACTCATAATTTGCCATGTTTTTGTTTGTTTGTTTGTTTGTTTATTTTGTGGGTTGGTTGTTGTTGTTGTTGTTTTGACTTGTATTCCTTCCATCTTCTCTTGATGATTTATTCATCATTCAGTAATTTGCCCAGAGAATCTTTCAGTAACAAAAGTTGAGGCTTGAATTTTTTTCTTCAGTTTTCCCAGCATGAGAAATGCTGAGCGTGTTCTTCCTCTTTGGTTTTCTTATTCCAGATCCTTATACATTTTGTTGTAATATTTGGCTTTATCTTCTTGAGCTGATATTTGAAATTTTCTGTTCAGCTCTTGGACCTCCTCATTTATTCCATTTGGTTTTGCATCTCTACACTGGAGAGCAAGTTTCAGTGTCTCATCTGACATCCATTTTTACCTTTTACTTCTTTCTTGTCTTCTCGATGACTTTTTGCTTTCTTCATGTATGATGTTCTTGATGTCATCTTACAACTCTTCTGGTCTTCGGTCTTTAGTGTTTGATGTATCAAATCTGTTCTTCAGATGCTGTCTAAATTCAGGTGTTATATATTCAAGGTCATCTTTTGGCTCTCGTGGACTTGTTTTCATTTTCTTCAGCTTCAGTTTGAATTTTCATATGAGTAATTGATGGTCAGCAGTTCAAAACTACCTGCTCTGTGGGAGAAAGATGAGGCTTTCTGCTCCCGTAAAGATTTACAGCCTCGGAAACCCTGTTCAGGGTCACTATGGTTTGGAACCGACTCGACGGCACTTAACAACAACAACAACAATTGATGGTATGTTCCACAGTCTGCCCCTGGCCTTGTTTTCACTGATGATATAAAGCTTTTCCATCATCTCTCTCCACAGATGTAGTAAATTTGATTTCTATGTGTTCTATCTGGTGAGGTCCATGTGTATAGTCATCTGTTGTGCTGTCTAAAGAAGGTATTTGAAATGAACAAATCATTAGTTTTGCAGAATTTTATCATGCATTCTTCAGTATCATTTCTATCACCAAGGCCATATTTTCTAACTACTGATCCTTCCTCTTTGCTCCCAACCTTTGTATTCCAATCACCAGTAATGATCAATACATCTTGATTGGATGCTTGATCAATTTCATATTGAAGAAGTTTGTAGAATTCTTCTATTTCATCCTCACTGGCTTTAGTGGTTGGTGCATAAATTTGAATAATAATGGTTTTAAGTGGTCTTCCCTGTAAGTGCATGGTTATTATATCACAGACAGTGTTGTATGGATGTAGTTGATCAAAATTCCAACTGAGAGGTCAGATACTTTACACCAAGGATCAAGCCTGTCCCCTTAGTACCCAGGATTGATAAGGATGGGAAACTTAGACATTGGCTACTAAAAATTAGGTGTATAAAGCCACAAGAGGTGTGGTGTGGCACTGATGGTCGATGAGCTGGTCTGCAGTTTCTCAAAGTTTGAAGTGTGAGGTTGGTGGTTCAAGCTTACCAATGGCTCCTCAGAAATCCTATACAGGGTTGTTATGGGTCAGAAATGACTCAAAGACACAACAATAAATGCACAAAGTGTCTGGCTTACAAGCTTTCAAGAGTGCTTAATTTTAGAATAAGGGCGGGTAAGGTAGGATCTCCCCTGAAAAGTTCTCCTTTTGTCAAGAGGGTCTCATAAAAGGGGATTCGGGAATATTGGGATAGGTTTCTTTTGATTCAATAGTAATTGTTATCATGACTAACTGTCACATCTGTAAAGGTAGAATATGTGAAACAAAAAGGGAGGAGTAGTTAATCTTTCATTCCAGGAACAGAGGGCCTTAGGACCATCCATTGGTAAGAGCATGAACAGAGCATGAGATCCTAACCAGATAAGCAGTTACAGCCGAGATGGAAACAGAGTAAATGGCATAGAGAAATAGGGCAGATGAGGACTCTAGAACCATAGAATGTGAAAGGTTGTGTGCTCTTGTGCGTGTGTGCTTGTTGACTTTCAAAATGTGCCCTTTGGTCATTTAAACAAATATATA
Organism: Chrysochloris asiatica; assembly: GCF_000296735.1. Classification (NCBI taxonomy): domain Eukaryota; kingdom Metazoa; phylum Chordata; class Mammalia; order Afrosoricida; family Chrysochloridae; genus Chrysochloris; species Chrysochloris asiatica. Next base: position 9,111,660 of record NW_006408561.1, on the reverse strand, counting down.
TTTTCTGTGTGTTTTGTGTACATAAAAAAAAAAAAAAAAGGTAAATAACGTTAACACATGTTTCATGGAAGGGATTGTGATCATTGCAATGAAGTAAAATATGATAGCGTGTAAAACTAATGATCTGCCTTGTATATTATCACTCAATCCACAACAACAACAACAAAGGCAATGGCACATGAATGAGTCCTAAAAATTCATTACAGTGTTTGAGGAATTGCAGGCAGTATGGATTTAAATGAATGTTTAAGAAAAAAATGAGTAAAAGCCAGTGTAAAAATTGACTACTTTACAAATCCTGTACATTTATGTTCCATCCTCTCCCACGGTTGCAAGTGCAATACTGTGGGCAAGTTATACCAAAATTCTCAATGTAGATATTTATACTATAAGGTGCTGAAAACAAAGAGATTTTGAAGCACTTACTGATCAAGACTATAGCCTTCAGTATCAATTACACCTCCAGAAGCAAAATGAAAATACTTACAATTGAACCAATTAGCAACATCATAATAAATGGAAAAAAAAAAAAAAAGATTGAAGTTGGCCAGGATTTCAATTTACTTGGATCCACAATCAATACCCATAGAAACATTAGTCAAAAAATCAAAGTATGTATTGAATCAGACAAATCACTACCCTCCCCCCCCAAAAAAAAAAAAATTCAACAAATCTTTGAAGCATTAAAAAGCAATACAGTCACTATTTAAAGTGTTATAAAGCAAAGGTCACTTTGTGTATGATTGAAGCAATGGAATGGAAAAAAATCATTGGTTAAAGCTCTGAAAATGAAAAACTTTCAGGATTCAGGTTGTGTGTTGCTGGATTTTTGTAAGCACTGTAAACAGCACCACGTAATGAAAGCCATGTGGTTGGCTATCATCTTTGGGTTAAGCACAGATGTTTTCCACTCAACTAGTAAGAAAAATTGTTTGCTATGCAATGTGCATGCTGCCCTGGTTTTGTAACAGGGAGAGAGATTAAGTTTCTAGGAGGTCTTTCACCCATAATTTTTCCTGGTTAAAATTCCAATTCACCAACATTTTCAAAATTTGTGTCTGTGTTATAGTTATTGCCAGACGTGAAAAAAAATGGCCTGAACCTGTTTGAAGCCCATTTGCAATTGCCTCATGTTCATGCAAATTTAAAACTATGAGTAGGGTAGACTAAAAAATAATTAATTCATTTTAATTATGCTGTTACTGATGAATATTATTAAATACACCAGGAATTGCCAGAAGAGCAAACAAATCTATTTTAGAATAAATACAGCCAGAATGTACCTTAGGAACCAGGAAGACAAAACTTCATCTTCCTTACTTGACCATGTTATCGGGAGGGACCAATCTCTGGAGAAGGACTTCATGTTTAATAAAGTAAAGTGTCAGTTAAAGAAGAGAAAGACAAGGTAGATTGGCACAGTGATTGTAACAATGCACTCAAATATAGCAGTGCTTGTGAGAATGATGCAGGACTGGACAAAGTTTTATTCTGTCATGCATAATTTCACTGTGAGTCCGAAATGACTCAAAGGCACCTAACAACAGCAACACAAATAGCAATTGGATGTTAGGACCCAGCTCCAGAGTTTGTGACTTAACACCTCTAACTTTAGAATCTGAGGTCAATGATTAAAGTAAAGCAATCAATTTAAAGATGACTTGTTGGGCAACCATGTTTAAAAATCATAACTAAGTAAGTGATAATTATTTTAAATTTTATTTCATTAAAAATATAATTAAATTAACTTCCAAAATAACTTGAAATATATGCTTTGTTTTATTAAGAGTTGTAAGTGAGGAATGATCTGATTATATTGATCTTAATATTAGGCACATTTATTAAAATCTCATGGATTTAATTTTAAAATGTAAGATATCCTCACCTTTGAATTTATTATATCATTTGCTCATTTATTTTGTTTATAAAATCTTATTTCATCATATGGTATTGCAAAAACTGTGTGGGGCTTGTGTCTGACTTCTTCTAGTTTTAAAAAGGGGGAAAGAGAATCAAATTCAAATGGCCCAAGGCCAGTCCCTATGAGGTGGAGGTCAAACATACCTCCACTCTACAACCTTCTTTACCCTATTCTGAAACCAACCATCCTTTCCACAGCACTCTGCTTCACATCTGGGTTCGATAATCCATTGCAATGGCCACATAGAACTCAACAATATTTATGATCATGGGGTTTATTAGGCAAGTGAACAGGTTACAATTGCTGCTACAAAAAAAACAAAAACAAAAACAATTGTGTGTGTAACAGCTTTCAAATCAGGAATGCCTCTTCACTGCCATACTACAGATAAGCCTCAATCTTGTCTTCTGCTTTCAGCCATGTAGACCTTGGTCTCTGCCCTGCTTGGGCAAATGTTACAAAGATCTTTTAGCCAGTCTGGAAATGGCCAAAGGGTAGATTCTGCAAGCCACTCTCCTTCTCATAGGCACTCAACTTTACTCAGTCCATGGGCCTAGAGCTGGAAGAGTCTCTATATCTCCATGCCACTGCCTCAGTTGTCACCTCTGCTGATGCCACTCTTCCATGTCGGGATCTCATGCTCTTCCTTCTTGCTGGCCCCAAGATTGTTTGTGCTTTTGAGATGGCTTCTTTTAAACTTAGCAGGTATGGCAAAACTAACCAATCCCTGCATACAGTCCTGTACACCTTATTTGCATGACTCCTACCCAATCACTTTGTGGGAATTTAGAAGATATTAAATAGAAAAGCTATATCAAGTAAATTCAATATACTACAATATACTATACTAATTTAAGGACTGTTTTCAGTTTTGTTTTCCCTGATTTTTCTATCCTTTGTGTTTTGAACCATATGTGACACATCTGAGAAACTAAAATAATATTTGTGGAATTAAATGTGTTTTCACCAGACAATTGAAATACTAATTTTAAAACATGAATTGTATGGTTGTAAGATTCTGAGAAATATTTAATGACAAACTGAAATACTTTATAGTAACTTAAAAATTTTATGGCTAAGTTTGAAACTATGCTTTATTCAAATATGCTCAACAATATTTATTGAATTAAAAAGAGAGGAAAAGTATTTGGCTTAGATACAAAGAAGCAAAGCTACCAACAAAGAGTTGTTTAAAATATGTATACGTCTCTTAGAATAAGAGAAGACATTTCTGAGGGTTGAAATACAAATATGGTGATGGTCGTAGTGTGCCGTGGAATCAGTTCTGACACATAGAAACCCTGTACAGGGTTTCCAAGGCTGTAAATCTTTATAGGAAGAGAAAGCCTCATCTTTCTCCCATGGAAATGCTGGTAGTTTCAAACTGCTGACCTTGAGGTTAGCAGCCCGACTCGTAACCATTATGCTATTAATTTTTTAGCTTACCAATAAGTTGAATGATCAGAAAGTCTTCTGAGTTGATTTATGTGTGTCTTTAAAATCTGTCTTTCTCTGTCCATGAGTACACTTGCATAAATAATATCCATATGTGTATTTAAAGTAATAATGCCACTGTGCTGATATATGAGTTTAAATTGACCTTGAATGCTGCACCTACAAGTGATATAGGCTAACATTCTCTACACAGGAGCCTTGTACAATATACCACCAATAAAAGATTGATTAGTTCTTAGACGTTCAACGCGTTATGTGATAGTCATTGTTAAACTTTAGATATATTATATAAACTGGTGAAGGTTATCTCCACAAGTTACGTAGTAAAGAATTTTGTTTTTAAAAAGGTAAATTTTATTTACTTAAAAATATAATTAAATTAACTTCTAAGATAACTTGAAATATATGTTTTGTTTTATTAAGATGTTTTCTTTGTGCTTTTATTTGGTAGAATAATATTTTTTATTTTATATGTGTATAAATTACACATAATAAAACATAACGATACTTGAACACAGATTGAAGTGTTTTAACAGATGCAGAAGTCTGTGTAATCAAAACCATGATAAAGATCAAAATACTTTTATCACTCACAAATGTTCCAGTCTTCCCCTTTGCAGTAAGTCTTCACTGCATTTGTATTCAGATAGCCACTAATCTGCTTCTGTCATTACAGATAAGATTTGCCAAGTCTAGATTTTTTTAATACATGGAGTCATGCTGCTTGTACTCTTTTATGACTGGCTTTTCAGGTTTAGCATAATGTTTCAAAAACTATGCAGATTATTGAATACATCATGGGTTCATTTATATAATATAATATATTTATAATTATTTATTGACAGATATGGATTTTTTTCTAGTTTCTGGTTATGAGTAAATATGTTATGGCTACTTGCACACACATCTTTATGTAGAATTTTAGATATGCATTATCATTTCTTTTAGGTAAGTGTTTAGTATTTGAAAAGTTTCACTTTACATTGAATCTTCAAAGAATTTTCCAAAGGTTCTACTATTTTCATGCCTAAAACAGTAAATGAGTGCTTCAATTCCTTAATATTCTTTTTAATATTTGATATTACCATTATTTTACACTTTAACCATCCTAGTTATGACTCCATAGGATAAGCACAAAACTGCAAACTTCAAGGGTGTCAGTTCAAGCCCACCAGCTGTTCCACAGGAGACAAAGATTTCTCTTCCCAGAAAGATTTAAAAAGCCTCCACATTCCTACACAGAGTTACTATGAGTCGGAACCAATGTGTTCATGCTTAACAACAACAAGTGACTCTTCAGTGGCTCTCATGGCTCAGTGGGTTAAGCATTGACTACTTTCTGCAAGGTCAGCAGTTTGAATCCATGAGCCACTCAGTGTAAAACAAAAAAATGAGACTGTTCACATAAAAATATTCAGCCTTAGAAATCATGGGAGAAGTCCTATTCTGTCCTAATGGCTTGTTAAGACTTGGAGTTGACTCAATGGCATTGAGTGAGTTGGAGTGGGTGTTTTGTGCTATTATGTACTTTTCATGCAATTACTGTTGACTATGTTGGCAATCTTTTTATTTGCTTATTGGTTATTGGATGCCTTCTTTTGTGAATTATCTGTTCAGGTGTTTGTCTATTTTATTCTTAATATATTTCTAATAATTTATCAATATATCTTTCATGAAAATGTAACAATTTCCAGGAGACAAACTTGAGATTCTGATTAGCATGCTATTCATGAAGGATTTCCTCAAAAATGTTTATTTATATGCTTTCTATAATCTAATCACTAATAAAGGACTGACAATGCTCCAGTAAATAAATAAAGCAGATTAACACTTTTGTTTCATGAATGATACATTCTGTTATGGAATACAATTTGCATAAATATATAAATGTATCTATGGAGTCTTGGTGTGGCATTGTAGGATAAGCACTGGACTGACCACAAGGTCTATTTGAAGTGCAACACTGTCAGTTCAGACTCTCTAGCTGCTTATTGGGCTGCAATGAGTAGGAATTGACTCAACAGCACTTAACAACAACATATATATGCATCTGCTATATGTATCAAATAGTGGTAAACAACAACATATATATGCATCTGCTATATGAATCAAATAGTGGTAATAGTTCAAAGCACATAAAGTAGACAGGATGCTATTTTACATAGTGTTAGTGATTTCTACTTTTAAAAGGAATAATTTGAAGACAGTATAAAGTGAAATTGGGATTTAAATGTATTGATGACTATGGGGTGGATGGGGAATAAGATAACTAGGCAACAGGAAAGGAAACTTGGTGGTGTACTGGCTATCTAACTCAGCTTCTCATAGAAGCCAAAAAAATCTGTGGTTTTGACCAACCAACTGCTTTACAGGAGAAAGATGTAGCAGTCTGCTGCAGCAAAGATCATAGCCATGGGAACTTTTGGGCATTTGATTCTGTCCTATCTAGTTGCTATGGGTTGGAATTGACACAATGACAATTGATTTGGTTTAGGTTTGGTTTAGGTAATAGGAGCAGCAAGCACAAAAGTCCTCAGTTAGGTGCATGTTTGATGTGTTAAAAACAAAAAACTAAGCAGGTCAGTGTAGGTGAAAAGAAGTGTGCAAATGGGAGAAGATAGATAAGGATATAATATAAAGAAGTTAATATATCAAATTTAAAATATAATAAAATACAACACTCTGGCTATTGTGTACAGATCAGGTTGATGACACCAAGGAAGACTTAATGGGGTATTTAAAAATAAGAACACCCTTGTGTCATTAGTGGGGGAAAAAAAAAAATCAGATCTGCCTATTTTTAGAAGCGAATCAAGGAACATGTTTGGTGGTCAGATGGTCAAAGTGATAGAAAAAGATTGGAACATTTTCCTAAGCAACTACAGGAATGCAGTTATCATTTATGAAAATGGAGAGACCCTGGGTGGAAAGGTTTGGTGCTAGATTGAGAATCATGAGTTTAATTTTGAATATATGAAGGAAATTTGCTGCAAAAGACCTCTTTACAGTGTTAAAGAACAAAGATGTCACTTTGAGAAATAAGGTGCACCTGACCCAAGCAAAGACATTTTCAATTGCCTCATATGTGTGTGAAAACTGGAAAATAAATAAGGCAGACTAGATAAGAATTGATATATTTGACTTATGGTGTTGATAAGGAATACTAAATCTACCATGGACTCTGCTAGAAGAACAAGCAAATCTGTTTTGGAAGATGTACAGGCAGAGTACTCCTTGGAAGTGACAATGGTGAGAATTTTTCTTTCATACTTTGGACATGTTATCAGGAGGAACCAGTCCCTGTAGAAGGACATCATGCTTAGTAAAGTAGAAGGTCAGTGAAAAAGAGGAATATCTTCAACAGGATGGATTGATACTACAGATTTAATAATGGTTTCAAACATAAAAACAATTGTGAAAATGTCACAGGACCAGACAGCATTTAATTCGGTTATACATAAGGTTGCTATAACATGGAACTGAACTCAAAACTTAAAAAACAAGTGTTAGATACCTATTAAAGACACAATTTTTTTAAGCAGATAATTATAAATATAATTCCAACTTCAGGGGTAAGGTCTGGGCTAGCAAACTCACCCACAATTCATTATTAACAGCATCAGGGAGCATAATTAAAAGACAAAGAATATTATAAACATCAAGTTAATTTAATGAGGAAATGGATAAATAAACATCTGAAACCAGGAAAATCTGCTCAGTTGCCCAAGACAGGGCATGGAACTGAGAAACTGCATAGGAAACCTTTCCAGATATTATAAGTTTATTATAACATCAATTTATAACATATAAGTGTTATAATTTGAGTATTTTCACTGTGCTCATTAAATTATTATATTGTCAAAGCTTACATATTGCTATAGTAGTAATGTTTCCTATGTCACTGGTATTTCAAGAAGTTTAATTTTTAGCATACTAATGAAATTTCTGTAAAAGACCTCTTTAAAGTATTAAAGAGCAAAGATGTCACTTTGAGGATTAAGGTGCAGTTGATCCAAGCCATTGCAATTTCACAGTATCATGTGGTGCAGTCCTGGTATCACACTGTAAGATATGCACTGGACTGCTGACCAAAAGGTCAACAGTTCAAACCCACCAACTGCTCCATGGAAACCCTTTACAGGCTTGCTATGAGCAAGAATCAACTGGACAGCACGTAACAATGATGATCACCTGTGGTGGGCAAGTTCAGATGGTTTTCATGCTAAAACAGAATAGGAAAAAATGTCTGTTATCTATTTTTGAAAATAAGCCAATGAAAACTTTATAAATTACAACACATTGTCTGACTCACATGATTTGGACTCAACATCAGGAAGACCTTATTTGATGAAAAGGTAAGTGAGACCCTCAGAAATATCAATTGATACAGTAGCCACAATGAGATACTAGAACATATAGATGATTATGTAAAAAGATGCAGGACTGGGAAGTGGATACTTTCGTTGTATATAAGGTCACCATGAGTGGGAGACGATATAATAACAACTATCTATTTATCTCATTTTCTGTTCCATGTAACCATGGTAGACATATTAAGAGTCTAGTGTGTATGTATGCTTTTGTTGAGATTGGCTGAGGGACTATTAATCATTTCAGAAGGATGATATTAAAGTATCAGACATACAAAACTAGTTTCTTTTTTACCCCCTAAGAGTACTGTTTCATTTTCACAACAAATTTTAAAAATAGTACTCACTTAGTCTATCTCATGGGAAAATAAATGGCTGTTTAGAGGAAATTAAAACTTCAATTGGGTTAGTCTCATATATCTTCATAAAAATTATAATTTCTAATTATAAAGCTTTTAAGGAAAGTAGTTAACATAGTTTGACAAGTTGCAAAATGTTAAATGCTTAGAAAAACATTGCAGAAGAAACATTGCAGAAGGATCATATATGTAATTTGCAATTTTTATTTCTAAATAATGTGTAAGTGATACTTGGCAACACAGTGGCTCCATACAATAAGCACTAAACAGCAAGCAGACCACAAGGGCCATGGTTCGAGCTCACCAGTTTCTCCTTGAAAGAAAGATGAGGCATTCTGCTCCCCCAAAGATCACTAAATCCTTAGAAACCCTGTACAGGATCACTATGAGTCATAACAACAACATGATACTTATTCCAGAGGAAATTACCTTATTGTTTCATTACCCTAAACACTGGAATATTATTAACACATAACTTATATTAAGTCTTCCATTATTATATTTATTTTAATTAATGAGAAGCCTCAATATTTTATATAAGATAAAGCTAAAACAATATACACACATTTTATAGACAGAAAAAAAGAATAAATCCCTCATATACAAAAGGAAGCTAGTAACATACATCAATTATTTATCTTATTGAAACTACAGAGTAAATGAAAATATTCTAGCTGAAAACAGATGTTGGAAAAGAACAATAAAAGGTTGTTAATGAAATGAAATGCCCAAACCAGCCATTAGGGTCTATGTGGGATAGAGTAAATCACACACACACACATAAGCAAATACACACACATTTGTTTTGTGTGTATTTGGATTCTACACAGTGGAATTTGAATTCACAAGGCTAGATTAGCATCCCAGTTCTTCCTTGATATCAAATCACTTCAACAACATACAACTCACATAAGCCATAAGCTTTGTAATAATCAAGTTAAATAATGTATGGCAAAGCGCTTCAAAAATTATAAAATCCTAAATATGTGAGTTATTACTAGTTTCTACATAATAATCCTAGAGAGTATAGACATAAAACCAAATGGCCACCACTCGTCTGTCTGTCATGCTGTGGTGGTTTGAGTTGCTGTGATTCTGAGGGCTATGCCACCGGTGTTTTAAATAACCAGCAGGGTCACCCATGGTGGAAAGGTTTCAGATGAGCTACAAAACAAAGACAGACTAGGAAGAAAGAGTGACAAACTACTTCCGAATTGCTAGTCACTGAAAACTCTATGAATAGCAGAGAAACATTGTCAGATATAGGACTGGAATGTGGAAGGGCACTCCGAAAGCGACTGTGGAAAAAAATGCCTCCTCAAAGTAGGGTTGACCATAAAGACATGAATACAGTTAAGTTCGGGGGAGAAAAGTACACAAAACTTGCATTTGCTGATGGGCAACAACTTAAAATGAAGAGAAACAACTGTAAACATCCATTGAAAATTGGAACATGGAATGTACGAAGTATGAATTTGGGAAAATTGGAAGTGGTCAAAAATGAAATGGAACGCATAAACATCGATATCTTAGGCATTAGTGAGCTGAAATGGACTGGATTGCCCATTTTGAATCTGATAACCACATGGTTTACTATGCAGGGAATGACAAATTGAAAAGGAATGGTGTAGCATTCATAGTCAAAAAGAACATATCCAGATCAGTCATGAGGTACAATGCTATAAGTGATAGGATAATATCCATGTGCCTACAGGGAAGCCCAATTAATACCAATTCGTAACCACTACACTACCAATCTAAGGAGCTGTGGTAGCGTAGAGGTTATGAATAGGGCTGTGAACCTCAAAGTCAGCAGTTCGAAACTGCCAGCTGTTCCGCAGGAGAAAGATGAGGCTTTCTGCTCCTATAAAGATTTACAGCCTCAGAAACCCGGTACAAGGTAGCTATGAGTCGGAAACGACTCCATGGCACATAATAACAACAACAACACTACCAATCTATGTATAATTACACTGAATGTAAATGGATTAAATACACCAGTCAAAAGACA
>NW_006408561.1:9089356-9100099 GCF_000296735.1 Chrysochloris asiatica | reverse complement strand
GGCCAAATTCGTATCTCATACTTTGGATATATCATCAGGAGGGACCAGTCGCAGGAGAAGGACATCATGTTTGGTAAGGTGGAGGGTCCAAGAAAAAGAGGAAGACCTCCAACGCGATGGATTGGCCAAGTGGCAGCATCGATGGACTCAAGGGTGGTAACAGTAGTGAGTTTGGCCCAGGATTGGGCAGTGTTTTGTTCTGCTGTGCATAAGGTCACTATGGGTCGGTACCGACACAATGGCACGTAACAACAGCAACAATGATGGTTGCCAGGGGTGGGAGTGAAGAGGAAAATTATTCACTTGTAAGAAGGTAGACATTTTAACTTGTCTTATTGGAAAGGCATTATACAAGAGGGAGATTGGCACAGGGAAGATGAAGGCTGTAAAAGACACAGGGAGGAATACAAGAATTAAGCTGAATAGAGATATAGCAAACTGATAGTACATGAAGTTACTGAAATCATTTTAATGATATTGTTTGTTGTATTTGGGACTGATGATCTGTAAACCGTCACTCAATTCAAACGGAAATGTTTATAAAACAAAACTAAACTAACAAGAAGAGTAAAATGAAGACTAAAATATGGACCTATCAGAACAACCGACAAGAGAGTGGATAGGAGAAGTTCAATAGATGAGTGAAATAGGAGATGAAATTGTAGGTATCTGACATGTCTGAGACTACTACAAAAAAAGGAAAGAAAGAAAAGAACAGATACTTAGAAAGTTAAGCAGACATAAAAACAGAGCATTTATTCATCCCAGGAAAGAAAAATTCATCAAGAAAGGAATGTAAATCTCATTAACTGCTTGTCTCTGCAGTGAACAAAGCATACAGTTCTAGTAAAAAATACTATTGGTTTATAAAAAATAGAGAGAATATGGTCTTTTGTAAACATTAAGATTTTTTAAACTAAATAGTTGCATTTCTCTTTTAAATGTATCCAGTAAATAAAAAATATCCACTTAAAAATATATAAAAATTTTAAAACTCTGCTGATTGAAAAGAAAAAAAAAAGGCATGGTGTTTACATGTTAACTCATTGACACTCATTTTCCTAAAATAATAGTAAAATAACTGCACTGGTAAACTCTGACAGAGGTTTTTTTTTTTTTTTTTTCTTTTGTGTTATTTCCATTTTAGTGGGAAAAAGATTAAAAGAAGATATGGAATCACTCTAGATTAGAACAATAAAGTGTGCTGTCTGAGGCAAAAACCAGCAATCTAAAAATAGTTGTTAGCTATGACAAGTGTTGACCTCATAGATAACAGAAGAAAATGCTGCCAAATCCTGCATTATCCTAAACATCATCCACATGTTCAAATTCATTATAGTGGTTATTCTGTTATCTATCTTACTAAGGATCTCATTGTGTGACAAAAAGTGGTTTGTCTGAAATGTTTTTTTAAATGAAAAACTTAGATAATTAATAACCAGTTAATAAGGATGACACATTCACTTAGAGTCACCTCAAAATAAAATCCCAATTAGCTTTTTTCCAAAAGTCATAGTCATGAAACTCTTTGGAATATAGTTCTGCTCGGAAACACACGGGGTCATGATGAGTGAGAATTAACTTGATGGCAAACGGCTTAACTAAGAGTGAATTCTCCCTTCTGAGTTATATTTTGGGATCTCTTTATGCATTTTCTAATCCCAAAGTTAGTCACTTTCAGGGAAATAAATATATATTGATAATGAAATGTTTTTCTCTTTTCCTATCTTTTGTTTTCTTTCATATTGATGCTCTTGATATCATCCCCACAACTGCTGTTTTTCAGTCATTAGTGTCTGGATGTGTCAAATCTATTGTTGAGACGATCCCTAAATTCATGGAGGGCATTTTGAAGGTTATATTTTGGTTCCCTTGGACTAGTTCTCATTTTCTTCAGCTTCAGACTGAACTTGCATATAAACAATTGATGGTCTGTTCCACAGTAGGTCCCTGACTTTATTTTGGTTGATGATACCAAACTTCTCCATTGTTGCTTCCCACAGATGTAGTCATTTTGATTCTTATGTATTCCATTCAGCAAGGCCCAAGTGTACAATCGCCATTTGTTGTTGTAAGAGGATATCTGCAATGACTAAATCATTGGTCTTGTGAAATTCTATAATTCTATCTTCAGTAATATTTCTATCACTGAGACCATATTTTCCAGCTACCACTCCCTCCTGTTTGTTTCCAACTTTCACATTCTAATAACCTGTATTATCAATGCATCTGGATTTCATGTTTGATCAAAAGAAATAAACTAAAGTCCATGTCAGAAGAGACTCTGAAACTCATTTTTGAATGTAGAGTAGCTAAAGTGAATGGAAGAAATGATGAAAAGAATTGAACAAAAAATTTCAAAGGGCAGCTTGAGAAGATAAAATGGTATAATGATATCTTCAAAGATATGGCATCAAAAAAAAAAAAGAAAAAAGAAAAACACAACGAGCATTTCTCAAGCTGAAAGAACTGAAAAAAAAAGTTCATGGCTTTATATGCAATATTAAAATAATATATGTGCAAAATATTGAACAATGTAGAACAATGCAAAAGAATCAAACGATGGAAAGAATACAATTCAACCATTTCAGGAAGAACCATGTGATCAAGTGTACCTATTGAAAGAAGAACTCCAAGCTCCAATGAAGATATTACCAATAATTTTTGAAAAAAGCTCCAGGAATTAGCAGAATATCAATTGAACTGTTTCAACAAATGATGCGCTGCTGGGAGCACTCACTAGCCTAAATCAACAAATTTGGATGACAGCTATAAGGCCACCCTCCTCCTAGAATTCATCCATATTTGTGCCCATTCCAAAGAAAGGTAACTCAATTAAATATGGAAATTATCAAATAATATCATTAATACCACAAGGAAGTAAAATTTTGCTGTAGATAATTAAAAGATGGTTTCAGCAGTACATTTAGAGGGAACTGCTGCACAGGAACTTTTTAAAGTATTGAAGAGCAGAGATGTCAGCTTGAGGACTAAGGTGCGCCTGACCCAAGCCATGGTATTTTCAATAACCTCATATGGATGTGAAAGCTGGACAGTGAATAAGGAGGATAGTAGAAGAATTGATGTCTTTGATTGTGGTGTTGGAGGAGAATACTGAAAGTGCCATGGACTGCCAAAAGAACCAATAGATCTATCTGTTTTGGAAGAAGTGCAACCAGAGAGCTCCTTGGAGGCCAAGATGGCTAGGCTTCGTCTCTCATACTTTGGACACATTGTCTGGAGAGAATAGTCGCTGGAGAAGGATGTCATGCTGGGTAAGGTGGAGGGTCAGAGAAAAAGAGGAAGACCCCCAACGAGATGGATCAGCCAGGTGACATCATTGATGGTGTCAAGTGTGGCGGCAGTAGTGAGGTTGGCCCAGGATCGGACATTGTTTCGTTCTGCTGTGCATGGGGTTGCTATGAGTCAATTCCTACTCAATGGCACTTGACAACAACAACAACAAAGCCAGAAATTGAAGCCAGATTTCTGAAGTGTACATGAAACAAGGGATATCATTGCTGATGCCAGATTATGTTCATGTGGAAATTGTATGTTGAGCAAGAAGCAGTTGTTCAAACAGAACAAGGGGATACTGCACAAAGGGGATACTAAACAAGGGTTTAAAATCAGGAAGGTATGTGCCATGGATATATCCTTTCACTATACATACTCAATCTGCATGTTGAACAAATAATTTGAGAAACTGGACTATATGAAGAAGATTCCTTAACAACCTATAATATTCAAATGACAAAATCTTGCTGGCTGAAAATGAAAAGAACTTGAAGCATATACTGATGAAAATCAAACGCTACAGCCTTCATTATGGATCACAACTCAACAAAACAAACAAAGATTCCTCACAAAATAAACAGCATCATGAAAAACAGAAAAGATTGAAGTTTCCAAAGATTTCATTTTACTTGGATCCACAATCAATGTGCATCAAAGCAGCAGTTAACTAAATATTGCTTTGGGCAAATCTGCTGCAAAAGATCTCTTTAAATGGTTAAAGAGCTAAAATGTCACTTTGTGGATACAGGTGTGCCTCACCCAAGCCATGGTTTTGTTGTTGTTGTTGTTGAGTCCTGTTGAGTCCATTCTGGTTTATAGTGACCCTGTATAGGGTTTCCAAGGAGCAACTGGTGAATGTGAACCAACCTTGTGGATATCAGTCTGGTGCTGATCCATGTGTGTAGCATCTGAATTCTTCTAACTTGATGAGATGGAAGAAGGATCAAAACCACCAGCTCCAGCCTAATTTCTATGAGGCAGAGTTCAGCATGCTTCCACCCTCCAATCTTTTTACCAATTTTGACACAACAGTCCCTCCCACCACACTCTACTTCTCTGCTTGTTGTTGTTAGGTGGCTTGAGGGCATTAATGAAATAATGCCCAGTCCTAAGCATCCTAACAATTGGTGCTATACTTGATCCCATTGTTGCTGCCACTGTGCCAAACAATGTTATTGGACGCCTCCCTCTTTTTTTGTGACCCTTCCCTTTACCAAACATTTTATATCTTTCCAGGGACTGGTCTTTCCTGACCAAAGCATTAGAGACAGAATCTGGCCATCTTGACTTCTAAGGCTCATCTGGTTGTATTTCTTCCAGTAAAGATTTGTTTGTTCGTCTGGTAGTCGATGGTACACTTAATATTCTTCTCCAACACCATAACTCAAAAGCATCAATTCTATAGTCTTCCTTATTCACTGTCCAACTTTCAAATGCTTATGAGTCTATTGAAAATACAAGCACTCCTAAGTCTTCAAGTAAACTTCTTTGCACTTCAACACTTGAAAGAGGTCTTATGCGGCAGATTTACCTAATGCAATAAATTGTTTGATTTCTTGACTGCTGTTTCCATGAGTGTTGATGGTGGGTTCAGGCAAAATGAAGTCTTTGACAACTTCAATCTTTTTTCCATTTACCATGATGCTATTTATTGGTCCAATGGTGAGGATTTGGGTTTTCTTTTCATTAAGGTGCAACCCAAACCTGTGGTCATTCATATTCATCAGTAAGTACATTAAGTCTTCATCATTTTAAGCAAGTAAGGTTGTATCATCTACATATCAAAGGCTGCTAAGGAGTCTTCCTTCAATCTTGATGCCATGTTTTCTTCATATAACCCAGCTTCTTGGATTATTTGCTCAGCATACAGATTGAAGATGTATGCTGAAAAAATACAACCCAGGCACACACCTTTCCTGGTTTGAAACCATTGAGTGTCCTCTTATTCTGGTCAGACTACTGCCTCTTGGTCTGTGTACACTTTCCTCAAGAACACAATTAAGTGTTTCATAATACTCATTCTTTGCAGTGTTTTTCAAAGCTGTCATGATCCACACAGTTGAAAGCCTTTGCATAGTCATGTGCTTTCAGTCAAGATTTTCTGATGTCAGCTATATTACCCATTTCATTTCCACATCTGAATCCCAGTTAAACCTCTGGTAATTCCCTGTAAGTGTACTGCTGCAGATGTTTTTGAATTATATTTAGTAAAATTTTAATTGCAACGTTAATTAATGATCTTGTCTGATGATTCTGCATTCCTTTGGGTTACCTCTATTTGGAATGGGTATAAATATAGATCTTTTCCAATAAATTGGCCATGGAGTGTCTTCCACCAACTCCCAGAGTCTTGTTCTTTGCCAATGACTTCATGCACCTTAGACTTATTCCTTCAGTACCATTGGTTCTTGAACACATGCTACCTCTTGAAATAGTTTAACATCAACCATTTCTTTTTGGTACAGTGACTGTATTCCTTCCATTCCCTTATCCTTTCTGCATCAATTAATATTGTATCTATAGAATCCTACATTATTGCAAGTCGAAGGTTGAAATTTTTCCTTTGGTTTGTTCAGCTTGAGAAATAATGAGCTTTAGAAATGTATTCTTTTCTTGTGGTTTTTTAACTCCAAGTCTTTGTACATTTCATTATTATACTTGACTTTGTCTTCTCGAGCTGCCCTTTGGAATTTACTGTTCAGTTTTTTTCCTGCCTTGTTTCTTCCATTTGCTTTAGCATCTCTAAATTGGCGAGTAAATTTCAAAGCCTCTTTCTACATCCATTTTCTTCTTTTTTTCTTTCTTTGTTGTCTTCTTAATGACCTTTTGCTTTGTTCCTGTATCATGTTCTTGATATTATCCCACAAATCTTCTCATCTTCAATCATCAGTTTCTAATGTATCAAATCTCTTTGTGAGATGATCTCTAAAGTCAAGTAGGGTACATTCAAGGTCAACTTTGGCCTCTCATTGACTTGTATTCATGTTCTTCACCCTGCATATAAGCTTCAGCCTGCACATAAGCAATTGGTAATCTGTTTCACAATCTGACTCTGACCTTGTTTTGGCTAATGATATTGAGCTTTGCCACTGTCTCTTCCCACAGATGTAGTCAATTTGATTTCTGTGTATTCCACCTGATGAGGTTCATTGTGTATAGACATTTTTATATTATTTAAAAGAAGTATTTGCTGTGAGAAAATCATTGGTCATGCATTCTGTTATGGGATGTTCAGCATGGTTTCCATCACCAAGGCTATATTTTCCCACTACTGATCATTCCTATTTGTTTACAGGCTTTGCATTCCAATCCCCTATCATTATCATTTCATTACATTTTGATTGCAGGTTTGATCTATTTTGCATGAAGAAGCTGATAGAATCCTTTAATTTCATCATCACTGACTATTGTGGTTGGTGTGTACTTTTTTGACTATAATGGTTTTAAGTAGTCTACTCATAGGCATATGGATAGAATTCTATCACATACAGCATTGTACTTCTAGAGAGACCTTGAAATGTTCTTTCTGATGATAAATGTGATACCATTCCTCTTCAATTTGGTGTGTCTGGCATAGTAAACTATACGACTGTTAGATTAACAATGGTCAATACCCATCCATTCCATCTCACTAATGCCTAGGATATTACTCTTCATGTGTTCAGTTTTGGTTTATTCTTTCTTTTTACTGATGCATTAATGCTTATAATTGTTGTATTCATAAAACAGGAAACTCAAATGACCTTCTACCCAAAAATAAACAAATTGAGATTGAATATTACGCAGCAAAAAAAAAAAAAAAATCAAACTATCAATGTTAAGTAAAGGATGAGTCTCTAGTGTGATATTCTAAGTGGAAGGCACCAGAATCTAAAACAGTCATACTGAATGACATGTATAAGAACACGTTCACCCTGAGGAGAATGTTTGACTAAAAGTGACTACACAAGGGATTACTTTGGATAAGACCACTCTTCTGTACTTCTATTTTGGTACTGGTGATCTGATTTGATATATTTATCAAAATTCATACTGCTGTACATTCCAAAGGTGTCATTTTTAATAAAAAAAAAAAATTATAAGCTAATGATTACTGATTATAGAAAAAGTCAAAACGACTAAAAATATTAGTAAATCTTGCATTGGCAAATAACTTCTGTTAATGTGTTAGGATGGAACTTCTGTACTAGCTGGTTTGTCTCCATTTCACTTTTGACAACTTCCAATTTTCCCTTGATTCATGTATATGGCCACCATTTATACTGATGAAATAGGATTTGCAACGAAGATGTAATAGGTCTTGCAATATTCTGTCATGAGATCTCCAGCATCATTTCTATTACCAAGACCATATTTTCCAACTACCGATCCTTTCACTTTGTTTATAATTTTTACATTTCAATCACCAATAGTTATCAATGCATCTTGATTTCATATTTTATCAATTTCAAACTGAAGAAGTTTGTGGAATTCTTCAATTTCATCATCACTGGCTTAATTTATTCTATATGAATATTAGTGGTATTAACGTGTAGGTGTATGGATATTATCCTTTCACAGACAGCAATATACATCAAGATAGATCTTGAAATACTCTTTGTGATGATGAATGTGATGCCATTCCTATTCAATTTATCATTCCTGCCATATTAAACTATATAATTTTCTGATTCAAAATGGTTAAATCCAGTCCATTTCAGTTCACTAATACTTAGGATATTTATCTTTATGTCTCATACAAGTCTGATACAAGGAGGTAATAAGTGGAATAGTTTCCAAACAGAACTGTGTCAGATGTAACACTATTCAATAGAACTTTTGTTATTACAGAAACATTTGCAGTATCTAATAGTGGTCACTAGCAGTTTAAACCCACCCATTGCTTCTCAAAAACTGTACACAGGGTCGCAATGAGTAGCAACTGATTCGATGGAATTTACAACAGCAAGAGCCATATATGGTAATTGAGTGCTTGAAACATACCCATTTAATTAACATGAATAAAGAACTAAATTTTAATATTATATAAATTTAATGAAGTTGCCTTTAAATTGTTGTATGTGGATGACATTGCAGTTATTTTCAATCAATTTCACTGAGTGTTTCACTCATTTAACAGACTTTCAAACAGGATATCCTTTTTGAGCAATTAGTGTTTCCTGAAGATTTGTTTAAAGTAAGTCAAGGTCTTGCCATACTCATTGCTCATGAGCATTTTGGATGTATTTCTTACAGAATGAAATATCTGTTCTTCTGGAAGTCCATGCTATATTCAAAATATATATATATATATATAATTTGAACGTATTAATTCTTTGTTCATCTTCCTTTTTTATTTTCCAGATTTCACATGCATGCGAGATGATTGAAGAGACCATGACTTGAGTAAGGTGCACCTTAGTCAATAAGATTACATTTTGGATTTTAAAACTACATAATAGGTCTTTTGCACTATATTTTTATAATACAATATGGCATTGATTTTTTTTTTTTTTTTGGACTGCTGTTTCCATAAGTATTGATTGCTGATTCAAGTAAAATTGTTGATTCAATGTTAGTTTTTCAATACTGTGGTGGCTTGTGTGTTGCTATGATATTTGACGATATACTACTGGCATTTAATTACCAGCAAGGTCACACATGGTGGACAGATCTTAGCAGTTTTCATAGTAAAACTTGGAAGAAAGACTTGGCAATCTACTTCCAATAAGTTGTCAATATAAACCTTGTGGATAGCAAAAAAGAACATTCAATATAGTGCTGGAAGAAGAGACTCAAACAATAAAAGAAACTCAAAATATGACAAGGGAAGAGCTAGACTGCTGTGTTGATATGTCACAACTAAAAATGATAAACAACAGCTGAAATAATTAATAAATCAGAATATGGGATGAAAAATGTACAACTCAAGAAAAATTGGAAGGTATCAAAAATAAAATGGAGACACGTGAAGATTTATATTCTAGGGAATGTTGTTCTTATATGCTGTCCAGCTGATTGCAACTCATAACAACCATTTGTATAACAGGATGAAACATTGCCCAGTTCTACATCATCATCATCATCATTGAAGTTTGAGCTCATTGTTACAGTATTGCGTCAATTCATCTCAGTAGATATCGTCCTTTATTTTTTTGGTGATCTGCTACTTTAACAAATATAATGTCTTTGCCCAGGGGATGATTCTTTCTATTAATATGTTCAAAGTGTTTGAGAAGAAGTTTCACCCTCCCTGATTCTAAAGAGTTGTTTTACTTCCATTATACATTCAATATTTTTCACCAAAACCATCATACAAATGAATTAATTCTTCCTTGGTCTTCCTTACTCATTGTCCATATTTCACATGCAAATTAGGTAATTGAAAATACCATGACTTGGGTTAGGCACACTTTAGTCTTCAAAGTGAAATCTTTGCATTCTAATACTTTAAAGAGACCTTTTGCAATAGATTAGCCCAATGCAATACATTTATTGATTTCTCGACTGCTGCTTCCATAAAAGTTGCCTGTGAATCCAAGTAAAATGAAATCCTTGACAGCTTTAACCTTTTCACCATTATCATTATGTCATTTACTGGTTCAATTATGAGAATTTATGGGTTTTAATGTTGAGGTATAATCTATTTAAAAGCTATAGTTTTGGATATTCATCAATAAGTGCTTCGTGTCCTTTTTGCTTCCAGCAAGTAAGGTTGTTATCTTTTACTTTCAGCAGGTTGTTAATGAGTCTTCATCCAATCCTGATAGTACAGTCTCCATTCTTCTTCCAGCTACACAGATATTTTTACTAGCATATATATTAAGTATAGTAAAAAGATACATTCCTGACACATACCTTTCTTGATTTAAATACTCCCTTGTTCTATTCAGATGTCTTTCTTTTGGTCTACGTACAGTTTACATACACACAAACACAATTATGTATCACTGTAGGATCAATGTTGGAGTGTGAATCACATGGTAGGCGGTTCAAACCCACTAGCTGTTTCCTGGAAACGCTATACAGGGTTGCTATGAATTGGAACCAATTTGATGGCATTTAACAACAATAACAACAATTTCCATTGTTCATGATGTAGTCTATAGTGTGTCATGATCTGCACTGTCAAATATCTTTGCATAGTCAATAAAACACAGTTTGAGTAGCATTTCCATTTGGACTTTTGGTATGGCACTGTAGGATCAGCACTGGACTTTGAACCACAGGCCAGTAGTTCAAAAACACCAGCTGTTCCTTGAAAATCCTATACAAGGACACTTGGGGTCAGAACCAGCTTGACAGCACTTAACAGCAACAGCTTATATATTGTTATTTACCACCATCAACTTGGTTCTGACTCATAGCGACACTGTGCAGGGGTTCTGAGGAGTGACTGGTGAATTAGAATGGCTGACCTCACATTTCAAACTGACCTTGAGGTCCGGTGCTTATCATATATATATA
>NW_006408561.1:9080828-9089171 GCF_000296735.1 Chrysochloris asiatica | reverse complement strand
ATATATTTGTTTTATATAGATATAGATATAAATATACATGCATAGTTGTTAGTTTTTAACCTTCTACCACTAAAGAGAATTAAATGAAACAATTGGACTACTACTGACAATTCAAATAAATATTCTAGTTCTTAGTATGTGAAAACTAAGCAAGAAAACACCCTATAGAAAACAGTATAAATAAATCATATCTATTTCTGAGTGTGCTATATATTATATTACTTTATTTTGACAACCCTTAATATTTCCCCAAAAAAAGTGTTATATTATTATTAGTTTAGTTTAGGAGAAAGTAAATTATAAACTACATAATGAACTTATATTAATTTGTTTGAAAATTTAAAAGTCTTTATAAGGTATGTGCACATTTGTGTTTCCTTGTTAAACAACTGTGACAATTATGAGGATGACACAGGTACAAGCAGTGTTTTGTTCTGTTGTGTATGGGATCTCTCTGAAGTGGAGTTGACTTGATGACACCTAACATCAGTCCTACTCTGGCACCATGGGTTAGTGCACTGGACTTCAAAGTCAGTTTGATCATCAATGTCTGTGGTTCAAGCTCACTAGCTGCTCCTCAGAAACCGTATATAGGGTCACTATGGGATAGAACTGACTTGAGACTCTTAACAACAACAACAAACAACATAATTGGATCTGTTGGAGAGAATATTTGGAAGATAACTAATTACCTAAAATGCTTGAAATGAACAACTAAAACAACATCTAATTCTTCACATTAATCATAGTTAATCATTGTTGTTTGTTGTTATTAAGTGCATTCAAGTCAGTTCTGACCCATAGCAACCCTGTATAGGGTTTCCAGGAGCAACTGGTGGATTTGAACTGCCAACCTTGCAGTTCAAAGTGACTTTGCAGCCCAGCGCTTTAACCCACAGTAACACACACCAGGACTCCCATCGTCAAACCAGGACTCCTATGTTTAATTTATAGGTCTTTTTAAATAAGTGTCACAAATCTATGATGAATATGACATTTTTGAGTGGTTCAATAACCCCAGTTACAACCTCCTTTAATTGTCTTCTTCCACTATGGAGGCAGGGAACCTAGTAATTTGAATGGTCACTTGCAGCTAAGTTTATAGATGTGATTTAGGTTGAAGTTCTGGTATGGTGCTTTGGGTTAATGTGCTAGACTGCAAAGTTGTTTGAATTGAAAGGTCAGCAGTTCAAGCTCACCAGCTGCTCCTCAGAAACTCTATACAGGGTTGCTATGGGTCAGACCCGAATCGATGGCACCTAACAACAATAGCAACAGTCAGATGTGGGGGAGCCCAGTAGTTCCACATGATAAACACTGAACTGCCAACCACAAGGTTTATGATTCGAGCCTGCCAGCCAGTCTATGGAAGAAAGATAAGGTTTTCCGCTCCAACTAAGTTTGAAAGTCTTGGAAATCTACACATGGTCACTATTAATCAGAACTAGAGGACACTTAACAACAACAACATCAAACAACAGTCAGATTTGTGAATCTTGCTGTGGCTCTGTAGGATAAGAACTGGACTGCTAGCCAAAAGATAAGTAGTTCAAACCCACCAATCAATCCTTGGAAACCCTATACAGGGTTGTTATGAGATGCAACTGATTTGGGGGCACTTAACAACAGCATCAATTAGATGTGAGGCATCCTGGTTTGGTGCTGTAGGATAAAAACTGGACTGCTAACCACAAGGTTGGCAGTTCAAATCCACCAGCTGCACCTCAGAAGGCACTCCCTATACAAGGTCTTTATGAGTAGCTGACACTTGAGAACAACAGTAGCATCTACCAGAGAAGGAGCTCTGGTAGCGTAGTGGTTACCAATTGGGCTGCAAACCTCAAGGTCAGCAGTTCAAAACTACCAGCTGTTCCATGGGAGAAAGATGAGGCTTTCTGCTCCCATAAAGATTTACAGCCTCGGAAACCCTGTACCGGGTAGATATGTTGTTGTTGTTAAGTGCCATCGAGTGGATTCGACCCATAGCGACCCTGTATAGGGTTTCCAAGGAGTAGCTGGCGAGCTTGAACCGCCAACCTTGCAGTTCAAACAGCTTTGCAGTCTGGCGCATTAACCCACAGCACCACACCAGGACTCCTATGAGTCGGAACCAACTCCCTGGCACATAACCATCACCACATCAGATATGTGGAGTCCTTGAGTGTTGCTAACGGTTAAGCAGTGTAGTTCTAGCTGTAAAGCTGACAATTCAAATCCACTGAGAGGCTTCTGGAAAGAAAGCCTGCTAATATGCTTCTTAAAGGTCACAGTCTTGGAAAGTTTTCAAACAATTCTGCTTTTCATACTCCACTCTGGTAGCGTAGTGGTTACGAATCAGGCTGCGAACCGCAAGGTCAGCAGTTCGAAACTACCAGCTGCTCCGCGGGAAAAAGATGAGGCGATCTGCTCCTGTAAAGTTTTACAGCCTCGGAAACCCTGTTCAGGGTCGCTATGGGTCGAAACTGACTCAACGGCACTTAACAACAACACATGGCGTCACTATGAGCCCAAATCAATTCAAAGGAAGCTAACAACAGTGAGATGCATTCATGTGAAATTTAAATTTAAAATTGAGTTAAGTTGAGAAACAGACAAAGATTAGGGATTCAGCAACGATGAATAGGTTCTGGGGCCAGCAGTTGATATGATAGTGCATGAATTTGTGAGGACAGCAGCAGTTCTCTTGGTGGTTTATTTATACTATGTGACTTTGGAAGACTCTCTTAGAAGCTCAGTCTACTGTTGCTGTTAACGAGAGTCGAATCAGCCAGGACTCCATGTAACTTCATCCACAAAGGCATGAACTGTTACCCAGTCCTACACCATCTCCATGACTAATTACAAACTGTTGAGTTGCTTATTGCCATTGAGTCACTTCTGACTCACAGCGACTGTGCACTGGGTTTCCAAGGAGGGGATGGTGGGTGTGTACTGCAGACCTTCTGAAGTTCAGTGCTGATCCTATAGATCCACACCA
This sequence comes from Chrysochloris asiatica, assembly GCF_000296735.1. Taxonomy (NCBI): domain Eukaryota; kingdom Metazoa; phylum Chordata; class Mammalia; order Afrosoricida; family Chrysochloridae; genus Chrysochloris; species Chrysochloris asiatica. Next base: position 9,086,194 of record NW_006408561.1, on the reverse strand, counting down.
GATTAGACCATTGTAATCCTTAGGACTTCTATTGACTTATTTTGGGAAAAAATCACCAGGACTGTCTTTCTACTCCACTTTAGTGTGGAAGTTTCACTGAAATCTAGTCAACATTATAACAAACCACAAGCCTCATCTGACAGATGACCGGTAGCTGTGCTAGAGGTGCTGAGACTCTAAACCAGGTCTTCTGCATGGAAAGTGAGCATTTTACCACTAAATCTCAGTGTTCTGCATGGAAATTCAGCCTAGAGTCAGTTATTCATTACCCCCAATGATTCTGTGAACTTGTTAGTATACTGTTGTAAGGGGGTGTCAAAACCAAGAGCTCATTTCCAAGGAGCAGCTGATGGGTTTGAACCTCTGACCACTCATTTAGTAGTCCAGTGCTTATCCTGCAGCACTGTACCAAGACTTCACCCCATGCTCAGAAAATCGTAAAAATTGTTACCTGCTTCACAGGCAGAAAGCTCAGGTGTAGAGGAAATTCCTCTGGAACCCTCACTTGCCAGCTTGGGCTTGTGAGTAAACATAACTTTCACTTTTTCAAAGACCAGTGACTTGAATATTGACTTTTTGTGCCAGGGAACTGACTCTCTTTAGTTGCTAACACTCGGACAAAGTTTACCAAACAGTGCTTTTAGTATTTCAGTAATTTTTTCCCTCATTATTCCTATGAATTTAAACTCTAAAGTTCTTTTACCAGTTGTATAGTAAAAATTTTAATATATATGTTGTCTCCATATATTGTTCTAACAACTTAACAGTAATCATTTGCATGATGTTCAATACATACATTTCTCTCTCTATTTACACAGAAAATTTGAACTATTCCTTGGTATTCTGTGACTTTGCTGCAGCAACTACAATCTGGAAAATTACTTTCTGTTCACCCTAGCAAAGAATATGTTTATTCAGCCTTTTCAATGTTTCCATAACCTCTTAAATACTCTATTATATATTCTTGTCTGTTCAAACTCATTCGTTATTTGCCACTGTATGTGAATTGATACAGAATGATGCTATCATCACTTTCTTTAAGCAGATAAGAAAGATGCATCTTAAAACAGTAATTTCACAAACAGCTCATAGGTGGCAGAGGTAGGATTCTAAAGCAGGTAATGTGTCTTTAGAGTAAATGGTAGCAATCATCATCCTGCCTATATCCAAATTGTTGTTGTTAAGTACCTTGGAGTCGATTCCGACTCATAGTGACCCTGCACAGGGTTTCCGAGGCTGTATTTCTTTACGGGAACAGAAAGCCTCATCTTTCTCCCATGGAACGGCTGGTAGTTCTGAATAGTTGAGAGGAAAATGAGGCTCATTCAAGTTCAATAACAAAACTAAAGTGGGGAGAGGGTTGGAAGCTGGATTTGAATAGTTTTGACACTTTTCATTTTATAGTATCATATTTGTTGTTAAGTGTTGTCAAGTCAGTTCTGACTCAGAACTCTGAGGATGGACTGGTGAGTTACAACCACTGACCTTACTTATCAAGTGCTTATCCCATAGTGCCACATCAGGACTCCAATATCATACTTCGTTGCTCTTTTTAAGTGCCACCATGAGTTGGTTACGACTAATAGCATCTCTGTACAGGGTTTCCAAGGAGCAGCTGGTGGTTTTGAACTGCCAACCTTGTGGTCCACAGGCCATATTAATTGCTCGGTGATAAAAAGCTACATTAAAAAAAATGTGTTATTAACACGCAAACATCCTCTTAGGACTACTGTCTCTGAGATTTTGTACTTAAGCCATATGACTTAGCATTAATTTTCTGGTCCTGTTTCAGCTCTATTCTGAGTACGGGGGAATGTTTCTGTGCTCTTCACATCTCACTTCCTACTGACCAGTTTATTTGCATGTGAATAAACTTTTCAGATGTTCACCTCTATATTGCATACTTAATACAATAAACCAAAATTACTGGATTTCTGGATTCTACAAGAAATATTCTTGGACATAATAGCTTCTATATTTTGAATAAATAAAAGTAAATAAAATAACCAACCATGAGATATAAATTTGTTTATGTTTTATGATTCTCTAAACATATTTTTTTCAGATTCTCACTTCCTTATGGTCTTAAATCTAATATGCAATTCAATTATTCAGCTATTTTTCTAGCTCATGCTTGTGATGCATTTTTCTTAAGCAATTCATCTGTATCTGTACTATTTAAATTATTTGTTCATGGGTATTCGGTTTCCCACTAGTGAGTATACTTCATTCAAATTACTTTTTATGTACTTCTCATAATTTTAGAAAAATTACTAAGAACTTACTCTAGTTTAGTATACATATTACTAATATAGCTAATGAAGTATTGAAAGTATTTCAAGTATTAACTGAAAATCTGCTGCCAATCAATCAATTCCTATTCCAAGTGCCCCTGTAGAGTAGAGTAGAACTGATTCACAGGGTTCTGAGGCTGTAAATGTTCATGGGAACAGATAGCCTCATCTTTCCCTGTGGATTGGCTGGTGGATTTGAACAACTGACTTTTTGGTTTGCAGTCCAGAGCATAACCCATGGCGCTGCTAAATATCCTTATTGAAGTATTTTCAATTTGTGTCTTTTATTTAGAGCAGAAATAGTACTATTAAAGCTTATTACATCTTTAACAAATCTTTTCCGTATCTGACCAAATTGCATTAAAGTTATGATGAAATTCTGAAATATTGAAAATATCAGTTTTTAAATGATCAGAGCAAAAAATTATTAAAGTCAAATTGCATTACTCTCAATTTACAAAAATGAAATATTTATCTACTGATTGTCTATTCCTCCATTAGAGGTGTTATAAAAATCCAAGCTGACAAAGCAGAAAAAGAAAGATTACCTAAATTTAATCTGCTCTGATATTCCATGTCAAGCAGAAAATTAAATTATTAAAGTTTGTATCCTGAAGCAAATATATACTTAAGCTTGTTTTGAAGCCATGATTCAAATTCAAAAATCCTTGAAAGAATTACATAATTTAAAATACATACTTTATATTATCTATGTATTCAGATTACTTTTGTATGTGCTTTTTCACATTTACAAACATACTAAAGTATTTTCTATGGAGTCCTGGTGTGGCGCTGTGGATTAATGTGCCAGACTGCAAAGCTGTTTGAACTGCAAGGTTGGTGGTTCAAGCTCACCAACTGCTCCTTGGAAACCCTATACATGGTTGCTATGGGTCAGAATCGACTTGATAGCACTTAACAACAACAACAAAAAAAAAAAAAAACAAACAGTATTTTCTATAAAAGCAAATGTTTTGTTTTTCATTTTAATTGGTGGAGATACATGTGTGATAAAGATATAATTTGTCACAATCTAAAAATAATCATGTTGCCTTAACAAACACTTCTATTGAACAGACATTATTATAAGAAATTTACAAGTATGTTCCTGTTTAACAGCATAAAAATCCCAGAAAATAACTCTTTCATAGATGAGAAAACTATGGCACAGAAAATGCAATTAACTTGGTTAATGTGACATGGTTGAAGCAATTTAAAGCCAGAAAAATACCTATGCCCAAACCCAAAAGTACTAGGTTATGATGCCTTTGGTTATTCTATAAAGTTTTCCCAAACACTTAAACTCACTATACTCTTTCAGTTACACCCGGACATAACTAGTTGTTACCTCCATTTTATAGGTAGGAAAACTTAGCTTTAAATAATTATCCAAAATTTGAAAATTAAAATACATTTAAGCCAAACTAACTCAGCCATCCACATACTTTTTCTGTTCTTTTTTGTTAATTCTCTCAATCATTTGCCATTGTGAGATAAGGAAAATAGGACTAAAATCATTTTATGTTGAAATGTAAACTCTATGTAAATGGTATATACCATGTACTTCAAGAATAATCATGTGGAATCAGAATTCCTAAAATACTCTTCTTCTGCCTGCTACTAGGTTATTGAGCTAATATATCATCAGGACACACTTGTTCTAATTATGTAACAGTGTGATTCATCATCACAAATACACTATCACACTGATAATGTATTACTCAAAAAAGTCATAACAACTGGCAAGTATTTCCACAAAGTAAGGCAATGTGTGAGTTTATTGGGTTTTATTATTTAATTTAGTCATTTCAGAATGAGGGAGGACAACATATTTGTTAAATCTCGAGAGGAAGTTTAAAATTTCCCAAATTAGCTTTCCTACTGTCATTTCTGCAATGGAAAATGTGAAACCAAAGTGGCAGTTATTTGAAAGCCTTGTATTTGCTTGTCAACTTGATAACAGTTGTGAGAAAGTCTATACCATGACTTATTTGGATGTCTCTGGTATATTTAAATGGTGTGCATTCCTTTTGATATCCTAAATAATGTTCTTTTCCCATCCAGTGAATAGAACCTAATAACAAAAGTGTTTTAAATGATACTTGTATAAATGCTATGTTTAATTGCTTGCTAATAAATATGTATCAACTGGCTGCTAATTATGTTCCCTATAGAACTGGTTTCTGGCTTGATTGAGAAACCCCATTGTTCTTTTGATTTACAAAGCTGTGCTAAAATGATAGGTTTTTGTAATAATGTTGTTTTTAAGTTCCCTAGAGACCCTGTGTAGGGTTTCTGAAGAGTGACTTTGAACTACAGGTCCGTGTAGCGACTATCCTATAGTGTCACACCAGGACTCCTAGTATAACAACAATGTTGTTGTTGTCTTTAAGTGCCTTCAAGTCAATTCTGGCTCATAGCGACCCTGTATAGGGTTTCCAAGGAATGGCTGGTGGGTTTGACCTGCCAACCTGTGGTTAGCAATCCAGAGTTTATCCTACAGCACCACACCAGGACTCTCACAACAGGAACTTTTTTTTTTTTGCCTTATTTTCCTGATTTTCACATGTTAACTAACAAACTTTGAAATGAATGAAATTACTGCATATCTGCTGTAATTTTTCTTCTGTAACACACGTGTTTAGTTCTTTTTCCTGCAGGAACAATAACATATGCTAGTTTTGGGATAGTAGTTGTATGCTGTCCTAAAACTCTTTCAACCTAGCCAGGTTCTTTTACCATTTTATTTTGCAGACCCACTGTAATTAGGCCATTCTAACTCATGGTTACCTTATAGATAAATCCCTTCATTAAGCATTTGTGCATTGAATCCTGTCTTGGCATCTGTCACACTAACACAAGGAGTAGACAGGAATACCTCTCAAACTCCCTCAAAAACAAAAACAAAACAAACACTAAAAAATAACTCTCTCTAGTTTTCCTCTATGGAAAAAAAAAAAAAAGACTATCAATAAAATTCTAGTCATTTTTATTGCTACTATTAAAGTACTGATTCAACTTGTGGCACTATTGGATAAGCATTGGACTTCAAGTTCTGTTTGAATTGAAGGA
>NW_006408561.1:9077981-9079878 GCF_000296735.1 Chrysochloris asiatica | reverse complement strand
CAGGAAGGGGAATACTGAAACATGTGAAATACTACTTACTGGATTTTATTAAACAATTGCCTTCTTTCTCATATAATCCAACTCAAGCCTTATTTCTTTCACAAAGTATCCCTCCCTCTCCAGTTATTATTTCTCTGATTCATATTCTTTTGATTGACAACATTATCATATGATTCACAAAAACAATAACCTAATAAGTATTCACAAAATATATGTTAGTTAATGAAATAGCATGCAAATAATAAGCAAGTCAACTTCTTAAAACTTAAACAATTTCAAATATAAATATGCAGCTCAAAAATGCTTCTATTTTTTTTCACAAAATTTTCATCATACATTATCATCAAATTCCTGATAAGCACCTGCACAAAGTCAATACAAACTATACACAAAAAGGATGTATTTAATGTGATCAAAGGCCACATTTTAAATCTTCTACAATTATTCTTCTACTAGATTTAAATAGACCTTGATTGAACTTAAGGGAAATCTTACGTGTTTTATAAAAGGGCAAGTTTGTTGTTTTGACTCTGTTGTATTTTTAAAATATTTATTCCCGTATGTGAGCATTATTTTACATTGAGTTTAACTTACTATTAAATAAAGAATAATTTATGGAAAACTCATTTTTATTTTAATTGAAAAGGTCAATTAAATCATGGAAGCAATGTTGATATGACGCCAAGAGAATACTTATCCTGAGTCACAACTAAATATCCAAGCATTTTTTTGTTAAATACCTGACAAACTATTTCATAACTTTGCTGACATCAATAAGGAAATTTACTATAACAACCAAACCAAATTCCTGGAGTATGTTTTCTAACACAGGAAAATAATGTATGTGACTAAAAAGTGTGTTACATTTATCAACATGAGCTTTTGAATTATCATTTGTTTTATTGCTATGGAAATTACTACTTGCCAAACTGCATCACCATAGTGTAAGTGAATAAGAGAAGTGTAAATGTATTCAAAGCTGTCATGTTTAGCATAGGAAAACTGGAGCTTATTCCAATGCCAGTCTAATCCAACTGTTTATAAAGGCAGAAATATGCAATTTTATGTGTCAGGTTTATAGAATGAGAAGAAAGGTTAATGCATATTCTCAGTTTAAAGAAAGTAAAACATGATCTGTTAAAAATAATGAAGGTGTAAACTCGAAGTCTTATTTATGAAGATACAGTAATGTGATAAGTGAAGATCACTGATTTAAATTCAGTCTTTTCCTCCAACAATACTTAAGCATCAAGCATGTGCAGGCCACTCTTCTGTCACTTTGAGACTCACCTTGAAAGGAGTGTAAGATCTAATAAGGAGATAAAACACGCACACAAATAATCAATTTATTTCACAAGAAATAAATTAATAAGTACAAGAATCATGGTAAAATGATATCTTAAGTGAAATAACTATAAACATTTCTTTCTTAAAGTAGATGTTATCTCAGATTTGAAAAATAAAACAAAAGAAGTTTCAAAATAATGATTTTATTTCAGCAACTAGTAGGTATTTTTGTTGTTGTTGTTATTGTTGTTGTTGTTGTTCTTAGGTGCTATCGAGTCAGTACTGACTCATAGCAACCTTATGCACAGGAGAACAAAACACTGCCTGATCTTGGGCAAACCTCACTACTGTTGCCACACTTGAGTCCATCGATGAGGCCACTTGCCAATCCATCTAGCTGGGGGTCTTCCTCTTTATCTCTGACTCTCTGCCTTACCAAACATGATATCTTTCTCCAGTGATGGTCCCTCCTGACAATATGTCCAAAGTATGAAAGACAAAGTTTAGCCATCTTGGTCTCCAAGGAGCACCCTGGCTGCATGTCTTCCAAAACAGATCTATTGGCTCTTTTGGCAGCCCGTGGCACTTTCAATATTATCCCCCAAACACC
>NW_006408561.1:9071242-9074548 GCF_000296735.1 Chrysochloris asiatica | reverse complement strand
CATGGATATTATCCTATCACAGACAGCATTGTACCTCATGACTGATCTGGATATGTTCTTTTTTACAATGAATGCAACACCATTCCTCTTCAATTTGTCATTTCTGGATAGTAATCCATGTGGTCATCAGATTCAAATTTGTCAATACCAGCCCATTTCAGTTCACTAATACGTAAGATATCAATGTTTATGCATTCCATTTCATTTTTGACAACTTCTAATTTTCCCAGATTCATACTTTGTACATTCCATATTCTAATTTTCAAAGGATGCTTACAACTGTTTCTCTTCATTTTGAGTTGTGCCCCGTCAACAAATGAAGGTCCCGTGGGCTTTTCTTCCACAGGCTTTACTCCATTCACATCATCACTGTCAACTTTACTTTGAGGAGGCAGCTCTTCACCAGTCGCATTTTGAGTGTCTTCCAATCTGAGGGGTTCATTTGCCAGCACTTTATCTGACAGTGTTTCTCTGCTATTCATAAGGTTTTTGTGACTAAATATTTGTAAATAGTTCATCACTCCTTCTTTGGAGTATGTCTTTGTCTGGAAGCTAATCTGAAACCAGTCCACCATGGGTGACCCTGCTGGTATTTAAAATACCGGTGGCATAGCCTCCAGAATCACAGCAACTCACAAGCCACCACAGTATGAAAAACTGACAGACGAATGGTGGAATAGGTATTTAGAAAAGCATAATTATTGATGGATATACTATAGAAATGAGTCTTGCTACTGTTTACTTCCTAATCCAAATATTTTTTGTGCTATATCCTTGTGTTTTACCTACTAACATGAAAATTCTAAAGTGATTTTGGTGGAGAACTGGGACACAGAATTGCTTAAACGCTTATGTGAACAACACTGATGATATCCAATTTACAAGAATAATGCTATTTCATATTTGTTGTTGTCAAATGTCATAGAGTTGGTTCTAACTCAATGTAATCCTGTATAGGGTTTCTGAGACGCGGCTTGTGAATTTGAACTACCGACCCTGTGATTCAAACGAGTCTTACAGTCCAAAACATTTTTCTAAATAAATAATTCTTGCGGAGAGCATTCTTCTACTTTCAAGCAAATACGTCCCTTCTATAACAAATTTAAGAAGCCATCATTCACAAAATTACTTGCTAAAAACCTTATCAATGAAATAAGAAATAATTTATTTTGAAAAAATGAATATTTGGAGATAATAGTATTTATACCTAGGCCACAAATAAATCATTGCAAAGTTATTATAGTTAATAAAGACTTTAAACCAAATGGTTTATAATTAAGAAATGTGTGCACCAGGGTTTAAACAGCCTCTTGTGGAATATTATGTGGAAACAAAGAAGCAAAATGTCATTTGAAATCATTTTAGGTCTCTTGGTGAGGCGCTGTGTGTAAATGCGCCAGACTGCAAAGCCCTTTGAAATGCAAGGTCGGCGGTTTAAACTCACCAGCTGCTCCTTAGAAACCCTATGCAGGGTCACTATGGGTCAGAACCGACTCGACGGCACTTAACAACTACAACAACCAGGCTTAAGGAGCTCTGGTGTGGCACTGTGGGTTAATGCTCTAGACAGTAAAATTGGTTTGAATCACAAGGTTGGCGGTTCAGCCTCTCCAACTGCATGTTGAAAAGCCTATACAGGGTCACTATGGATCAAAACCAACTTGATGGTACTTAACAGTAATAACAATCAGACTTATAATAAATTAAAAAAAGAAAAGAGAGAGAGAGGAATTCACTAAATCCTCAACTCCTAGGAATACTATTCCATTATTTTATAAAATGTAGTTCATTGCATGTCTGTTTTTTCACAATACTTGTTCAATCTGTATGCTGAGCAAATAATCCATGAGTCTGATTATATGAAGAAAAACATGGCACCAAGATTGGAGAAAGATTCCTTAACAACCTTGGATATTCTGATGATACAACCTGTTTGCTGAAAGTGAAGAGGACTTAAAATACTAATAGAGATCAAAGACCACAGCCTTAGGTATGGATTACATCTCAATGTAAGAAACAAAAATCCTCACCACTGGACCAATAAACAACATCCATATAAATGGAGAAAAGGTTGAAGTTGTCAAAGACTTCATTTTGCTTTGATAAACCATCACCACTCATGGAAGCAGGAGTCAAGAAATCAAAAACATATTGCATTAGGAAAATCTACTGAACAAGATTGCTTTAAAGTGTTGAAGTGCAAAAAAATGTCAGTTTGAGGACATTTTTGGCCTGACCTAAGCCATGATATTTCTATAACCTCATTTGTATCCAAAAGTTGGACTGTGAATAAGGAATACCATAGAAAAAATGATGCATTTGAGTTAAGGTGTTAGTGGCAAATATTGAAAGTACCATGGACTGCCAAAAGAACAAAACAAATCTGTGTTGGAAGAAGTACAGCCAGAGTGCTCCTTGGAAGCCAGGATGGCCAGACTTCATCTCTCATACGTCGTACATAGTATCAGTAGGGGTCAGTCCCTCGAGAAGGATATCATGTTTGGTAATGTGGAGGGTCAGAGAAAAAGAGGAAGATCCTCAATGAGATGGATTTAGCACACAGATGGACTCAGGCCTTGCAATGATTATGAGGCTGGCCCAGGACCTGGCAGTGTTTCATTTGTTGTGCATACAGTCACTATAAGTGGATACTGACTCAATGGCACCTAACCACAACAACAACATAGAATTTGTCCAACAAGGTGGTCCTTGGAAACCCTATAGTGAGTGGGTTGCCATGAATCAGAACCGACTCGTTGACACTTAACAACAATCTAGCCTTTGTTGGAATTCTGGTGTGGTGCTGTACGATAAGCATGGAGCTATTAACCAAATGGAATCTTGGTGTGGCACTGTGGGCTAATGCATCAGATTGCAAAGTCATTTGAACTGCAAGGTCGGTGGTTCAAGCTCACCAACTGCTTCTTGGAAACCCTATACAGGATCTCTCTGGGTTGGAATCGACTCAATGACACTTAACAACAACAACAACTAACTAAACATCAGCAGAACTGACTCAACAGCCCTTAACAATACCTATAGAACTTTACTGATACTATCTGTTGTTGTTGTTATGTGTCATGGAGTCAATCTGACTCATTGTGACCCTACACAAGGTTTCCAAGGATTGACTTGTGGGTTTGAACCATCAAAGTTGGAATTAACAATGGTTAGCTGACTAGTGCTTTTCCTAAATCACCACACCAGGACTCCTTATACAAATATTTATTTGAGTCAATTTCTTCTCTTATAATATGTTGACTCTGAATTACCCATTTCCTCATGAAAAGGAAGATTTTGTGACAA
>NW_006408561.1:9040475-9070624 GCF_000296735.1 Chrysochloris asiatica | reverse complement strand
ATAACAATAACAATAATAATAGTAAACAGATATGGGGGCAGGGAGACTGTTTAAACAAGCCTCTTGTGGAATATAATGTGTAAAGAAAGAAACAAAATGTCATTTGAGATCATTTTAGGCCTCTAATCAGGCTTATGGAATCCTGGTGTGGCACTGAGGGTTAATGCTCTAGACAGCAAAGTTGATTTGAACCACAAGATTGGTGGTTCAGCCTCACCAGCCGCACCTTGGAAAACCTACACAGGGTTGCTATGGGTCAAAACTGACTCGATAGCATTTAACAATATAAACAACAACTAGGCTTATAATAAATTAAAAAGAAGAAAACAGAGAGAGGAATGCATTAATCCTCTAATCCTATTGGAATACTCTCCCATTATTTTGTAAAATGTGGGGTTTAATTGCATGTCTATTTGCCTCCTGCCTGTACATCTTCAAGGATACTCAGTTTGATGGCAAGGCTCCCTGATGTACACAAAGCCCTCAGCAAGTACTTCTGTGGAAATACAGAGACTATAGACAGATAGGCTTAATTAAACTTAAATGATGTTCTATACCAGAGTGGTTACGAATAGGGCTGCTAACCTCAAGGTCGGCATTTCAAAACTACCAGCTGTTTTGCATGACAAAGATGAAGCTTTCTGGGACCATAAAGATTTGCAACCTTGGAAACTCTGTGCAGGGTCACTGTGAGTCGGAACTGACTCCACAGTACTTAACAACAACACCATACTAAATAGAATTTTATCTGTATATATGAACAGAAAGGTAGATATCAATGATTATTTAAGAAAAGCCAATATTATAAAAGGCAATAATAAAATTTTGTATAAAGTTCTGATATTAATACAGAGAAGAAATTATAAAAACATTCCATTTCTGTAAAATGTGAACAGAAGAAAACAAGAGATAATTTTGAGAAGCAACCAAAAAGATGAAAATTAAAAATTCAGTGAGAATATGGAATAATATAATGTACATGTCCAAATTAATTACCTTAGAAAACCCATGTCCTATTCTATTCTAATATGGGAAACAACAGGGAGGGGGAAGGAAGCATGAAACTTACTCAAGTTCTAGAAAGGGAGAGAAATAATCATTGAAGGGGTAAGTAAACTATTGTAAATAAGGTTTCTGAATGGTAGGAAATATCAAAATCTTAGTTTGAGCAATACAATTGCATAATAAAGGGGGAAATATCATCAAAAAGTAGTTTGGTAAAGTTTATGAACAGCAAAAAGAAAAAATCCTTTAAAATACATTAAGGAAAACTTTTAAACGCAGTATACTTCTATAAAGAGAGAATACCATTCTAAGCCTTTCTTCTCCAACACTGGACACCAGACTTAAAAAAAAAATAGCTCAGTGAATTCAGAAAAATGCATTATAAACATAGAGTTTGATAACAAATAAGGCCACTAATTGAATGTCAGGAAAACATTGAAATTTCTTTCCAACCTTGTTAAAACCCCAAGCAATCAACAAACAAACAAAAAATTACAACTCACTAAGTTATTGCAATTACCTCGATTTCACTATGAAAATGAAACATATGTCATATTTCTAATGTATAATGAGTAAAATACTCTGATGTAAATAGGTTAAAATCAAGCATGCGTTTTGAAAATATGAAGCTAGACTATAAACTAACAAATTTTACTAGAATTATTACTTGATAGACCAAATTTTAAAAATATATAAAACTTTTAAAGTAACAAAATAGTAATATTACAACTAACACTTGGTAGAACTTTGAGACAAATATTTTCATTATTTGTGGATAATCAAGGACCAAACCTACTGATATTCAGGTGTAGCTATCCTATACAGGGTTTATGAGACTGTATCTTTACAGAAACAGACAAACTCATTTTTCTCCAACAAAGGGCTAGTGGTTTGAACTACTGAACTTGGCCAACACCTAACCCACAATGATACTAAGGCTTCTTAATTGTGGATGCTGTTATTGTTTAGTGCCTTCAAGTGAGTTCTGAGTAAAAGCTGCTCTATGCACTACAGAAAGCTTACCCTTGCGTTACAAAAATTTGTTATGCTTGAGCCCATTTTTGCTGCCATTGTGTCAATCTATCTTGTTAGGACTGTTCTGTTTTTCATTGAACCTCCACTTTATTAAATATGGTCTACTTCTCCAGGGACCTGACAACATGTCAAAAGTTCAAGCAACAAAGTCTTCCCTATTTCTAGGGAGCATTGTGGCTGTACTTCTTCAAAGAGACAGATTTGTTTGTTCTTTTGGCAGTCCATGTTGTTGTTGTTGTTGTTGTTAAGTACTGTGAAGTCGTATCCGACTCACAGCAACCCTGCATGGGATTTCCGAGGCTGTAAATCTTTACGGGAGCAGAAAGCCTTATCTTTCTCATGCAGAATGGCTGGTAGTTTCAAACTGCTGACCTTAAGGTTAGCAGCCTGATTCCTAACCGCTACGCTACCAGAGTACTTGCAATATTATTAACCAATGTCATAATTAAAATGTATTAATTCTTTTACAGTATATATTGATTGCCCATTACACATGCATATGAGGAACCAGGATATGATGGAATAGGAATTGAAATATTTTAACAAAGTGATTTTGCACTTGAAGCACTCACTCATCTCTGCCAAGAAATTTGAAAAACAACTACCTGGCCAACTGACTGGAAGAGGTCTGTACTTGTGACCATTCCAAAGATAGGTGACCCAATGAAATGCAGAAATCATTGGATACTATCATTTATATCCCATGAGGTAATGTTTTACTCAAGGTAATACAGAAATGACTGCAACAATACGTTGACAGAAAACTTCCAGAAGTTCAAGCTGGGTTCAAAAGAGGAAACGGAGCAAGGAACTGCTGCAACATCATTGCTTATGTCCGATGGATCTTGGCTGAAGGCAGAGAATACTAGAAAGATGTTTACTTGTGCTTTATTGACTATGGAAAGGGTTTTGATTGTGTGAATTATGACAAGCTGTTGACAGCATTGCAAAGTACTGGTATTCTGGAACACTTAATTGTGTTCATGAGGAACCTGTACATAGACCAAGAGGCAGTTGATCAAAAAGAATAAGGGAACACCAAATAGTTTAAAGATAGGAAAGTTGTAATCCATGGTTTTATTCTTTTACCATACTTATGCAATATATATGCTGAAAAGATAGAGAAGCTGGATTATATGAAGAAAAACCTAGCATCAAGATTGGAGAAAAGCTCATTAACAACCTGCGATATACAGATGATACAACTTTGCTTGCTGAAAGCGAAGAAGACTTAGAATATTTATTGATGAAGATCAAAGATTACAGCATCAGTATGGATGCACCTCAATGTAAAAAACACACAAAAATCCTCACCACTGGATCAATAAATAACATCCATATAAATGGAGAAAAGATTGGCGTCAATGAGTTCATTATGCTTGGATCAACCATCAACACTCTCGGAAACATCAGTCAAGAAATCAAATGACATACTGCACTGGGAAAAGCAGATACACAAGACCTCTTCAAAGTGTTTAAGAGCAAAGAAGTCAATTTGAAGATTAAGGTATCCTTGATGCAAGCCAATAACTTCATATGCATGCAGAACTTGGATAGTGAATAAGGAAGACCATAGAAGCATTGATACACTTGAGTTATTGGTTGGAAGAGAATATTGAAAGTACCATGGACTGCCAAAAGAACAAACCAATGTGTGTTGGAAGAAGTACAATCAGAGTGATCCTTGGAATCCAGGATGGCCAAACTTCATCGTTCTTACTTCAGATATATTGTCAGGAGGGAGCAATCACTGGAGAAGGGTGTCATTTCTGATGAAGTGGAGGGTCAGAGAAAAAGAGGAAGACCCTCAACAAGATTGATTGGCACAGTGGTGGCATCAGTGGGCTCAAACATAGCAATAATTGTGAGGTTGCCCAGGATCGGGTAGTGTTTCATTTTGTTGTGTATAAGGTTGCTATGAATAGGTACCAACTTGATGGCACCTAACAACAACATGAGGCAACATAAAATACCATGGCTTGGGTCAAGTGCACCTTAGTCATCATGACAACTTTTAACACTTCAAAGAGTGATTTACCAAATGCAATAATTATTTTGATTTTGTGAGTATTACTTCCATGAGTGTTGATAGTGGATCCAAAACAAATGAAGTCTTTGACAACTTTATTTTTTATTGATTTATCATGATATTATTGATTGATCCAGTTATAAGGAGTTTTAATTTCTTTACATTGAGGTGCAAAGACGAAAGGTGCCATGTTTTATTTTGGTAAGTATTTAAAGTCTTTACTTCCAGCAAGCAAAGTTGTACCATCTGCATTTCATAGGCTATTAATGAGCCTTCCTCAAATCTTGAAGTTACATTCTTCTTCAAATAATACAACCTCTTAGATTATATGTTCAGCATACAGTTTGAATAAATATGGGGAAATGGTACAACCCTCTTACACCCTTTCTTTATTTTAAACCATTAAGCCCTTTGTTTTATTCCTCTGGTCTATGTACAGTCTATGTACAGGATTTTCAGGAGCGCAGTTAAATGTTCTAGAATTCCAATCTATGCAATGTCCTCCATGGGTTATTGTCATCCACGCAGGTGAATGCCTTTGCTTAATTGATAAAGCACAAGTAAAGGTGTTACATGTCCTCTTCTGAAAACAGCTGGAATTTTTGGCATGCCCATGCACTGCTTCAACTAACTTTGAATTATCTTGAGCAAACTTTTCCTTGCTTGTGATATTAATGATAGTGTTAAATGATTTCTGCAACTCATTAGATCACTTTTCTTTGGAATGGGCACAAATATGAATCTTTCAATTGGTTGTCAGGTTGGTGTCTTCCAAACTTCTTGGCATAGAGGAGTGAGTGTCTCCAGCTCTACATTTGCTTTTTGAAGTATTTCAAATTGTATTCCATCAATTTCTTGATTTGTTGTTGTTGTTAACAAATTACTTCAGTGTAGTTTTGACTTCTTATTTCATTACCAGTGGTCTGTAATCATATGCTAACTCTTAAAATGGTTGTTCATGTAACAATTCTTTCTGGTATAGTTACTCCGCATAGTCCTTCTATCTTCTTTTGTTGCTTTCAGCCTCATTCATTATTTTGCCTATTGAGTTCTTCATTATTGCAATTTGAGATTGAATATTTTCTTTGGTTCTTTTAGTCTGAAAAATGTTCTTCCTTTTTAGTTTTCTAACTCCAAATCTTGGTACATTTCATTATAATAATGTTTTATTCTTGAACAGCCCTTTACATTTTTTCTGTTCACCTCATTTACTTCTTGATTTCTTCCCGTCTCTTTAGCTTCTCTAAGTTCAAGAGCAAATTTCAGATTTGTATCTGACATCCATTTTAGTAATTTCTTTCTTTTTGTCTTTGTAACAACCCTTTGCTTTCTTTTTCCATTACCCCCTTATGACTATTAAAAAAAAGTTATACAAGAGAGTTTTCAAAAACATTTCTGAAAATCATAATTCACCATTAAAGAAGCTATGTTATTAGAGAAAATAAAATTATTAATATGGAATAAGAGGTCAGATTGTCCTGTATTAAACAGGTGATAATAATACAGACTATACTGCCTTAGAAACTTGACTTTCATGTTTCAAATGTAAATAATGCATACATTTTTTATTATTAAAAACAAACAAACAACAACACATATTGTTTCCCATCCAGTACCTAAAAAACTTTGTTGTTAAGTGCCATTGAGTCATTCTGACCTGGACCACAAGGTCAGTTTGAACCTTCAAGTCACTGTTCAGAAACCATATATAGGGTCATTATGAGTCAGAACCAAGTCAATGACACTAACAACAACAATAACAGAGGCTAGTGATCATAAACATGTCTTCATGTGTTTGGTGGCCTCTAGAATGTCTTCTTTGGTGAAGTTTATGTTCATATTCTCTGCCCATTTTTCAAGTGAATTATTTGTCTTTATCTTACTGAGGTGTTGAAATGTTCTATAAGCTTTAGACTATAGTCCCTTGTTGTTTATGTTGTTTTAAAAATGTATTTGCAATTAAGATGCCATTGTCTTTTAAAGTATTCTAAAATTCTCATATGATCTCCAGCCTCCTTTCTATCATCAAGGCCATATTTTTCAACAACTGATCCATCTTTGTTTCCAATTTTTGCATTAAAATCACCTGAAATTATCAAATGTATCTTGATTGCATTGTATGATCAATTTCAAACCAAATAATTTGGTAGAATTCTTCAATTTCATCATCCCTGACATTAGTAGTTGGTGAAGAAATTTGAATTATACTGGTAATGTGGATATTATCGTATCACAGACAGTGTCATACTTCAAGATATATAATGAGATGTTCCTTTTTGATGGTGAATGTGAAGTCATTCCTCTTCAATTTTTCATTCCCTGCATAGTAAGCCATTTGCTTTTTAGATATGAGGTTGACTATATCTGTGGAAAGAGATGGTGGAAAAGCTCAATATCAACAGCCAGAACAAGGCCAGGGGCAAATTGTGGAACAGATATGTTCTACATATCAATTTCTCATATGCAAATTCAGTCTGAAGCTGAATAAAATGAAGAGGAATAACTTAAGATTATAGGCATTCCAGACAAGAAGAATCACAAAAGTCCACAGAGGAAGTATTTGAAGAACTGCTGGAAGAAAATTTTTCTAACATCCTGAAAAGTGAAAAGATAAACAATCAAGAAGCTCAACGAACCCCAGGAATGATAGACCCCAAAAGAAAGTCACCGAGACATATAATAATCAAGCCCTCCAATATCAAAGATAAGGAGACACTCCTGAAAGCAGCTAGAGAAAACAGAAGCATTACATACAAAAGCAAGCAAGTCAGAATAAGCTCAGCTCTCTCAGCAGAAACAATGTAAGCAAGAAGGCAATGGGGAGACATATATAAAATGCTGAAAGAAAAAACTGCAAACCCAGAATCCTTTATCCAGCAAAGCTATCAGTCAAATAGACGGTGTAATCAAAACATTCCGGATAAACAGAAACTAAGAGATTTTGCCAAAGCCAACCCTGCACTATAAAACATACTAATGGAAGTTCTGTGGATTGAGAACCAACAAGAACAGATAACAAGTAGAGATTGACATAAGTGAAAGCAACTCCCAGAATTAAATCGACAGAAATAAGAGTTGAGGAAAGAACAAAGCTATAAGAAGAAACTCGGAGTATCTGCAAGGCAGTCTATTAACAAAACAATTACAATGTAAAAGGAGGTAAACACGTAGGAACAGAGATCCAGATGGTGAGAAGATCAGGTAGATTACAGGATGAAATTGGCTCAACTAAATAGAGAGAAAAGTTAATGGACTATAAGGCAACCTCAAAGAAAATTAACACTTCACAACATACCAAGAAAACAAAAATTCAAGAAGACCATGGAAATATTAAAACTATGATGAAACTCATAAGACATAACACAAATAGCATGAACTCAACAAACGAAGACACACAGAACAAAGAAAGCAGCAACACCACAAAAAAATAAAGATAATGGCAGCAATTAATCCATACCTATTGAAAATTAACAGGAGCTCTGGTAGTGTACAGATTATGAATTGGGCTGTGAACCACAAAGTCAGCAGTTTGAAACTACCAGCTGTACCATGGGAGAAAGATGAGGTTTTCTGCTCCCGTAAAGATTTACAGCCCTGGAAACCCTGTATGGGGTCGCTCTGAGTCAGAAACAACTCCACGGCACATAACAACAACAACAACAACAACAACATCTATAATTGCATTGAATGTAAGCAGATTAAATGCACCTGTTAAGAGACGGAGGGTGGCAGAATAAGAAAACAAGATCCTTCAATATGCTGTCTACAAGAGTCTAATCTCACACACAGAGACAAAAACAGATTAAAAATTAAAGGATGGAAAAAAATATACCAAGCTAATCGCAATAAAAAATGAACAGGAGTGGCAGTACTAATCTCTGATAAAATAAACTTTTAGGCAAAAACCAGCATAATAGATAAAGACATTTTCTCATAATTAAAGGGACACCTGAACAAGATGACATAACCATAATAAATGCTTCAATGAAAGAGCTCCAAAATATAAAGCAAACTCTACTGGATTTGAAGAAATAAACACAAGAAACTGGAAGAGAATTTAAATGAATAGTTGGAGAACCAAGAAACAAGGTGCTTTTTAATTTAATACTGTTGCACCTATAGAATGCTACAACTTAATGTTGTGCTTACTAAACTACTCTTTGAAGGTCCAATGTTTTTGTTGCGATTGTTCGTTACTTTTTTAAAAAGAAGCTAGTGTCTGTTGCAGAACAATAATTTTGTAAATATAGATAATATAATTACTAGAAAATAAAAACATAAAGACACCAAATGGAAGCTTGAATATTTTATTATTAGCATCAATAGAAACAAAATTACATTTCAATAAATATAATAAAAAAGAGGAAAACTACTTAAAATTAAACTTTCTTAATTAAAAGTGTACAAATAGGTGATTTATGTTAAGAATCACTGTAACACTTGAAGCTAATAAAAAGTTACTAGTGAGCCATATATACATTCCTATATAAAAGTACATACAGTCACTATTAATAAACTTATCAATATTGAAAGTTGTTTTATGTATCAAAGGCGTTTCATTTTTGGCTTTTTAATATATTTAATCTGCATTAGCTTGATGACAATGCTAGTAGCAGGTGATAATGCAGTCCCAAACTATTTCTATGATTTGTTTTAGTAACATTTTGAGTATTAAAACTAATCTCATAGATATATTTTAACAGGAATGCAAGGTGAAATTTTAAAGCAATGTCAGCAACTTCTGTATGCCCACGTTTATCTTTTATAACAAATAAAGCCATTAATGCTATATCATCAAAATTTATCTTAATCTTTCATAAGTAGTAAATTCCAGTAATGTGATCCTTCATAAGTTTTTTTAGAGTTTACAGTGACTTTTAGTCATGGATCATGAGTTTGAAAAAAAGGGAATTCTTTTCTCGTATCACTGTCTTTTAAATCACTAATAATGAAAGTCTTGCCATGTTACCAATATCTGCACTTTGACAAGATATATCACATTTGTAAAACAAACTCAGAAAATACAAGTAGATGATATTTCTGGGTCCACTCTGATTCTGACTCTGTGACTCCACTGTCATCAATGATGCCACCTCCTTTCCAGTTTAACCTTGTTCTGAAGACTGATTGCATATTTTAAAAAGTAAACCTTTGGCCTCAGCTGTCTGTTCTCATAGAAATTCAGATCAGGATCTGTAAATCCAGTATCCAGTGTCTAAATTTGTGTTTTTTATATTCCCTTTGACCTCACAGATGTTGAGTAAATTCTGAGACCCATCCTAACGTTCTTTACCACCTGTGCTGACTCAAACCTTGGTACTAGAATTGTATCCTATTCCTCGGGTTTAGTGGCCTAATCATATATTAGCTGCACAAGTCCCTTCATAACTGAGACCCTAAATTCTGGTCTTTCCTGGTTAGAATAGGAATGATATTTATAATATTATAACATTGTTGTTGTTGTTGTTAGGTGTCATCAAGTTGATTCTGACTCACAGCAACCCTGTATAGGGTTTCCAAGGAGCAGCTAGTATGCCTGAACTGTTGAACTTCACAGTACAGTACCGACCCTACAGTGCCACACTAGAAGTCTTATGTTATAATTATTTTATATCATACTGTTCTATAATAATGCAATTTAATTGATTCTCAGAAACCCTATGCTGGGTCGCTATGAGTCAGAACCAATTTGACTGTACTTAACAGCAACAATTTATCCACATAGATTCAGGTAATATGCCATTCATGTCTACCAAAAGTACCCAAATTTTTCACTTTACACACATATATCATTGAACAAAACAGAACTGATTCATGCCAGTGCCCTCATATGTTGTCAGAGTAGAGATGTACACCAAAGGCTTCCAATGATTAATTTTACATTAGATTGCCAGACATTTCTTCTCAGGTGCTTATTGGTGGGCTCCAACTGGTCATCTTTCCCTTAGCAGCAGAGCACACTAAGTGTTTGTACTATCCTGTACCTCAGAATAGGACATGGATCCTTCTTATATGACCAGTTTCAGATTTCATGTTTTTATTTCCTTTCTATTTCTAGGATCCCTGGTGTGCCACAATAGGATAAGCATTCAGCCTCAAGGTCGCTTTGAACCACAAGGTCAGTGGTTGAAACTTACCTATTTTGTTGTCTTGGCAATCCATACTGAAGGCTATAGTCTTTGGTCTCCATCAGTATGTATTTTAAGTCCTTTGGCTTTCCATAAAGCAAGGTTATATCATCTGCATATCTCAGATTGTTAATGAGCCTTCCTCCAATCTTTATGCCATGTTCTTCATATATTAGTTTCTCAGATTATTTGTTCAGTATACAGATCGTATGTTGTTGTTGTTATTAACTGCTGTCAAGTCAATTTTGACCCATAGCGACCCTATATAGGGTTTCTAAGGAGTAGCTGGTGAGCTTGAACCGCCAACCTTGCAGTTCAAATGGCTTTACAGCCTGGTGCATTATTCCACAGTGCCACACCGGGACTCCATACAGATTGTATAAGTATAGTGAAATAATATAGCCCTAGCACACACATTTCATGATTTTAGATCATTCAGTATCCCACTGTTTTGTTTGAACAACTGACTATTGGTATAAGTACATACAGATTCCTCATGAGCACAATTAAGTGTTCTGGAGAAACCATTCTTCATAATGTCATCCATAGCTTTTCATGATCCACACAGTCAAAAGCCTTTTCATAGTCAATATAGTACAAGTAAACCTCTTGCTGACATTCTCTACTTTCAGCCAAGATACAGCTGATGTCAGCCATGAATTCCTAGTTTAGAATTCCTCTTCTGAATCCTGTTTGAGTTCTGGCAGTTGCTTGTTGATGTGCAGTTGAACCTGTTTTTGAATTGTCTTCAGCAAAATTTTACTTGCATATGATATTAATGCTATTGTCCCATGATTTCTACATGGCTTTTAGTCACTTTTCTTTGGAATGAGCACACATATGGATCTCTTCCAATCAGTTTCCAGGTAACTGTCTCCCAAATTTCTTAGTATAGACAAGTGAGTGCTTCCAGTGATGCCTTAGTTTGTTTAAAGATTTCTGTTTGTATTCTGTCAATTCGTGTAGCCTTGTTTTTGCCAATGCCTTCAGTGTACCTTAGATTTCTACCTTCAGAGCCATTGGTTCTTGATAATATGCTACCTCTTGAAATCGATGAACATCGGCCACTTCTCTTTGGTTCAGTGACTTTGTATTTTTCTTCCATCGACTTTTCATGCTTTCTGCATCAATCAATATTTTGACTGTTGCTGTTGTTAGGTGCCATCGAGTTGGTACCAACTCATAGAGACCTTATACACAGCAGAACAAAACACTGCCCAATTCTGGGCCAACTTCACTACTGTTGCCACACTTGAGTCCACTGACACTGACACTTGGCCAATCCATTTCATTGGGTCTTCCTCTTTTTCTCTCACCCTCCACCTTACCAAACATGATGTTGTTCTCCAATGACTGGTCCCTCCTGACAATATGTCCGAAGTATGAGAGACAAAGTTTGGCCATCTTGGCTTCCAAGGAGCACTCTGGCTGTACTTCTTCCAAAACAGATCTATTGGTTATTTTGGCAGCTCATGGCACTTTCAATATTTTCCTCCAACACGGTAACTCAAAAGCATCAATTCTTCTATGGTCTTCTTGATTCACTGTCCAGCTTTCACATGCATATGAGGTTATTGAAAATACCATGGCTTGGGTCAGGCACACCTTAGTCCTCAAGCTGACATCTTTGATCTTCAACACTTTAAAAAGATCTTGTGCACCAGATTTGCCTAATGAAATACGTCGTTTGATTTCTTGACTTCTGCTTCAGTGAGTGTTGATAGTTGATCCAAGAAAAATGAAGTCCTTGACAACTTCAATCTTTTCTCCTTTGATAAGAATGTTGTTTATTGGTCCAGTGGTGAGGATTTTTGTTTTCTTTATGTAGAGATGCAATCCATACCAAAGGCTGTGCTCTTTGATCTTCATCAGTAAATGTTTTATGTCCTCTTCACTTTCAGCAAGC
Organism: Chrysochloris asiatica; assembly: GCF_000296735.1. NCBI lineage: Eukaryota > Metazoa > Chordata > Mammalia > Afrosoricida > Chrysochloridae > Chrysochloris > Chrysochloris asiatica. The sequence goes on along the minus strand of NW_006408561.1, from coordinate 9,058,521 downwards.
AAAGTAGTATCATTTTAATACCACAGGTTGTTAATGAGTCTTCCTCCAATCCTGATGCCACGTTTTTCTTCATAGAACCCAGTGTCTCGGATTATTTGCTCAGCATACAGGTTGAATAAGTATGGTGAAAGAATACACCCCTGTCACACACCTTTCTTACTTTTAAACCATTCAGTGTCCCCATGTTCTGTTTAAACAACCGCCTCTTGGTCCATTTACAGATTCCTCATGAGCACAATTAAGTGTTCCAGAATACTCATATTTAGCAATGTTCTCCATAGCTTGTCATGATCCACACAATCGAAAGCCTTTGCATAGTCAATAAACCACAGGTAAGCAACTTTCTGATATTCTCTGCTTTCAGCCAAGATCCATCGTACATCAGCAATGATATCCCTCATTTCATGGCCTCTTCTGAATCTGGCTTGAGCCTCTGGAAGTTCTCTATAAATGTATGCTTGTAGCCATTCTGTATTACCTTTACTAAAACTTTATTCGCATGGGATATTTTGACTGTGGTGTCATTTAAATTCCATATTGAGATATATTTTGAAGATTTAATCCCATATCACATTAGCTGTCTCCATTCAAATCTAGATAGTTCAATCTGGTGACTCATTTAAATAGAAGATAAATATCATTCAGATCGGCATTAGGTGAGCTACAAGGATTGAGAAATGAAATAAACACTGGAGGGAGCTAGAACATTCATGCCTCAAGGTAAAGCAAGGAAATAAATTGTAGCTACTAACTTCAGAGAGACATGAATAGAATTTTGACTATCGGTTGAGCCTACATTGTTGGTTATTACAATGAATGCCAGTATTATGAGCAGAACACTAAAATCTGAGAATCTCATAGCATTGGAAGGTTATATTCATCATATCATAGGTATGTGGATATTTTTGGATAGCTGGAAAATATATGCCATGAGTCGGGAAACTGCCATTCTGTCCAAGCTCTCTAACATTCCTAAATCTGTTATACAAATGCCAGTTTATTTACCTCTATGTCTAACTGTATTATGGCATATTATTGCTTAATAAAATTTATAAATATCACAAAATAATATATAATCATTGAGTTCCATACCACTAACATTGAGTCAATTCCAACTCAGTGCTCTTATAGAACAGCATAGTTCTGCCCCATAGGGTTTCCAAGGCTGTAAATCCTTACAGAAGCAAAGTGCCACATCTTTCTTTCATGGAGCTGCTGATCTGCTAAAAGTGCCTAATTTTTCATTAGCGGCTGAATGCTTTAACTACTGCCCTACTGTGTCTCTACTGCAAAACTGTAGCATTGCTTAAATAAATGTAAGTATAATTCTTCACCATTTTGTTTCAGAAATTGTCTATATCATTTAAAAATAATTTTTCATCAATATGTTAATGTTGCATTAATTTACTTATGAAAGCATACATGTTGTTTTTGTTACTAGGTGCTGTCAAGTCAGTTTCCACTCATAGCAGTCCGATACACAACATGCCCAATGTATGAGAAACTAAGTCTTACCATTCTTGCTTCTAAAGATTATTAGGCCTAGATTTCCTCCAAGAAAGATTTTTGCCTTCTGGCTATCCATGGCACTTTCAGTAGTCTTTTCCAACACAACAATTCAAATTCATTAGTGCTTCTACAGTTTTATATTCATTGTCCTGATTTCACATAAATATGAGGCAATTGAAAATGGCGTAGTTTGTGTTAGGATCACCTTAGTCCTCAAATTGAAATCTTTGCTCCATAACATCTTAAAGAAGACTTCTGAAAAAAACAAACAAACAAATCTCTAATGCAATACATTGTTTGATTTTTCAACTCCTGCTTCCAGGAATACTTATTGTGGATCCAAACAAATTGAAGGTTTTGACAACTTCAATCTTTTCTCTGTTTATCACAATGGTATTTGTCCAGTTGTGAGGATTTTGTTTTTCTTGCATTGAGGTGCAATCCATATTGAAGGTTGTATTCTTTGGTCTTTTATCATAAGTATTTAAAATTATTTTCACTTCCAGCAAACAAGGTTATATCATCTGCATATTAAAGGTTGCTAATGAGTTGTCTTCCAATACTGATGCCACATTCTTCTTCATATAATCCAGCTTCTTAGATTATTTGCTCAGTGTACAGGTTGAATAAATAAGGTGAAAGATTACACTGGTGCACACTTCCCTGATTTGAAATTATTCAGTAACGCTTTGTCTTGTTTGAACAACTGCATCTTGGTCTATGTACAGCTTCCTTATGAGCAAAGTTATGTTTTCAGGAATATCCACCCTTCACAATGTTATCCATAAATTTGTTATGGTACATACAATGCATTTATGTAGTCAATAAAGCACAAGTAAACCTCTTTCTGGCACTCTCTGCTTTCAAAAAAGATCCATCTGATGTCAACAATGATATCCCTAATTCCATGTCCTCATCTGAATCCAGCTTACATTTCTGGCAGCTTCTAATCAAGCTACTTCACCACCATTACCATCTGTAGAAAGATGAGGGATTTTGCTCCCACAAAGATTTTTATCCTCAGAAAACTTATATGAACCTAATAATGGGACACAGGTAAGATGCGCAACTCAAAACTATCAGTATCATGAGGAGTTGATTAGAACAAAATTTCAAAGTCAATTAGGGTTTCTTGGTTAGGCATACAGACATCAAGACAGAAGTTCATACAGACAGAATAATAAAGGTAAAACACATTAAATAGAATGGGCCCCACTTTTTGGTGTCTTATTGTTAAACTTGATAAGTGTTGTCGAGTTGATTTTGACTCATATTAACCCTGTATAGGAGTCCTGGTGTGGCGCTGTGGGTTAATGCACTAGACTGCAAAGCCATTTGAACTGCAAGGTTGGTGGTTCAAGCTCACGAGCAGCTCCTCAGAAACCCTATACAGGGTCAGTATGGGTCGGAACAAACTTGACGGCACTTAACAACAACAATAACCCTGTATAGAGTTTCTGAGGAGCAGCTACTGGGTTTGAACTGCTGACCTTGTGGTTCACAGCCTAGTTCTGATCCTACAGCACCACACCAGGGGTCTCTTATTAGAAACCAGAAAATAAGGATAGATCTTACAAATACAAAATTCTTAGAGCATACAATGGGTATACTTTCAGGCAAAGAAATACCCAAAATATCTGTTTCCACATTTATTATATAATTGATTTCTCAAGGATTTGGGGAAATAGTGTGGGGGGAGAAAGACAATAGTATATAACTTAAATCCTTAAGTTTGATTAATAAAAAGTGGTTGACATCTTTCACAGGAATGTAAAACTGAATTCTAATGTTTCTAGTGGAGAAACTACAGGATCATTCCTAGACTGCTAGCTTCAAGGCTGGCAGTTTAAACCCATCAGTAGGTCCTTGGAAAACCTATACAGGATCACTCTTAGTCAGAACCAACTTGACAGCACTTAAGAAGAAGAACAGCAACAGTGTTTCTGGTTTGTCTTTATGGAACCTGTGAAAAATACATATATGTGGAGAAAAGACTGAAGTAGGCTCAGTCAGCTGGAGCAGAGAAGAATGAATTATATAAACTAAAAGCTGCAAGTAACAAAACTGTATAATTCTAGATAAAAACCTGATAGAAAATGGGAGAAAGAAGAAAAGATTAAGAGTGAGAATAGAAAGCAATAATCTTGTTTCCTTATGGTTTACGAATTTTTGGAGTCAGCTTTGCAGAAAGTCTCACTAGAATTAGTATCTTGGGTGTCATACCTAACTCCATACCCTTCGAATGCATTTATTTTGGCTTTAACCTAACATTCCTTGTCATCTTTCTTGGAACCAAAGGAGTCCCACATGAAGAAAGAGAGAAGTGTAGTATAAAATGAATTCAGCTTTATAAAATTCCAAAGATGGATGCATTTTTTAGAAATACCATATTTTTATACAAATAATGGTTTATATGTTTTTTTAAACCATGCAACTACCTAGCATATTAGTATCCCATATGCATTATAGCATCTTATTTACATGAGCACATTATATTTGGTATGCATGTGATTTTTCTTGTTGTTAAGTGCCGTTAAGTCTGTTCTATATAAAATTCCAAGGAGTGGCTGGTGAGTCTGAACAGTCAACCTTATGGTTAGAAGACCAGTGCTTATCTTACAGTGTCAGACCGTATTCACACTTACCAAAAATGTACTGAATTATATTACAGGTGATACTGGATATATTTGATCAGCATTTATATTTTAAATTTCCCAATTGATATGGGAAAACATCTATGCAGATCCAGTTTACTCACGTGTAATCTGGCAATTATAACACCTTAATATGAAATCAGAAATAAGTTACAAAAAGCAATTTCCACAATAATTGGAAAAATGCTTATGCATATTTATTATCCTGAGTTCTGCAAACATCTTTATTTTCATGTTTTCCCACTTCTCAGAAATCATGAAATTTGAAGGGTAAAAAGGAAAACAGTAAGAATGCCAAATATATAGTGGTGCTATAAACACTGTTTTCTTTTTTTGCTAGCACTTCATTTTCAATCTTTTCTAGCAAAGCAATCAGCTGACATATATAACATTTCAATACATTTTATATACCGAAAGCTGGCATATTTGGCACTCAACTGTGTCAAATTTTCACAGGACTCCAGAATTTTAAGCATATCATTCATAGATGATTTTCAGAAAGTAGTCTACTCTACTGAATAGTGTTAGTTTAATAGTAAAAATTATGTTGAAAGAGCAAACTTGAATTTTGGAACTATTTCCTTCCAGGGTTATTTAAAGAAATCAAGTTATTTAATATTTTAGTCTCTGACATATATGGTAAAAAGTGTTGAAGATGATATGAAAATATGGGACATAAGATCATATTATAAATAAAACTCCTTACTTTCTGTGCTGAAGGAATCAGACCTTAGCAAATATAATAAAATAATTTGGGATTTGAGTTGAAGTAAATTATGGAACAGATTTATATGCTGTCATACTAAATAGTGCATTTATTCAAATTAATTGCTAGAGAATGATCTGTATTCATCAAAACCTCCTGCTTCTTCATCATTATTATCAGCTAAGAAGCTCTGGTAGTGTAGTGGTTACGAGTTGAGCTGCTAACCTCAAGGTCAGCAGTTCAAAACTACCAGCACTTCCAGGGGTGAAAGATGAGACTCTCTGCTCTCATAGATTTACAGCCTCAGAAACCTATGCAGGGTTGCTATGAGTCAGAACCAACTCCACAACACATCGCCACCAACCTCAGTCTTAAACTTCATGTTCCTGCTATACAGAAATGATCAGAGTTCTCTGTATACATTCTATGTTGTTTTGGGTTCCTTATATTGTCCCCTTCCTCCTCACTATTCAAAAGTTTTTCTTCTTAGCCAACATCTTAGGTAACTTATTTTTCCTTAATTGTCCCATAATACTTTTTCCCACTTCATGTAATGTATCATAATAATATTTTTATGTATTTGTTCTTTCTGAAGGTCTTTAACTATATGGGTAATTTTTCGCCCTATCTTATAATCCCCTGAAAACTCTTTGACTTCTATTAATATCTAACGTAGAAAACCAGCCAAATATTGCTCATCACTTCACCTGCAATCCATATTTAGGTGACAGCCAGCACCATCCTACTTTCTTCCAAGGCAGAGGAGATGAAGTCAGTACTCCTTGGGTTTTTTTCACCTGACAATAATTATAAATGCACAGCATCGGGCACCTTGAGTTATCCTTACCTATCACAAGTTCTCTAGCCACAACCAAACTGGGCCACTTGGATCCGATTCTGTGACATCTGAAATGCTACCACTGACCCTCTGTCTAATGCACCAAATAGCTTCTACAAGTCATTTACCTCCCAGCTAAACATAGTGGTTAATCCATAATTAAATGAGATTTTAAATCATAAATATTGATGTTTCATTAAGTATTAACCTTTTATCAAAATCCACTCTTTTCTGTATTCTAATTTCATGTTGGTAGCAATGGAAAAAGGATCATAGGTTTTTCTACTTGTGTAGAAAGTGTAGGAAGATCATCAAAGCTTTAATAATATATGGGAAAATATATTTGAGTTCTTCTTTCTCCTTCATGCTGCCCCCCCCAAAATAAAAGTTGCCAGTATTACCACCACTGCTGGCAGAGGTGATAATATCCATACATCTTGGTCTTACTTAGAAACTTTAACTTGAATGCCTATTCAAAAAGAGCTCGTGCTCCCAATTTTCATAGCATTTCCCCAGTTTTAGGTCTTAGAGTCTATAAAAGAAATCAGATAAGCAGAGAGCCCCTGTATCTATGAAGATTGGCTTCAGAACCCTTGGAGATACCAAAGTATCCACAGACACTCAAGTCCTTTATGTAAAAAGGCTAGCATTTGTACATCTTCTCATATACATTAAATCATCTCTAACCTACTTACAGTACCTAACACAATATAAATGATATGTAAATAGTACTTTTGTTGTTGTTGTTGTTATATGCCGTGGAGATGGTTCCAACTCATTAGTGACCCTGTACAGGGTTTCCAAGGCTGTAAATGTTTACAGGAGCAGAAAGCCTCATCTTTCTCCCTCGGAACAGCTGGTAGTTTCGAACTGCCGACCTTGCAGTTCGCAGCCCGATTCATAACCACTATACTACCAGAGCTCCTTTAGATTCCCTCTTAACCATTGAGGAATTCCTTTGACTATATACACAGACCTCACCAGATGGAAAACACAGTATTAAAATTGATTACATCTGTGGAAAAAGATGATGGAAATGCTTCATATTTCATATCATCAACCAAAATAAGGCCAGGGGCAGACTGTGGAACAGACCATCAATTGCTCATATGCAAGTTCAAACTGAATCTGAAGAAAATTAAAACAAGTCCATGACAGTCAAAATATGATCTTAAATATATCCCACCTCAAATTAAGATGATCTGAAGAACATATTTGATACATTAGACAATGAAGACAGAAGAGTTGTAGGATGACATCAAGAACATCTTACAGATAGAAAGAAAAAGATCACTGAGAAGACAGGAGAGAAGGAAAAGAACAAAATGTATATCATAAAAGACTCTGAAACTTGCTCTCCAGTGTAGAGGTGCTAAAGCAAATAAGAAGCTGGATTATATGAAGAAAAACATGGCATAGGTATTGAAGGAAGATTCACTAATGATCTATGATATGCAGATGATACAACCTCACTTTCTGAAAATGAAAAGGACTTAAAGTACTTACTGATGAAGATGAAAGGCCACAGTCTTCGTAATGGGTTGCAGTTTAATATAAAGAAAACAAAAATCCTCACCACCGGACCAATTATAAACATCCATATAAATGGAAAAAAGATTGACGTTGTCAAAGACTTCCTTTTGCTCAGATCATGATCAACACTAAGGAATCAGGAGTCACAGAATCAAAGAACATATTTCAACGGACAATTCTGCTACACAAGTCCTGTTTATAGTGTTCAAGAGCAAAGATAGCAGTTTGAGGACTAAGGAGTGTATGACCCAAGTCATGGAATTTTCAATAACCTCATATGCATGTGAAAGTTGGACAGTGAATATGGATGATTATAGAAGAATTGATGCATTTGAGTTATGGTTTTGGTGAATAATATTGAAAGTACCAAGGTCTTCCAAAAGGACAAATACTGTGTTGGAAGATGTACAGCCAGATTGCTCCTTGGAAACCATGATGGCAAGACTTCACCTCTCATACTTCGGACATATTGTCAGGAGGGACCGTCTCTGGAGAAGGATATCATGTTTTGTAAAGTGGAGGGTCAGAGAAAAAGAGGAAACCTCTAACGAGATGTATTGGCACAGTGGCATAAACAATGGGCTCAGATATAGCAACAATTGTAGGTTGCCCTAAGACCAGGCATTGTTTCATTTTGTTTTGCAAAGGGTTACTATGAGTTGGTGTCAACTTGATGGTACCTAACAACAACATTTCCACAACTTATCTCGGAGTTGTCTTACTGTGTTAGCTTGCAAGTGGTTGTGATGCTGAAAACTAAGCCATTAGTTATTGATCATATGCCACTTCTTGATACGGTAGAGCCAGCTGATTTTGGTATGGTGACTCTGTATATTCCTTCATTCTTCTTCTGATGCTTTCTGTATCATTCAATATTTCGCAAATAGATTCCTTCAGTATTGCAGGCCAAGACTTGAAAGTTTACCACCAGAAAACCATATGAATAGTAATGTAACACAGTCAGATAGCACAATAATATTAAATATTGAAACATTATGAATAACACTAGAATATTCTCAAATATACTGACCAAAGATGAGCCCCTTGGTTTGGAATGTACTCAAAATGCAACTGGTGAGAGCTGCCTCCTCAATATAGGTTTGACTATGAAGGCAAAAATGCAATTTCAGGCTGAAGCTGACAAAAATTAAAACTAGTCCACAAGAGCCAACATGTAACTTTGAACATATTCCATTTGAACTTAGAAATCATCTAAAAAACAGATTTGGTGCATTAGACGCTAATGACCAAGGACCAGGATAGTTGTGGGTGACATCAGAACATTATACAGGCAGAAAACCGAAGGTCAGTAAGAAGAAAAGAAGAAGAAAAAGACCAAAATAGCTATTAGAAGAAACTCTGAAACTTGCTCTACAGCATAGAGATGCTAAAGCAAATGCAAGAAATGAAGATGTAAAATAGTGAACAGAAAATTTCAAAGGGTAGCTTGCAAAGACAAAGTCAAATACTATAATGAAATGTGTAAAACCTGGAATAAAAAAATGTTAAAGGGAAGAATGTGCTCAGCAGTTCTCAAGCTGAAAGAACTGAAGAATAAATTCAAGCCTCAACTTGCAATATTGAAGGATTCTATGGGCAAAATATTGAACGATACAGAAAGACTCAAAAGAAGATGGAATTATAAAATCACTATATCAAATGAAATGGTAGGTGTTCAACCATTTTAAGAGGTAGCATATGATCAAAAGCCAATGGTACTAAAAGAAGAAGTCCAAGAGGCACTTGAAGGTATTGGCAAAGAACAAGATTTTAGGAATTGATGTGATACTAATTGAAATATTTCAATAAACTGATGCAGCACTGGAGACACTCATCTATTCAAAAAATGTGGAAGATAGTTACTTTATTAACTGATTGGAAGAGATCCATAATTGTGCCCATTTCAAAGAGAGATGAACCAGTAGATTGCAGAAATCATTTGATTACATTGTTAATATCACATGCAAGTAAAATTTTACAAAAGATAATTCAAAAATGTCTGCAAAAGTACATTGACAGGGAATTGCTAGAGGTTCAAGCAGGATTAAGATGAGGATGTTGAATGAGGGCTAACACTGTTGATTACAGATCCAGCCTAAGAACAGAGAATACAAGAAAGATAATTACCATGGGTTTATCTATTATGCAAAGGCTTTGACTGTGTGGATCATAATGAGATATAGATAATATTGCGAAGAATGGGTATTCCAGATGACTTAATTATGCTCATGAGGAGCCTGTACATAGAGCAAGAGTCAGTCATTCAAACAGAAAATGGCTTAAATCAGTAAAGATATGTGCCAGGGTTGTATTCCTTCAACATACTTACTAAATCTGTATACTAAACAAATGATCAAAGAAGATAGGTTATATGAATAAAAACCTGACTTCACGATTGAAAGAAGATTCATTAACAACATATGATATGCAGATGATACAACTTTACTTACTGAAAATGAAGAGGACTTAAAATACTTTCTGATGAAGAGCAAAAATCACAGCCTTCAGTATGGGTTACACATGAATGGAAACAAAACAAAAATATTCAATACTGAAACAATAAATAACAGCATGATAAATGGAAAAAAAAGATTGTCATTGTCAAAGACTTCATTTTGTTTAGATCTACTATCAACACTCATGGGAGCAGCAGTAAAGAAATCAAGAAATACATTGCATTAAGCAAATCTGCTACAAAATACCTTTTAAAGGTTTGAAAAACAAAGGTATCAGTTTGAGGACTAAGGTGAGCCTGATCCAAACCATGGAATTTTCACTAGCGTTATATGCAAGTCAAAGTTAGACAATGAATAAGGAATACTCTAGAACTGATCCATCTGAGTTATGGTGTTGAAGAAGAATATTACAAGTATAATGGACTGTCAGAAGGACAAATGAATCTATGTTGGAAGGAATACAATCAGAATTCTCCTTAGAAGCCATAATGGTGAGACTTCATTTTTCATCCTTGGGACATATTGTCTGGAGGAACCAATCCATGGAGAAGAACATCATGGTTGGTATAGTGCTGGGTCAGGGAGAAACAGGAAGACATGGATTGATTTGCACAGTGGCAATGTCGATGAGCCCAAGCCTAACAATGATTTTGAGGATGAAACAGGACCAGAAAGTGTTTTGTTCTGTTGTGCACAGTGTCACTATGAGTAGGAATTAACTGAATGACACCTACCAACAACAGTAATAACAACCTTCATGCATACATTGCTTGATAAAACACATAGGAATAGAGACAGGTAGGGGAGGCTCCTAGGTGGAGGTGCAAAAAAAAACCCCAGAGAAGGCGCTTTCCCAGAGTAGCTCCAGAGCTTTGGATCTAGTATAAATTGGGGGGCATCAATTTCCCTCACCCACCGGTGGAGTAATCTGACTGTGGAGGGAAAGTGCAGTGATTTCTGAATCAATAGGGATGCTGCCTGCAGGCCCCTTGGCCTGGGCTGAATTCAGAGTGTGGGGCCACAGCCAGGCCGATACAAGGATACAGTGCTAAAAACCAGGGAGTGGCATCTGGAAAAGGAGTGTGATGGATTTTTCACTTTTCTTTCCTCCTCTCCCTGTCACACCCTTTCTACCCATCCCAGACACCTTCAGACAGGTGGGAGCACACCCCCCTAAGAGGGTCTATTGTTGCACCCACAGTTTTCCCACAGCAGAGGGAGGAAATCCCTGGGAGCCCCAGCAGTCACACAAGCTAATCCTTTGGCTGCTTCTTATGACATCTGACTCTGGGACGCAGCCCTTAAAGTTGATCTGGGTGGGACCCTTCATTCCTGCTTTATCTAACAAGAGGAAGCAGGTCTAGCCATACAGCCAAGCTGTATGTGCACCTTGTAAAACCACAACATAAAAGGCAAGAGCCAACTCTAACTACTATATACAAGGATGCAGCTATTTTTAGAAAAACGCTATGCATAACACAGATACTTTAACTGATCTTTTGTTGTTGTTGTTATGTGCTGTGGAGTTGGTTCCAACTGATAGCGACCCTGCACAGGGTTTCCGAGGCTGTTAATCTTTACAGGAGCAGAACGCCTCATCTTTCTCCCGCAGAGCAGCTGGTAGTTTCGAACTGCTGACCTTGCAGTTCGCAGCCCGATTCGTAACCACTATGCTACCAGAACTGATCTTTAGATATACAAATAGTAGACAATTTTTCTTCCATTCATTTCTCAATATCTATCTTCACACATCCGCAGCGGTGACTATAGGAGGGACCTGAGCGAGTGGACACCCCCACCCACTACTAGAGGTTTCTACTGTGCACGCACACTGACCTGCACAGCAAAGGCTACTGGACAGTCGACTATGGTTTTATTTTTGTTTTTGAGTGGTGGTTTTTGTCTCTGATTTTATATTGTTTCTGTTTTTGGTCCTTTTGGACTAACTTTTTTCTTGGGGGTGGGAGTTTTCTCCTCCTACCTTACCCAAGAAGAGACAGCAATCATGAACATACAGTCAAGCTACAAACACACCCCATAATATCCCACCATCTGGACAGGGACCAATACCAGCTGCTAGGCATTACATGTGAAAAGGGAAGCATATCTCCAGATCACATCCACCAGGAGACGCTCAATAAGCTTAACAACACAGCAATATACATTCATTTAATCATTGAAAACACATCTAACTATTGAAAATGTCCAAGAAAAAACAATAAAAGATCTCAGCACTTGTCCAAAAACAGAAAAGAGTAACTGAGACAAATGAGCTGGAGGCAGATATAGACTTCCCATTAGAGGAAGAGCAAGCTTTGGATCTGCTTGAGAAGGAATTCAGATGAATGATATGGAGAAAAATACAAGTGCTCCACAGAGGAGTAGAGGAGAATAAGGAGGACGACAGCAAAGTGCTACAGGAGCAATCAAACAAGATAGATACAGCATTGGAAATGATTCAAAACCTGCAAAAAGAGGTCCAGATGATTAATAATAAAATATCAGAAATGGAAAATACACTGAAAGGGCAAAGGAGTGGAACTGAAGAGATGGAAGCCAGAACCAGCAAGCTGGAAGACAAATCTCTCAACACTGCTAAGATAGAAGAGCAAGCAGAAAAATGATTTTAAAAATCTGAGAAGAGTCTAAGGTTCATGCTGGATAACTTGAAGAGGAATAACTTAAGAATTTTGTCATTCCAGAACAGGAAGAATCACAGAAGAACACAGAGGTGATAGTTGAGGAATTACTGGAAGAAAATTTCCCTAATATCTTGAAGGATGAGAAATTAAGCATTCAAGAAGCTGAATGAATCCCAGGATAGACCCCAAAAGAAAATCACCAAGACATATCATAATCAAGCTCTCCAAAATCAAAGACAAAGAGAGAATCCTAAAAGCTGCCAGGGAAAGAGAAATGTTACTTACAAAGGCAAGCAAATCAGATTAAGCTCTGACTTCTCAGCAGAAAGCATGCAGGCAAGAAGGAAATGGAAAGACGTATTTAAAACCCTAAAAGAAAACAACAACAACCAAGAATCATCTACTCAGCAAAACTGTCAATCAAATACAATGGTGCAATCAAAACATTCTAGGATAAACATAAGCTAAGAGATTTTGTCAAAACCAATCCAGCACTTCAAAACCTCCTAAAGGGAGTTCTTTGGAATAAAAATTAACAACAGACATCAATCAGAGTTTGACAGACGTGGCTACACCACCTGTTACTCAGTCGACAGATAGCTGAGTTCAGAACAGAACAAACTTACAACAACGAATTCAGAGGCCCTGTGAGACCAATCAAAGATCAAAATAATAACAATGTAAAAGAAGGGGAAAATATAGGAACAGAGATTCAGGTGGTGAGGAGGTCAGGTAGATTGCAGGATACAATAGTCTTAAATGGAGGGAAATGTTAATAGACTATATGGTAACCTCAAAGAAAGTTAACACTTCACAGCTTACCCTGAAAATGAACATCCAAATAGAACAAGGAAACATTAAAATTAAGAAGAAACTAGCAAGAAATAGCACAAAATACATGAAATAAAATACATATGAATAAAAATGACTATTGCTATTGCTTTTAAGTGCCATTGAGTGAGTCCTGACTTATACTGTACTCTACATATAAGAGAACTAAACAATAAATTCCAAGACATCTTAATTTTGTTTGAGCCCATTGTTGCAGTAACTGTGGCAATCCATATCATTGATAATACCGTGTCTTTGTACTTACTCATTTTGCATGCTGAGCAAATACACTGAGAAAATGAACAGTACAAAGAGAATGTAGCATCAGCATTGGAGGGAAAATCAGTAACAATTGTCAGATGCTATTTACATAAGTTTGCTTGCTTAAGGTTAAGATGACTTGAAACACTTACTGATAAAAGACGACAGTCTTCAATATGAGTTACACTTAAACATAAAAAATACAGAAAAATTCTAACACTGTAGAAATAAGCAAGATGAAGACCAGAAAAAAAGACTGACATTTTCAAGGATATCATTTTATTTTGATTAACAATCAACACTCATGGAAGCAACAGTAAAGAAAGCAACCATAGTGTAGCAAAAACCTCTTTTAAGTGTTAAAAAGCAAAGATGACACTTTGAAGACTAAGATTTTCTAGGTTCAATCTATGGCATTTGTAATCACCTCATGCACTTTTGAATAAGGAAGTGAATAAGGAAGAACCAAGAAGAATTAACGTCTTTGAATTATGGTGTTGGCAAAGAATATTGAATGTACCATGGACTGCCAGAAGAATGAGGAAATCTGTTTGAGAAGATGTAGAGCCAGAATACTCCCTAGTAGTGAGGATGGTGAGATTTCTCATCAATATTATTTCATTCTTACCAATATTTAGTACCAGCAAAGCCTTCAATTGGCTTAACTTTCTATATAATATTATGAGGACACTCTTGCTTGAGAATGACATCTCATCTAGTAAGGCAGAGAACCAGTAAAGGTACAGGAACCTCAGTGAGATGAATTGACACACATGCCACCACAATGAACTCAAACATGAAGATAGCACAGAACATTGTAGCATTTCATTCTGTTATGCATGTGGTCACCAAGAGTATGAGTCCAATCAAAATCAGATAACCACACCAAAACATTAGTATAATCAAATCTGAAACTCTATTCAAACATTGATAATTTCCCCAATAATATACTTTATAGCAACAAAATTCAATACAGCAAAGCACTGTATTTTGTTTTTGTATGGTTTTATTCTCTTTCAATGTGAAAGAGTTTGTTAATCTCTCTTTGGTCAGAGGTTCAAACTCACTAGCTGCTCCTTGGAAATCCTATACATGGTCATTATGAATTGGAACTGATTAATGGCACTTAATAGCAAGAAGTAGCAGAGTCTTGGTGTGATACCTGACACTTGAGTACTAGGTCGGTTTGAACCACAAAGTCAATGGAACTGACTCCAAAGAACTTAACAACAATGTTAGGGTAATGAATTAGGAACTGGGTTGCTAACTATAAGATGAGCACTTCCTTCCAATCTACCAGCCACTTCATAGTAGAAAGATGAGTCTTTCTATTCCTGTAAAGAATTACTGTTTCACAAACCTTGTACGGGGTCACCATCGGTCAGAACCAACTCCATGGCACACAACCAACTGACCAACAAGTTGTTTTGCTTAATGACCCTCAGGTGAAACTTTTTTGATGTTCCCTTGTCATTAAATCTCTGCTGTTATTTTTCACAAATATTTTATAAATTGGTGTTCTCAAATAAGAACATGGTTTTGTGTGACATATAATAATAATTTGTCCCTATAGTTGTGATATTAATTTTGATGACTTGATTAAGGCAGTATCTGCCAGATTTCTTTATTCTAACTGTATGCTTTCCTTTTCTCATTAATTTTTCTGTAGGAAGATACTTTTAAACTAAGGAGCTCTGGTTTTTGTGAAGTGCTGTCAAGTCAGTTCCAACCCATAGCAACCCTGGGTAGGGTTTCCAAGGACCAGCTGGTGAACTTGAACCATGGACCTTTTAGTTCAAAAGGCTTTTCAGTCTAGCACATTAACCCACAGCACCACACCAGGACTCCAAGGAGCTGTTAAAAGTTAGGCTGCTAACCACAAGGTCAGCTGTTTGAATCTACCAGATGCTCATGGGAGAAAGAATGGGCTTTCTGCTGCAATAAAGATTTACAACTTCAGTAAACTTATAAAAGTAATTATCAGTTGGAATTGACTCCTCAGCACATAACCACCACCACTTGTAAACTTCATCAGTATTCTGTTCTACATCAAACACTTATTTTGCTTATTTGCATCAGTGTGAACTCCTGAATTACAATTTTTTCCATGTGTGTGGTGGGCTTCATGAGCATTTTATGTGTATATAGGACTCCATTCTCAGAAGGATATTGTACTAGTCTTAGTGCTTTGCTAGCAGCATCTTTAAATTGTTTATAAATTTATCTTTTAACTTGTGTTTTCTAAGTGCAGCCAAATGTCACAATAGATCAGATGTATGAACAACAAAGGTATTTCGGCCAGGGAAAGTACATGCACTCACGCCCATGATCATAGTAGTCATAGAACAGCATGCTCACTAAGTATTTGTGGTGTCAAGGAGGCAGCCAGGGACCAGACAAGGGCCCAGATTGACAACAACAAAGGCAACTGCAGAAGCAGCACAAATAGCAACTATGGTCATTTTAAGGATTTATTTGCAATTGGCAACCATGAATTTATAATGATACCAACTGAAAAGTATGACTTTTGTCAAGTAATATTTAGGTTTACAAATAGATATAGCAAAAACATGAGAATATGTTTTCATATATCTACTTCTCATACTTTGAAATTGTCCATGTAGGTTTAATAACTTGCAGACCAAAAGCAAAAAAAAAAAAAAAAAAAAATCAATTCTTAACAGCTCCATGAATTCAAACTAGATAAGAACAAATTAAGGTCATGAAAGCAGGGGAACACAGAAAAAGTGCAAAGGGTCTTGATTGTACTTCACATTGAAGCTGAACTTTCATATACTTTAGCTGGAAGAATCAGAAATTGTGGTTGGAGAAAGTGGAATTACAATCACAGTTTCAGAGGAGGTACAACTGCTGCTGTGATTATAAAATCCAGGATAAAATAGGAACCTTGTCATCATGATGGAGAGCAGGTAGTGTAAGAGATAATACTGTTGTAGTAATAAGTGTATACAATATATATATATTGCCAAAGGCAATATCAGAAGAGCATACAAACAGTTGTTAAGAATATCAATTGTCTATAAAGTTAGATACATTTGTATTTCCTTTAATCTTCTGATTTGAAACTATCAAAGTCAGAGTGAGACATAAAGTAATCTTTCTAATACTTGAGGTAGAATGTTTGATTTTTATCTCAGTTTCTGAAATTAATATCTATACTGAAGGAATTACAAGGCATATTTAGTATATTAATTAATCATATAGTCCCAAAGCACAATTAAACATACTCTGTGGACTTAAATAGAATAAGATAATCAATATTCACTTTATAATGTTCAGTTGAATATTCTTTTTAATGTAATTTAAACATAATGAAAATGAGAGATGTAAAAAAAACCCATACTAGGTGAGAGTGAGTTAGGAATTTTACTTTTTAATGGTTGAGTCCACACTAATAATAAATAACAGCATGCTGTTTAATTATGTGAAAAAACTCCGTTTAAAATAGATCTTTCAGAACACAAATAATTACAACAGAACAAATATATTTTAGGATAATTTAATACAGTAATTTATTTAACAAATGAAAAATGTTGATAGCAATTAAGGATTTGAAACAGAAGTTGAAACTCCCCCATTCTATACCTACTATAACATCCAAATAATGACGAGGCTCCAAAAATTTCGGTAATGGCAAACCTCCCATTTTAGATTGCTTGCAATTGCTTCTCCCTTACAGTACAGAGAAGTGCATTGCATATAGTAGATATTTAAATATTTTAGTGTGGCATCATTAGGAGTATTGAAAGACAATGAGGGAAGAGATGTCATAACGTAATAGATAAGGTATAATTGCAATGAGACAATATCATATGAACATAGAGGGATGACTTTCATTTTACACAGTATACACTGACACAATATAAACATATAAACAATATAAAAATTCACAGATATTAAATTATTGGAAAATAATTAAGATTACTATGACATAATAACAATTTCTTAATTATAACAGAAAGAAAAAATCCAGAAAATCTTTATGCATTCCAAAACAAAATATTTTTTTTTTATTGTAAAAGATACATTAAACAAATTAAAAATCACTATACAAACACAGGAGAGATATTTACCTTTCAAGAAACATAGAAAAATTGGTATCTAACACTATAATAATTTATAAAACATCAATAAGAATAAATCAATCCAAAGATAAATATGAGAAAGCTTATTACGCAGACTAATTAAAAGAATTGGTCCCAAAATCTATGTGAGAAAATATGGTATGAGAATTCAGAAAAATGTAAACTGACTATCACTTAGGCATTTCTCAATTATCGGATTGGCACAAATTAGAATCTGATAAAATTAAGTATACCAAAGGTGTGATTCAACCATGATAGTTTATATACATTCTTAGTGAAGCATAGATCGGTATAATTAAATTTGAATTTAGTGCCTTTCAAAGTTTCTTTCTGAGAGATAGTCTGTAACATAGCAAAAAGTTGCACAGTCAAGTATAGTCACAGTATTACCACTTTAATGGTGAAAAACAAAAAGCAAATGCAATATGGTTTATTATATTTTATTCAAATAGTAAATTGCTTCTCTAAAGATGACTAAATCTACATCTACATGTATTCACATGACTAAAA
>NW_006408561.1:9034771-9035685 GCF_000296735.1 Chrysochloris asiatica | reverse complement strand
ATAATATTTGACTTTGTCTCCTGGAACTGTTCTTTAAAATTTTCTATTTAGCTCTTTTACCTCCTCATTTCTTCCATTTGCTTTAGCATGTATATGCTGGAGAGCAAGTTTCAGAGTCTCTTCTAACATCCATTTTGGTCTTTTCCTTCTTTCTTGCCTTCTTAATGACCTTTGCTTTCTTCCTGTATGACACTTTTGATGTCATCCCACAACTCTCCTAGTCTTCAGTTTTCAATGTGTAATGCAATATTTGGAGTATCCAGAATATTGCATCTTCCATGGAGGATGTAACAGGAAAGTGCACACAGGTTAACATTTAGGGAAAAAAAAACAACAACACTAAATTCCATGAACATACTTTAAACATTTGTTCATGATAGTATGTGTTGAAAAACATTATAGGGAAATTATCTATTAAATATATATATAATGAATTCAGATCCTGGTATAGTCAGTGTAGAACACCTCATAGATCATGAAGAAGGAGAATTGATAGACTAGAATTTAATGGGTTTTGCAGAGGAAAAAAAATGAAATAATGAGGAAGAAGGAAAGCTATCAAAAAGTTTTACAATGAAAATATTAGCTAAATTTTTTTGTTTTGTTTTTTTTAATTTATCAGAGACTTGAAACTGTGGACCCAAATGCTGATTGCTTTGCTAAACTATATAGGTAGATTTGGCAAGTAGTGAGATGTTACCATGTCATATAGGAATAAAAAAAGAAAAGGACCAAACAGACAATTCTCACTAATTTTCTGATTAGAAACACCATCTCCATTCCATGGTATATTCCAGATGCTCCAGAACCTTCCACAAGTGGAATTATGAACACTACTGGTAAAATGCCCAGATCTTCTTCATAATCAAAGTAAATATTTGAATATTTCTGTATAGTGATGGTGGTGGTTATGT
>NW_006408561.1:9032693-9033731 GCF_000296735.1 Chrysochloris asiatica | reverse complement strand
AGAGATTAAACAAGTATTTAGGAAGAAGAGGTGGGGAAAGAGAGATGCCAAACAACATGAAGATAATCTAAGACCAGAAGCTTAAAGAGACAAAGAATTTACTCTAGAGCTGAAAGAAAGAGAAAGCCTTCACATAGAATTTGAATTTGAAATTCTAGCCTCCTAAACTTTGAGAAAATAATTTTTTAGTTAAAAACACCCATTTATGGTATTTCTATTATAGTAGCTCTCAATAACTGAGACACTAAGTAAACTGAATTTAAATGTCTATTTCCAGAGTATCCTATTCTTTCTATAGGGTTCCTAAACAAAACCCAAATTCTTTGTGAATCCAAAGCAAAGCATGACTAGAGTTTTCACAATGCAAGACAAAAGAAACTTCAGTGATTAAAATATATAAAATCTCAGAAGTAAAACTACATATAAAATTTCTTTTTGATTTGTCTGTGATCCAATTAGAATGAGCTATATTAAAATTTAAGTATGGCTTCTAAGTCATACACATACCATTAAATTTGCAGGAATAATGAAGTAACCAATTTTATTCCTCTTTAATAATGCATTCCTATATTTGCTCTTAAGGTAGGGGTAGCATTTATTTATTGATCATGATGCATTATCTACACAGTGGAAACTACTAAGCAGTTTTCATCTCCTGTGATATTTTTAAATAATTTAGAAACTAATTTCTGTTTTCTTTTTCTCATCAAAGTTTGTATCTTGTAAATGTAGAGAATTTAAGTGACCTACAATGTAGTTTGTTTCTATATTGCTAAGATTACACAAATGCGTAAAGTAACTAGTTAAAATTTGCAGACATGTGTATCCTCTATAGCTTTATTTTTTTCTGCATTCTTTCCTTCCTCTACAAGTATTTAGATGCAAAAAACAAAAACAAAAACAAAAACAGTTCATATGGTGGTGGTGGTGGTTATGTGCCATGGGTTGGTTACGACTCACAGCTACCCTGTGTAGGATTTCCGAGGCTGTAAATCTTTACGGGAACAGAAGCCTCATCTTTCATCCATAGAACAGCTG
>NW_006408561.1:9031512-9032383 GCF_000296735.1 Chrysochloris asiatica | reverse complement strand
CTATTTATAATTTGAAAATGCCTCCATTTCCTTATTTTTTTATGTTAGTATTGAGAGTCATTGAATTACTTTTGACTCATAGTCTAGGATTTCTGAATAGTTGCTGGTGGGCTTGAACTTCTAATTCTTCAGTTATCAGTCTAATGATTATTCTTATAAATTCCTAAATATTTGGAATCTGGCTTCTGCCTCTATCCTCCATCCATTAAAACAGATTATGTTAATATCAAAAATCATCTTAGGTGTTTATTTTATTTGACCTTTGTTGATCAGATGGAACAGTTTCATTTTTCAGTGAAGATGATATTTGAAGATGATCTGGCATTTTAAAATGTGGAGATAGATGGGGTGGGGCTTGATGGCAGATTAGAGACAAGCATGGTGCAGACATCCAATAGTAATAACACAAAATACCAGATGAAGCAGGTTCAGGGGACTATCCCAGAATTGGAACTACATATAAAGGAATAGTTAGAAGGATCAAAGGCTTACCACTAATGAAATTTGTACCAGATTCAAAAAAAAAACAAAAAAAAAAACTGATGTTTTTTGATCTGTGGCTGCAAGTGGGTGCCAGAGCTACCATCTTGGGCATGACAGAACAGGAACAGTATCAGAGGAGCACTCCCCCATGGCAGAAGTCTGGCCGATCATCAGAGATAAAGCTGTGAAATTTTTCCTGTTCGTTGATTTCTCACTGCGCATCTCCACTCTTGTGACAAAACGGGGTGCCTGAGTGAGTGGACATGCCACCCCTACTGCAAGAGGGTTCTACTATGTATGTGCATAGATCTGCTAAGGAAAAACCACAGCATGCAGAATATAAGAAAGGGGAGAGAGGTCAACAGGAACTGCTTAAAACTGAATGGTT
>NW_006408561.1:9029574-9030142 GCF_000296735.1 Chrysochloris asiatica | reverse complement strand
TGAAGAGGTGGGGCTTGATGGCAGCTAGTGTGGAGTTGCAGTGAAGTTCGCCATCAGAAATATGACAGAATACCAGGCAAAGCAGAGGTATTCCAGGTATTCCAGGTATTCCAGGGCAGAGCTCCAAAACTCAGAACCACATAGGTATGAATATTTTAAAAGTTTGAAGGCTTATAGCTAGTGGAACTTGAAGCAGAAGTAAGATCGCGTACTTCTGAATCTGCCGGGCTGTGCAGCGCAGAGCTCACAACTTGCACAAAACAAAATAGCAAGCAGGGGAGCAGATACACCATGGAAAATTGCTATGGGAATCTCGGAGCAACAGAAGACAATATACATTCTCAGTTTTGCTTTGTTTTGGTTTTTTTTTTTGGTATCTGTACATTTTTTTTTTTTTTTTGGTATCTGTACATTTGCTCCCCCATTGTTTGCACACCTACATTCTGGTGATTAGAGGAGGGTACCTGAGCAAGTGGGCAACCCCACCCAAACCACTGGTGGGTTCTTCTGCCACGCATGCACACATATACTCTCAGCCCAAGAGCTGGCCCCAAACTGTTTGTTTGTT
>NW_006408561.1:9018280-9019117 GCF_000296735.1 Chrysochloris asiatica | reverse complement strand
AATTTAGAAAAACAACAACATAGTAACTTGAGTTCTTTTGACTGAGAACCAATAAAACCAGACAACAACCAGAGATTGCCATACATGGCAACACCATATGGAATTCAACCGACAGATGGAAGAGTCTAGAACAGAACAAAGCTACAAGTATGGATTCAGAGGATCTGGGAGGCCAGTCTATGATCAGAACAATTACAATATGAAAAAACGTAAAATTGTAGAACTAGATATCCAGCTGGTGACGAGGTCAGGTAAATAGCAGGAAAGAATGAGAAGACCAGCCTGGAACAGCTAGAGGAACAGATGATACTTCTTGGAAGAAAGACCAGTAGGAAACATCTAAAACAAAAATGACAGTTGATTGGCTACTACAATGACACGCAAGTTGTTAGCTAGGGAGTTATCAAGGCAAGCAATTAAGTACCTTCAGGACAAACCCCCCTCCAAGACTGAAACATATGCAGGCATGTAAGCTTTCTGGAGACCAGCATAGTTGAGTGGAACAGGGGGAAAGGTAGCAATGAAGATATGGGCCCAATTTGACCATGTTCCATAGACTCCCCGTCGACCTGGATATGAGAAGGAGAAGAGGAAGAGCTGCTTGGTCTAATGTGTTGTGATACCTGGAGACTCCGGAGACCATGGACAAAGACATAGCCACAGAAGGGTAGAGCAGAGAGCAAAGCACCCAGCTGATATGAAGTGAGGAGAGATGCACAGGAATGCCCAGACTTGTAGATAGTACCCATTTGACCTAGCCTTGATGGCTTGATAATTAGAACTCAAATAGAGGAAGATAAAGAAAACAATTTTCAATAAAGGAAACAAGTACAAATT
>NW_006408561.1:9012993-9017160 GCF_000296735.1 Chrysochloris asiatica | reverse complement strand
ATATATATATCCGATATGCTAAGATTTCAAAATTAAGTTCAAAGGAAGTAGCTGATAAGGAAGTTAATTAGCAGTCAGAAGAAAAACACATAATAAGTAAAAAGATTTATCTGGTATTTATAAAAGTTTCATACAAATCCATAAGAAATATGCCAAAGTAGGAAAAAAAAAAAAGATGAACAAAATACTTGGATTGAATCTTTACAAATAACGATATATAAGCAAAAACAGGTGAAGCTAATTTGTACTGCTGAATAATAGCTTTTCTTGTTAGTATGATGGGTTTAGTTGAGACAGAAAGGAAGGTCACCGCAGGGTAAAGTAATATTCTGTTTATCTGCTTACACAAATGTTTTCCGTTGGAAAGCAAATGATAAAGATCTGTATTTAAGCATATAGACCTGTATTCAATTATTTAAACATTTAACCATATATATCTGTATTTAAATATATAGACCTATATTTAATTATATAAATTTAGATCTTGGCTATGGTTATATGTGTATATATTTCATATGTAAAATTACAAAAAGTAAACAAGTCTAAATTGACACATAATACACACTATATAAATATTGCTACTCCTTGGAAACCTTATACATAGTCACTATGAGTCTGAGCTGACTTTAGAGACCTTAACAATAACAAATATTGTGGTGGTCATGTTTACTTTTACTTACTATGAACACAAAGGAATCCTTTTCTGTTTGCTTTGAACAGCAATTGTTAGAGGTAAGTTTTCATTCCAACTCTTTTTCAGGGTATAGCTTTCCTGTTTCATATTGTGCCAAAATTTTATAGACCTCATGTTGATTTTTTTCCTATTTGCTTATCCTTGAACAAAGCAACATCTGCTACACTGGGCATTTGCCAACAACAGGATGTTCCCATTACACTTGACCCCCATTTACTGACCACAAGAACACTTGTAGAGTCTCCCACTTTGATATAAAACAGGCAGCGGGTTAACATAGCTCCTAGTTTAATTTTTGGAATCCTGATGACACACTGGTTAAGTACCTGGCTGTTAGCTGAAAGGTCAGTGGTTCAAACACACCAGCTGCTCATCAGAGAAAGATGTGGCATTCTGATTCCATAAAGATTTACAACCTTCAAAACAATATGGGGTAATTCCATTCTGCCATATAATATTGCTATGAGTCATAATCATGTCAACAGCATAGAACAACAACAGAGATTCATGTAGTGGCTTTCTATCAAATTGAACGGCTTATATGATGAGATATGTCCTTTTTTTCCCCTTGTAGCTCTAAAACCTTTTTAGGAAACACAGAAAAAGAATAGAAGCTCTACATAAAAGGTTTTCCAAAGTGTGCTGCTCAGATTCAAGTTGAAGTGTTTATCACCATCCCCAAACAAATACCCCATTGTTATTGATTGAGTTAATTGACTCATAGCAAGTCTGTAGGAAATATAAAACTGTCCCATCAGGTTTTCAAGGCTAAAATACCAAATTCGCTGGAGGATTTAGACCATAGAATTACTGGTTAGCTGACAAGTTCTTTAGTCATTATTCAGCTAGAGTTTCTTGTTAATTTTATTGTTAGGTGTCATCAAGTCAATTCCAATTCATAGCATCCATATACAATAGAAAGAAACATTGCATAGCCCTGCCCCTTCCTCACAATTTTTATATTTGAGCCTTTTGTTGAAGTTATTGTGTCAATTCATCTTATTGAGGGTCATCCTCTTTTTCAGTGACCTAAAGAAAACAAACTCACTGCCATTGAGTCAATGCCTACTCTTAGCAAACCTATATAGATTGTCGAGGTTGTAAATCTTCATGAGTCCTGGTGTGGTGCTGCAGGTTAATACACTGCACTGCAAAGTTGCTTTGAACCACAAGATCGGTGGTTTAAGCTCACCAGTTGCTCCTTAGAAATCCTTTACAGGGTTGCTATGGGTCGGAACCAACTTGACAGACTTACCAACAATAAAACTTCATAGAACAGAAAACCTCATCTTGCTCCCACAGAGTAGCTTTTGGGTTTGTTGTTAGTATTCTCATGCTTATCTTGCATCACCAGCAGAACTCACATGATCATTTACTAGACATCCTTACAAACAGTATTGTACAGATGGGAGTTATATGTAAATTTGATTTTAAAAAAATTCAAAGACTAAACTGCTAAGATTGTTTTCAAAAGCAATCATTTATAGACAATGTAAATTTCCTTTGACTAGTTATAGTGTATGAAAACCTGCAAAATCCCCTTTCTTTCCAACTCCCACAGACACATCCAAGTAGTGCTCAAAGTGCTCTTAATCATTTCAAAAACTGCACTAATTTTGTGAATCAGTCTGCTTCTAACTTTATACTATTTTCTCTCTAGAAATATTCCTTACTGTCATCCATAAACTGTGAATTTGAAGCAGTGATGAAAGAGGTGGTAATGGGAAATAATAGTCTGGCTATATAAGGCTAAAAATAGGATGGTCTCATGGCATTAGGTTGGTGGCTGCCCTGTTTCTGGTTAGTCCAAATATCTACCTTCTGCACCATTTAGAAGAGGTAGGAAGAAAAATATGATGGAGTAAGAAGAGAGAGAAAAGAGGAAAGAAAGAGGTGTTGTCATCTTATTTAGTTACAGGTTCTGCATGGCTAATATGCATTAGCTGGATGTTATATGCCTGGCAGTGGACTGAGTCTCATATGTATCATCTCAATTACTTTTCACAAAATTCATATGAGACAGATGTGATTATTTTCTACTTTCAATCAAAGGGAACTGAGAATTAGAGATGATGAGTAATTAACCCTACATGAAAAGTCAAGAAAATAGAGGGGTTATGATTCAAACCTAGCCAAACTACACTTAAATCCTGTGATTCAAAGCATTGTGCTACACTGGGAATGTTAATTCTCCTCATTTATTTCACTTCCAACCTATAATTCTGATTAAAAAATGAAATGAACATTAGATCTGTACTATGGTTCTTAAATTAATCCCTTCTGTACTGTATATAATGGAAATTTCCTTGAGGTATCAGAATATGATTATCATCTTTATTTTCCAGTGCTTATTTGCATGTCTTGCTGTGATCCTTTTAATACAAATTTTAAAGAATTCATAATAGATGTACTGCTCTCATTGATATTCTAATCGAATGATGCAAAAGTAGAATAAATCAGATAAAATCCTGCCACATTTGAAGAGTCATTAATAAGGAATCAATATTATTAAAAATCAATTTAAAATGCATGTCATATACATGGCATATAGCAATAGTATTGACAAAAGTAATATTTAGATTCTATTTATAGCATTAAGGAACTCTGGTAGCGTAGTGGTTGCAGTCAGGCTGCTGACTTCAAGGTCAGCAGTTTGAAACTATTACCTGATCCACTGAGAAAAAATGAGGCTTTCTGCTCCTGTAAAGATTTACAGCTTTGAAAACCCTATACAGGGTCGCTTGTAAGTCAGAATCAACTCAATAGCACACCCTACCACTACCACCATTTATAGAATTTTCATTAGGAAGAATTTCAAAACAGAAGTTACAAATTAAACAGATTACACCTTTACAAACATTACACTATTATATATAGGAAAAAATTAATGTACAATAAAATGGAATATGCACTGTAAATAGCCATAAGTTACTCATAGTTTGTTCTCAACAGGAGATTTTATCTACACAATTAGTTAATGGAACCTAATAAGCAAATGTACCATTTTTATAATTTGCAGATTATGTTACAAAATACTGACACATTATGTGTCAAATTATCCTCATCAAATGCTGCATGCTTCAAACTGTCTCCCCAACTTTTTTTTTTTTTTAATCTTTTATTGTGAATCATGATAGTTTACATGGGAGAACATTGTTTTACATTCATCCTATCCTATAAGTTTCATTGCCGTGGTTACAATCTCTTCCATGCATCATCAACCACTCAAAGGGTATACCCTGAAAGCCTGCCCCCTGGTCGTCAGCACACAGTCCCTCTCCCTCTCTGAGTCTAGAGTCCCCAGTTGGACGCTGGATTCTTAAGGGAACAGGAAACCAGCAGTGTTTAAGCATGACAGGGCTAGGAGCTTTGTTTTGAAGGAAAATAGTTACTGGTGATATAGCAGATGAATGGAGAAGAGATTAGCTCCACAGGAAGACTCCTTCACTGGGCAGGTTGTAGCTCCATTTTAG
>NW_006408561.1:9009603-9010882 GCF_000296735.1 Chrysochloris asiatica | reverse complement strand
GATTGGAGCAAGACTCACTGACAACCTGGGATATGCAGACAAAACACAAATGATACAACTTGGCTTGCTGAAAGAGAGAAGGATTTATAATACTACTTATGAAGATCAAAGCCCATAGTCTTTATTTTGAATTGTAAAGAAAGCAAAATCCTTACAATTGGACAATAAAAACTTCAAGAGAGATGTAGAAAAGTTTGAAGATTTCAAAGATTTCGTTTTGCTTGGATCCATCATTAACACTCCCAGAAGTACCAGTCAGAAAATCAGACTAAGAGCTGCATTAGGTTTATTTGCTCCCCAAGACTTCTTTAGAATACTTAAGAGCAAAGGTATCAATCAGTTTGAGGACTAAAGTTAACCTCATCCAAGCCACGGTATTTTCTTCCTTCCTTTTTTATTTAATGAAATTCTTTGCAACTTCAGCTTTCTCTATTTATCATAATGTTTCTTGGTCCAGTTGTGAAGATTTTTCTTTCTTTCTTTTTTTAACTTTTTATTGTGAATTGAGTGAAGGCTTACAGACAAGATCAACTTTACATTCAACAAAACATACACTTTATTTCATCTCAATGTTTACAATCCCTTCCCTTCCATGCAACAACAATTATCCTGCTTCTTCCCTGTGGTTCCTTTTTCCAGTCCACCCATCATCCCATCCTACCTAGCTTTGTCCTTTGAAAAATGTTGCCCTTTTGATTTTAATAATGGACCATTCCATGATGAGCATACTTTACTAGTGTTGTTACCCCTGTCTACTATATGCCTATGTTCTTCTTGGCTAAAAATTGGACTATAAGGATGAGTTGTTTTCCAGACTGAGGGTGGTCAAGGTCCACAGCCTTAGGTTCCTCCCATCTGTTTCTGACCAGTAAATAGTAAACTCAGTCTGTTTTTTTTTTTTTTTAAATAATATTGAGTTTTGTTCCACTTTTTCTTCGATTCTATTTGTGACCCTATACTGTGATCCCTTTCACAATAGTTGGTAGTGGTGACAGGGCACCATCTATTTTTCTAGTCTCAATGTAGTGGAGATTGATGTTCATACGTTCCATTAGTCCATTGGACTAATTGATTCTAAGGCTTTACAATTATTATCACTCTTCTTTCTTCTGCAAATGGAGAGACCAATAGATGTACCTTAGATGGTTATCATGAGATTTCAAGATCCCAGACGCTATTCACCAATTGACCATGGTGTCACTTGAAACTATGTTTCTGAACCTCCAGGCCCAATAACTCATTGCCTTAAGATATTTTATAATATCTAGGAAGTATATAT
>NW_006408561.1:9006579-9008708 GCF_000296735.1 Chrysochloris asiatica | reverse complement strand
AAACACAGAGAAGCACTCACATTCAATCTTTTCTTCTTCACCCTTAGCCTAACCCCATTCATAAGCATATAGCCTTGAGTCTTTGTTAGGATGGATCCATTAGGCTCTAACCCCTATCTGCCACCTTGTTTAACCAGCATGACATCTGCTTTAGGCAACTCCGGAGATGCTTTTTCACCTTCATTTTAAGTATTTTATCTATTACATGCCATTCAGCCATTACAGGTAATGTAATTCAAACTATTCAAAAATCAAAAGATTCACTTCCCATGCCCCTTTTTTCTTTCTCTTACAAAACCTCATGCTTCCATGAATCCTGTTTCTGATGCCAACTGCAGAAACACATTCCCTTACTCATTCAGTCTATGTCTCAATCCATGTATCTATGTACCAAACAGTGTTGCTCCAAGGTTGTGTATATATCATAATTTACCTCTATTCCAGTTAGCACATGCATACCTCATTGTATCTTCACCCATCTTCTTCATTCTTCTGCCACCCTCCCTCTTCTTACATGTTACCCTCCCCCTTCTTGTATATAACCCTCCCTGTCAACTGAGATGGCATGTGTCTAACCTCTAGCCTGTGAATTCTTTCTCTCTCCCATAACTCGTAACCATTAAAGAATGTCTCTTTTACTATTTTCTTAAGAAAAGAAAATCTTTTCTTAAGTTTTTACAATAATGGCCTCATACATTATTTACCTTTTTGTGGTGGGAGTTATGTGCCATGGAGTCAGTTCGACTCATAGTGATCCTGTACAGGGTTTCAGAGGCTGTAAATCTTTACTGGAGCAGAAAGCCTCATCTTTCTCCAGCGAAACAGCTGGTAGTTTTGAACTGCTGACATTGAGGTTCGCAGCCCGATTCGTAACCACTACATACCAAAACTCCTAATTTACCCTTTAGTGACTGACTAATTTGATTCAGCATAATGTCCTTGAGGTTTATCCAATTTATGAGGTGTTTTGCAGATTAATCTTTATGCTTCAACATTGCATAGTATTCCATTGTGTTCATATACTAAAATTTTGTGGGTTTTTTTTTTTTTCCATTCTTTAATTGATGTGCACTTAGAATGTCTCCATCATTTTTGCTATTGTGAATAGTGCTGAGATGAATATCAGTGTACATATATCTACACATATCCTACTTCTGATTTCTTGTGGGTATATACCAAAAAGAGGGGTTGTTGGGTCACAGGTATTTCTATTTTCAACTTTCTGAGGAAGCACTATAAAAATTTCCCCAGTGTTTGAACAATTTTGCAGTCCCACCAGAAATGTAAGAGGGTTCCAGTCTTTGTACAGCCTCATGAGCATTTGTTGTTTTTTTATTTGTTTTGTTTTTAAACTTTGTTATTAATGCTGATGTGATATAACATCTCATTGCTGTTTTGACTTGCATTTCTCAAATGGCTATTGATCATTAACAGTTCTACATATGTTTGTTAGCTGCCTGAACATCTTCCTTAATGAGGTGTCCATTCATATCCTGTGCTGATTTTTAATTTGTTTTTGTTTGTTTTTTTTTTTTTGTCTTTTTCTTGGAGAAGTGTTGCAGTTTTCTATAAATTTTAGATATTAGTCCCTTGTCTGATATGTCATTGCAAAAATTTTTCCCCTACTCTGTGGGCTCACTTTTTACTGTTTTTGGCAAAATCATTTGATGTAAATAATTTTCTGATTTTTAGTACTAGTCATCTATTTTGTCTTCTACTGTTTTTGTGTTTTTATAATGTTCGGTGGTATATTTTTGCCATGTATTAGAGATCCTAGGTTTGTCCCTAGTTTTTCATTGATAATCTTTATAATTCTAGGATTTGCATTTAAGGCTTTAATTCATATTGAATTTGTCAATTTTATTAATCCTTTCAAGGAAGCAACTTCTTGCCTGGTTAATTCTTTCTATTGTTTTTCTGTTTTCTAACTCATTTATTTTTGCTCTGTATAGATCTATGAGGTCATGTTGATTGTGTTGTTTAGTTCCTTTTGTCTTTGTTGAGTTTCTTTCTTATGGTTCTGTTCTTTTTCAAAAGTGGTGTATTAAAATATCCTATTACTATTGCACAGTTATCTGTTACTTTCTTCAATTTTATTAGAATTTGTTTTATTTTGTAGGTCTTTCATT
>NW_006408561.1:9004187-9005344 GCF_000296735.1 Chrysochloris asiatica | reverse complement strand
TGTACTGGAATTCCACTCAAGCATGGCTTATTCCTCTTCATGTTGTTCCACATTAATCTTATGCTCTATTCATACCTTTTCATCCTTTTTTTATGATTATTATTTTAACTTACTAATATTGAAGGATTTATCTCCAAGCTCACCATTAATTCAATTCTACTCCATTGAACTTTCAATGTGTTGTCAATTTTTGAAATCTTAGTATTAATCTTCTGGATTTCTGTTTGCAGGGTTTGTATTGTCTTTGATCCTTTATCTGTTTTGTTTGCTCCTGGGGTGCTTTTCTGACTTCTTCCTTGTTTTCTTTGACCTTTCTGTCAATCATTCAGAGGTACCTAATTATCATTTTCCTAGTGCCTTTTCCCCCAAAAAACCATTTTCTATCTCTGCCTCTTGGTCATTTTTATGAGCTATTCTGTCTTTTTCCTCCATTTGAATAAAGATTTTCTGCTACTTTTGAGGCATTGTGGTGGTGTTGTATGCTGTGTCCAGCTTTTTTCTGTGTCTGCGTTATCTACTTGTGCAATGTGAATGTTGTTCCTGCCTTAGTCATATCTATATAAATATTATTGGAGTCATATCATAATTGCTTATCTATGATGCAATGGCTAAGTCACATCAATTTTACATCTGTAAAAGCTCTGTTATCTGTCAATTTTATCTATTGTCCGAATCATTAGACCAGGCTTTTCTTAATCCCTGCCTGGATTATAACATCTGTTCAGTCAGTATTGACTCATGATTATTTCATTCTCAATAGAGTAAAACTCTGCTTGTTCAGATATGAATCTCATGATGGTTTGATATCAGATTGGTGAGATCCATAGTTTTTTTAGTGGCTGATTTTGGGAAGTATACCATCATGCATTTCTTTCTAGACAATTTTAATCTGGATGCCCAGCTAAAAACTATTCAGCAACATAGCAACACCTAAGTCTACAATGACAGATAGGTAGTGGCTGAATATGAGGTGCATGGACCAGAAATTGTACCTGGTAGACAAAAATTGTACTACTGAACCATCACTGTCTCCCTTAACAAATTTTGCAAACTTAGGTGTCCTATCTTTATAAGAAAATGACCATATCACTTATATATTATCAATGCCATTGTTGTTGTTGTTGTTATGTGCTATGGAGTCGGTTCCGACTCATAGC
>NW_006408561.1:9001048-9002117 GCF_000296735.1 Chrysochloris asiatica | reverse complement strand
GCTTTCTGCTCCCATAAAGATTTACAGCCTCGGAAACCCTGTTCAGGGTCGCTATGGGTCGGAACTGACTCAACGGCACTTAACAACAACAACAAAACTATATAGGGTTTCCAAAGAGCAGCTGGTGAATTTGAATCACTGACCTTAAGGTTCAAACAGACCTCGCTGTCTAGTGCATTATCCCACAGGGCCATGCTAGTTTCTAAAATTTCCTCTTTAGTCAATCTGAGAAAAAAACTTCAAGGATAATTCCAAAACAATGTTAATCTGTGTCATCTTTTATCTGTTTTTCCTGCTTCTAATTAGAAAGACAGGAAAAATGCATTTTTGAGGATGCTAAGAGCATAAAATACACCTGCTATAGAGTTTCAATAATACTGTGTTTGAACAGGATTGCTCATGAAGCATTTGTAAGTGTCATATTTATAGCATTGCAGAACACTGAAAGTTACTGTAAATATAGTTAGAAGTAAAATATTTATTAAGGGTAGGAAATATCAGCAAGAGGAAATCTATGAATGTGGTATACAGTCTGTGAATTTACAACTGTGGGAAAGTGATGTCAAAATCCTTTATCTGTTCCTAGCCAGTCCTTCCTGTTCTCTTCACCACTCTTTGCAGTGGAGCACTTAGCCCCATGAATGAACCCTGCCAATGATAGAGGTGTATTCTTCTCAGTTTGGATTTGGCAACTGTTGCAGTTTATATAATTCCTGCACTTCTGGAGCCAATAGTTCTGGGTCCACCATCAAATGTGGATTGCTGGTTGTTCTTTCACAGTCTGGTTGTTCATATGGCCATATATGATACGAGAATGTATTTCACAACCACGCAATATATAATGAGAGCTCTATGGAGACTTATAGTTACTAAATTAGCCCCTGTCCTTAAGCTTTTAAAGGTAAAGGAGGGGACTCTGGGATACAGAGATTGAGACATAGTTGGAATGGGGAAAAGAGGGAATTATGTTAAAATGCTTGGCTGTCTTTTGAATCTTGGTTTCACTTGCCTACCATTGTAAAACAGACAATTGAGGTGGGGAGAAAGGAATAGCCAGAATCATCACTAC
>NW_006408561.1:8996174-8999697 GCF_000296735.1 Chrysochloris asiatica | reverse complement strand
AATAGTACAGCAACTTCACTTCCTAGGAGAACAAGGAGGAAATAGAGGAGGAATGGATTGTGTCTTCAGGAATGTCTTTCCATCAGGAACTTGAGAAACCCTTAGAGCCACATTTCTGTTGCTGATACAATTTAGGGCTCTCCATCAACTATCCTTATCTGTGCTGCAAGGAAGAAATATTTCATGAACTTAGACTTTCATTCTAAGAGGATTCATATTCCTGTTACTTGGGACTAGGAAGGTGTCCAGGAACCCAATTGTTCCTCTTCAACATGTCCTCATCAACCTAGACCCTAATGGGATTCCTGATGGCTGATTCTGTCTGATAGACAAGAAACTATTGTTGCAAATCAGCTCTAAATTATGAATTGATTTTTGAGGGAGCCTATGTTTTTACTACTAGAAATAAATTTTTAATGAAGAGTTTTTCTGAAAAAAAAAAAAAAAAGTTAGGCACTTTGGAATATTGTAACAATGGTCTGTATCTCCATGAATCCCTACTACCACCAGAAATAATAAAATGGTTTGTTTCTCTTGGCAGCCTCTACCTAACAGTTAAAACAAAAAGTAAAGGATGGGAGAAGGGGGTGAAGATGCATAGAAGTTATAAAATGGAAAGTAGCAATTGATAGAAAACTTTAGTATGGGGCCAAGCCTACATGAAACCAATTAGCTTTTCTATTGGTATTTTGAATACCAGCAGGTCACCATGGTAGACAGGTTTCAACAGAGCTTACAGACTAAAACAGACTAAGAAGAAGAGGTACTAATTCTGAATGGTTAGTTAGCCAATGAAAACCTTATTAATAGTAGTGAAACGCTGTGAGATATAATGCTGTAAGATGAGCACCTTAGGTCAGAAGGCACTCAAAATATGACTGGGGAAGAACTACCTCTCAAAGTATGGTTGAGCATAATGGTGTAAATGGGGTAAATACTTGATTTGCTGATGGGACACAACTCAAAATGAGGATAAATAGTCCTTGTTTGTTAAGTGCCTTTGAGTCGGTTCCAACCCATAGTGACCCTGTATAGGGTTTAAGAGGAGCAGCTCATGAGCTTGAATGACAAACCTTGCAATTCAAACAGCTTTGCAATCTGGCGCATTAACCAACAGTGCCACACCAGGACTCCAAAACCAGCCATTAATAATCAGAACATCAAATTTATGAAGTATGAATTAAGGATAAGTGGAAGTCATTAAAAATGAAATGGAACATATAAAGATGAGCACTAGTGGACTGAAATGGATTGATAATGGACATTTTGAATCTGACAATCTTCTGGTTTACTGTGTGGGAATGACAAATTTAAGAGGAATGGCAACACAGTCATCAACCAAAAGAACATTTCAAAATGTATCTTAAAGTACAATGCTGTCTGTGAAAGGATAATATCCATGTGCCTACAAAGAAGACCAGTTATTATCACTTCTATTCAAATTCACACACCAACCACTAAAACCAGTGATGATGATATTGAGGGAATTCTATCAACTTCTTCAGTTTAAAATTGATCAAACATTCAATCAAGGGACATTAAAAATTATTGACGAATTGAGTGCAATGTTTAGTAATGAACAAAACGGATCAGTACTTGTAAAATATGGCCTTACTAATAGAAATGATGCTGAAAATTGCATGATAGAATTTTGCAAGAACAAATACTTATTTGTTGCAAATATTTTTTTTAAGCAACAGCATGATTGACTATACACATGAACCTCACAGATGGAATGCATAAGAATAAAATTGACTACATCTATGGGAAGATGTGGCGCTGTGGGTTAATGCACCAGACAGCAAAGCAATTTGAACTGCAAGGTCAGTGGTACAAGCTCACCAGCTGCTCCTCAGAAACCCTATATAGGGTCACTATGGGTCAAAACCGACTAGACGGCACTTAACAACAACAATGGGACAATAACACGAAGAAGCTTAATACTGTCAGCCAAAACAAGGCTGTGGGTTTACTAAGGAACAAACCATCAATTGATCATATGCAAATTCAGACCAAAGCTGAAGAAAATTCAAAGACATCCATGAGAGCCAAAATAGGATATTTAATATATCCTAACTGAATTTGTTGTTGTTATGTGCCATGGAGTCGGTTGCGACTCATAGTGACCCTGTAAAGGTTTCTGAGGTTGTATATCATTATGGGAGCAGAAAGCCTCATCTTTATCCCATGGAACAGCTGGTAGTTTCGAACTGCTGACCCTGAGGTTAGCAGCCCGATTCATAACCATTACGCTACCAGAGCTGAATTTAGAGACCATTTAAATAACAGATTTGATGTATTTGACACTAAGACCAAAACCAAGAATAGTTGAGGAATGACATCAAGAATATCATAAAGGAAAAAATCAAAAGGTGATTAAAATGACAAAAAGGTTAAGACAAAAATGGATATCAGGCAATACTCTGAAACTTGCTCTTCTTCTTGGTGGTGATGGTGGTGGTATGCCACGGAGTTGATCCCAGCTTATAGTGACCCTGCATAGGGTTTCTGAGTTTGTAAATCTTTACAAGAATTGAAAATCTCATATATCTCCCACAGAATGGCTTGTAGTTTTGAACTGCTGACCTTGAAGTTATCAGCCCAACTCATAACCCTCTACTACTAGAGTTCCTTGCTCTTGAGCTTAAACAAGCTATAATGAATGGAAGACATGAAGAAGTAAAAGAGCTGAAGAGAACATTTCAAAGGGCAGCTCAAGAAGAAAATTCAAATACTATAATGAAATGAGAAAATATTTGGATTCTTAGTATTCCTCAAGCCAAAAGAACTGAAGAAAAAATTGAGCCACAATTTGCAATATGGAAGGACTCTCTGACTAAAATACTGAATCATGCATAAAACATCAAAATAACATGGAAGGCAAGGGAGAAGAGCATGAGCAGAATGTGGAACCCTATCCAGAGAAGCAGCGATACCAGAGATGGAGGCAGTTTCACCATTTCAAGAGATAGCATATGATCAAGAACTGATGGAACTGAAGGAAGAAATTCAAGCTGCACTGAAGTCATTAGTTATAAACAAGGATCCAGGAATTGATGGTACACAAATTGAAATCTTTCAGCAAACCAATCCAATGATGATGCACTCACTTACCTATGCCATGATACTTGGAAAGCAGATACCTGGACAACTGATTGGAAGAGATCCATGTTTGTTCTGATTCCATAGACAGATTGTTCTTGTTGCAGTTAGGTTCCATTGAGCTGGTACCAACTCATAACAACCTTATGCACAACAGAAAGAAACATTTCCCAGTCTTGCTCTATCCTCATATTAATTGTTATACTTGAGTCCATTGTTGCTGCTACTGTGCCAATCCATCTTGTTGGGGGGTCTTCCTCTTTTTCCCTTCTGATAATATGTCTGAAGTATGAGAGACAAAGTCTTGCTATCTTGGTTTCTAAGGAGGATTATTGTTGTGCTTTTTCCAACACAGATTTATTTGTTCTTTTGGAGGTCTATGGTACTTTTAATATTCTCCTCTGATATCATAACTCAAATT
>NW_006408561.1:8978235-8994159 GCF_000296735.1 Chrysochloris asiatica | reverse complement strand
AAAAATGAAATGGAATGTATAAACATAGATATCCCAGATATTAATGAGCTGAAATGGACTGCTATTGGCGACTCTGAAAATCACATCATTTACTATGCTGGGAATCACAATCTGAGGAGGAACGGTATCACATTCATCATCAAAAAGAACATTTCAAGATCCATCATGAGGTAGAACGCTGCCTGTGACAGGATGATATCCATACACATACAAGGAAGACCAGTTAATACAACGTTGCGTGCTGAAAGTGAAGAGTACTTAAACTACTTGCTGATGAAGGTAACCACAGCTTTTGGCATGGGTTCCACCTCCGTATAAAGAAAACAAAAATCCTCTCCACTTGATACTAAGTAATATCAACATAAATGGAAAAAGATTAACGATGTCAAATATTTCATTTTCCTCAGATCAACCATCACCACTCATGGAAGTAGCAGTCAAAAAATAAAGGGATGTATTTCATTAAGCAAATCTGCTGTACAAACCTCTTTAAAGTGTTGAAGAATAAAGATGTCAGTTTGAGGAATAAGATGCCCTTGGCCCAAATCATTGTATTTTCAATAGCCTCCTATGCATGTGAAAGTTGAACAACAAATAAGGAAGACTGTAGAAGGATTGATGCATTTGAGTTATGGTGTTGGAGGAGAATATGCAAAGTACAATGGACTAACAGAAGAACAAACCCATTTGTTTTGGAAGAATGATGGTCAAATATTCCTTAGAAACAAGGATGGCTAGCCTTTGTCTTTTACTGAGGACGTATTATCAGGGGGTACGGGGTCGCTATGGGTCAGAACTGACTCGACGGCACTAAACAACAACAACAACAACCAGTCCCTGGAGAAGGACATCATGCTTGGTAAAGTGTAGGGTAAGTGATAATGAGGAATACCTCAATGAGATAGATTGGCACTGTAAAAGCAACAATGAGCTCAAGTGTAACAACGATTGTGACATTGGTGTAGGACCAGATGGTGTTTTGTTCTGATGTGCATACATTTACTATGAGTATGTACCAACTCGATGGCACCTAATAACAGCAACATTTCTTTTTGGAATTAAATCATTCGGTCTTTTTTACTGAGGTGCATTGATATGGAATTGAATCAGCAACCTTTTGGTTAACAGCAAATGCTTAGCCTCTTGTGTCATACAGGGACTACAAGCAAACTTATTATTGTAAATCCTAAAGTTAACTAATTTCAAATTATTTATTAAATATAGAACATGCTAGCTCTGTAGGATAACCACTGGACTTCAAACCACAATGTCAGCAGTATGAAATCACCAGAAGATCTGTGGTAGAAACATGATGCTTTCTGCCTAAAAAGGATTACTGCCACCAAAACCCTAAATCTAATCAGTATGAGTCAGAACAGACTTGACAGTACTTAACAATATCAACATAGACTATAAAGCTTCATTTATAGAATATAAACTTTCGTTACTCAGGAAGTCTGGCTCAAGCCATTTGCATTTTCATCTGTAACCTAAATAATTGTAACACCTTCCTCCAAATGTGGCTAATTGTTTCTCCTATCTCAAATTTTAGCAATCCATTCCATAGTGATATTATTAAAAGGTGCACTTGACGAGGTAAATTGCTGTTTTACATTATTTAATGAGTACTCACTCTCTTAACTCACCAGATTATGCTAGACTTTTAATGTCCTGAGATTAATTTACTTTCCTTTATTGTTTCCTTCTCAAGTATATACTTAATTGCACAAATTTTCTGTTTTCAGATTTACCATGCTCTTTACATACTTTCGTTCTTTGGAGTCCCGGTATGGCGATATAGGAAAAGCAGTGGACTGCTAATAATGGGATTGGTGGCTCAAATCCACTAGCTACTCCTCAGAGATTGTATACAGACTCGCTATTAGTGGGAACCAACTCCATGGCATATAACAACAACAACAATACTTAATCTTTATGTAGAACTGTTTGCATGTCGTTAACTGCTGTCAGGTCGGATCTGACCCATAGCGATCCTATATCGGGATCCTGAGGAGCATCTGGTGAGCTTGAACTGCCAACTTTGCAGTTCAAACATCTTTGCAATCTGATGCATTAACCCGCAGTGCCACACAAGGACTCCATATTGATTGCAGAGTTAGTGGGTTACATATTGGGCTGCTAATTATTTTGTTGTCAGTTCAAACCATAGTATCTGCTCTATAGAAGAAGCAGAAGTTTACCTACTCTAATAAGGATTTATAGACTCAGAAACCCTAAGAAGCAGTTCTACTTTGTCCTATAGGGTAGGTAGAACCAACTTGACCAAAGTAAACTTTTTTGGGTACTTAATCTTTGGAGTGCTGGTATGACATTATAGAATAAGCATTGAACTTCAAGGTCAGTTTGAACTGCAAGCTCATTGGGTCAAACTCACCAGATGCTCCTAGGAAACACTATACAGTGTCGCTATGAGTCGGCACCGACTTGACAGCATTTAATAAAAACAGTCTTTATGAACTTCTCACTTGTTTCCTCAAATAAATATTTTCTAAATAATAGATAAAGATGGACACTATCTCATGATTAAAGGGACAATTGAACAAGGTGACATAACCAGAATAAATATCTATGCTCCCAATGAAAAAGCTCCAAAATATATAAAGCAATTTTAATACACTGCTTTCAAAATGGATAGAATAACTAGAAAGAAACTTGACAAAGACACAGAGGCACTCAACAACACAATCAGCCAACTGAACCTCATAGATGTGTACAGATCATTCAACCCAACAACAGCACAATACACATTTCTTTTCCAGTGCACATGGAACATATTCCAGAAGAGACCATATGTCAGGCCACAAAACAAACCTCCATAAATTTATAAATATCAAAATACTACAAAGCATCTTCTCAGAATACAGTGCTATCAAATTAGAAATCAACAATAGGAAGACCTAGGAAGTAAAGTCAAATACATGGAATCTGAATAACACCCTGCTGAAAAGCGACTGGGTAGTAGAAGATATAAAACGTGAACTAAAAATGTTCCTAGAAACAAATGAGAATGAAAGCACAACACACCAAAATCTTTGGGACACCACGGAAGTGATGCTGAGAGGACAATTTATTGCAATAAATGCACACATCCAAAAAGAAGAAAGAACCAAAATTAACACATTAACACAGATACTACAAGAATTAGAAACAGACCAACAGAAGGAACCCACAGCCACCAAAAGAAGAGAAATAGTAAAGATTAGAACTAGAAATAAATGAGATAGTAAACAGAAAAAACTATAGAAAGAACCAACAGGACAAGAAGCTGCTTCTTTGAAAGGATTAATAAAATTGACAGACCATTGGCAAACCTAACAAAAGGAAAGTGGGAGAAGACATAAATAACATGCATTAGAAACTACATAACGGAAACAAAGGAAATCGAAAGGATAATAATAGAATACTATGGAAAGTTGTACTTCAACAAATTTGAAAACTTAGAACAGATGGATGCATTTTTAGAAGAGCACAACCTACATAAACTTACAGAGAGTGAAGCAGAAAACCTGAGCAGACCCATAGCAAAAGAAGAAATTGATCAGATTATAAAAAAAAAACCTCCCAACCAAAAGAAGTGAAGACCCAGATGGCTTCACTGGTGAGTTCTACCAAACATTCAGGAAAGAGCTGTCAGCAATTCTACTCAAATTATTACAGAATATAGAGAAGGATGGAAAACATCCTAATACATTTTATGAAGCAAGTATAACCCTCATACCAGAACCAGAGATGAATGTCAATAAGAAAGAAAATTATAGACCAATATCCCTCATGAATATAGGTGCAAAAATTCTCAACAAAATCCTAGCCAACAGAATCCAGCAACACATCAAAAAGATAATACATCATGATCAAGTGGGATCCATATGAGGTATGCAAGGATGGTTCAACAGTAGAAAAACAACCAATGTTATCCACCATATGAATTAGAAAAAAGAAAAGAACCACATGATCATATTGATTGATGGAGAAAGGC
Organism: Chrysochloris asiatica; assembly: GCF_000296735.1. Lineage (NCBI taxonomy): Eukaryota > Metazoa > Chordata > Mammalia > Afrosoricida > Chrysochloridae > Chrysochloris > Chrysochloris asiatica. The sequence continues at coordinate 8,990,162 of NW_006408561.1, read as the reverse complement.
ATTTGACAAAATCCATCATCCATTCCTGATAAAAACACTCAACAAAATAGGAATTGAAGGGAAATTCCTCAACATAATCAAGAGCATATACACAAAATCAACAGTCTACATTACTCTCAATGGAGAGAAACTGACAGCCTTCCCTCTGCAAACATGCAACCAGACAAGGATGCATGTTGCTACCACTCCTATTCAATACTGTGCTGGAAATCTTAGCAAGAGCTATGAGACAAGACAGGGAAATTAAAGGCATCCAAATTGGCAAAAGGAAGTAAAACTCTATTTGCAGACAATATGATCCCGTATGTAGAAAACCCCAAAGACTCAGTAAAAAAGCTACTAGACCTCATTGGAAGATTCAGCAAAGTGGCAGGATACAAAATCAGCATACAAAAATCAGTTGGATTCCTCTATACAAAAATAATGACAGTGCTGAAAAGGACATTAGGAAAGCAATACCATTTACAATAGCTGCTCAAAGGATGAAATATCTAGGAATAAATGTAACCAGAGAAACAAAGGACCTATATAAAGAAAGCTACAAAACACTACCACAAGAAACCAAAAGAGACCTACAAAAATGGAAGGATGTACCATGCTCCTGGATAGGAAGAATTAACATTGTGAAAATGTCAATACTGCCCAAAGCAATTTACACATATATAATGCAATCCCAAACCAGATTCCAATGACATTCTTCAAAGAGATAGAAAAAACAATTACAAACTTTATATGGTAAGGAAAGAGACCCAGGATAAGCAAAGCACTGCTTAAGAAATAGATTAAGATTGGAAACCTCTCAATTCCCAACTTCAAAGTTTATTACATGGCTACAGTAGTCAAAACAGCTTGGTACTGATACCATGAAAGATACAATGATCAATGGTACAGAATTGAGAATCCAGAAATTAACCCATCCATATACAGCCAAATGATTTTTGAAAAAATACCTAAATATATCTTATGGGGAGGTGGTAGTCTCTTCAACCGGTGGTGCTGGCAGAACTGTAAAGCGATATGCAAAAGACTGAAACAAGAAGTTACCTCATGCCTTATACAAAAAATACTCAGGATGGATTGGAGACCTAAATGTGAATCCCAGAATTATGAAGGCCTTCAATGAAAAAGTGGGGATAAATGTGAAGGCTCTAATTCAGGACATACACAGACTACCAAACATTTTGAAAACTACACAAAAAGTAGGTAAAATAGTTGACTGTGACATACTAAAAATTAAAAACTTGTGTGCATCAAAAGACTTCCCCAAAAGAGTAAAAAGGGAACCTACAGAATGGGAAAAAATATTTTGCAAACACACATCAGAGAAGGGGCTCATTTCCAAAATATATAGGAAACTACAATATCTCTACAAGAAACAACAAATAACCCAAATAAAAAAATTGACACAGGACATAAACAGACACTTCACCAAGGATGAGATCCAGGCAGCCAACAAACATATGAAGAAATGTACATGATCACTAGCCATTAGAGAGATGAAATCAAAACAACGAGATATTATCTCACACCAGCAATAACAGCAAAGATCAAAAAAGTAAAGAACAATAAATGCTGGCAAGGATGTGGAAATACTAGGATGCTCCTGAATTGCTTGTGGGATTGCAAAATGGTCCAACCTCTGGAAAGCAATATGGCACTTACTCAGAAAGATGGAAATAGAAATATCTTATGATCTAGCAAGTCCTCTACTTGGTATTTACCCACAAGGAAAGGAGCCATAACACGAGTAGATATATGCCCACCAATGTTCATAGCAGCACTATTTACAATAGCAAAAAGATGGAGACAGCCAAAGTGCCCATCAACTGAAGAATGGATAAACAAACTGTGGTACACACAATGGAATATTATGCTATCTTGAGAAATAACAAGGAAGCTGCAAGCTTCTGCATTACATGGATGAACCTTGAGGACATTATGTTGAGTGAAATTAGTCAGTCGTAAAAGGAGAAATACTGCATAGGGCCACTATTGTAAAAGACTAAGAAAAAGAACCCATACTGTGGTGGGGGGCATAATTCTTTGCTGGTTACAGGGAAGTGGGGCTGGGATGAAGGGAGGTAGGAGAAGGTGGAGCATAGGGTAGGGAATAGACACAGGAGAGTTCGGATGCTAGGAGAGGAGCAATACACAAAAAGGGGGAAGGGGATGGAAGAACAAGGGGTATGGGAAAACAATTATGCAAGTTTGCATGGGCTAAGTGGGACAGAGGTAAATAATGATGTATGTACAGCCTTGGAACAACAGGGATCTGACATACAGGGACTGAGACATATTTGGAATGGTCAAAAGAGGGGAAACAATGTTAAAATGCTTGGTTGTCTTTTGAATCTTGGCTTCCCTTGCATACCATTATAAAATAGACACTTGAGGGTGAGAGAAAGGAATAGCCAGAAATATCACCAAAGAAAGCTTGTAAGTATGTCTTCTGTCTGTAACTGATTGGAATACCTAAAATGGGGCTACAACGTGCCCAGGGAAGGAGGCTTCCTGTGGAGCCTCTGCATTACATAAGATCATAGGGAGAATATTGATCCCCATCTTCTGAGGTGGGAAATTTTCACTTGAAAGGACAAGCAGACTAGCCTGGACTGGCTAGAAGAACAGAAGATACTTCTTGAAAGAAAGACCAACAGGAAAAAACAAAACAATAAAGACAGTCTGACTGAATACCACAAGAACAAGCAAGTTGCTCACCCAGGAGACATCAAGGCTAGTGGTCGGGTTCCCTCAGGGCAAACCCCCTTCCAAGAATATGACTCAATGGAAATACATGAGCAGACATGCTCTCTGACTGGTGACCACGTTGGTCACTGATAAGGGAAAGTGAGGGATAAACAGCAATGTAGCAGCAAGCTAAGCCCTATCACGCTCAATAGACTCCTGTGAACTTGGGTGGAGACCTGGTTGGCCAGCAGTGTGGCAAGTCCTGAGGACTCCTGGGCCCAGAGTCAGTGACATAGCCACAGATGACTAGAGTGGAGAGTCAAGCATACAGCGGATGCGAAATGAAGGTATATGCACAAGAACAGCCTCACTTGCAGATAATACCCACTTGACGTGGCTTCAATGACTGCATGATCAGAATTCTATTATAAGAAGAATGAAGAGGAAAAAAAATAGTAATCTGATACAATTTGATGACGTTGACCTACACCTATGCATCCTATACATGCAGTAGTTCAAAAGAGAGAACAAATCTTTACAGCAAGGATCATTCCCACCCCCTCAATACACAGGATAGACAGAGGTGGCCAACTTGGACATTGGCTACCCAAAATGGGGGTGGGGGGCTACAAAGACAAGACATGACTGGCTTACAAGCTTTCAAGAGGGAGCCTAGATCCAGAGGGAGTGGAGGAAGGTAGTATCTCCACTGAGTAGTATCCAATCTGTCTGGGTGGGGCTGATGAAAGGAGATGGGGATGGCACTCATGTAGCACAATAGTGAATAATTGCTATCAGGACTGATTGTGAGGTTTAGAAATGTAAAGGTAGACATTTTGTAGCAAAAGGAGGGGAGTTGTTGACTTTGCAGTCCAGGAGCAGAGGTACCTGCGACCATCAAGGGAGAGGAGCTGAATGGCGGACCCTACGCAGAGAAGCAGTGATGCCAGAGATGGAGACAGAGACCATGACATGGAGAAAGAAAAGGGCTGGTGACTCTAGACCCAGAGAGGGAGAGTTACTATATACTGACTGACAACTGGGGTTGGGAGGGAGGTTGCATGGTATATCCTTTGGTGGGTTGATGATGCATGTAAGGAATTGTAATCAGGGCAATGAAATGATGTCTGATAGGATGAATGTAAAACTAATGTTCTCCCATGTAAACTATCATGTAATTCACAATAAAATATTTTTTAAAAAAAGAAATATTTTCTAAGCCAGCAAGGCATTTAATGCATAAATCACTGTATCATTGCTACACCATGGATAAATCAAATAAAATGCATGTCTTGACTTCAGTTCTCGATTAAATACTTTCTATGGTCTCATCTACTCTTAGAAGTCCTGTTAGTGTAGTGGGTTATGAGTTGTGCTGATAATTGCAAGATCAGTTATTCGAATCTACCAGCTATATCGTGAGGAAAGATGAGACCTTTTGCTCCAGTAAAAATTTATATATAGCCCCAGAAACACTCCACTTAAAATTATGCAGTGTCACTTTGAGTTAGAACTGACTTGAAACCACCACCACGTTCTATTTTTATTTGCTTATCTCTTAAAGATCTGAGCTATCCTGAATCATTTCAATCTTTATTTATTGCTTCTATCTCTTCAAACACATTGAAACCACACGAAGGAAAGTGGTTTTTTTCTCTCCCCACTTTCAAGATAATTCTGAGTAACATTTAAAAAAATAACTTAAAGATATATTGACTCTATCTAAATAGAAATCAGGAGGACCCATTATCATCATCATCAAATATCAGCACAGTTATAAAGAGACCTGATAGTCTTGCCTTGGCTTTTTCTTACCTTATTAAATAAATAGAGAATGTACTGTCTGTGTTAGGAAGAGTTTAATATACCTGGCCACCCTCCAGTCAGCTTACATAAATCAGTTTCAGCTTTAATGCTATCAGGTAAATAATGTTTTCATTATTTCATACATGAAGAGGTTAAGTAACTTGTGAAGGGTCACAAAATCAGTAAATGTGAAACCAAATCACAGAAGCAGGGTTTCTTACTAACATTATATTATCTTGACTTTTAAAATGATTTCTTTCTAAAATGAAACCATGCTGATAGTATATAATGAATATTGTAGCAAAAATTGCAAATACTAGTAAAATATATATTATTGAAAGATATAAAACAACCTAAAATTTTTTTAATTTCCTAAATGTGTTCAAGATACTATGATGAAGTGTTTCTTAATTATTGAGAATTAAAATAAGAAAATAAATTCTTATAACTACAATATTTAGGAACATCCTGATATACAGTATTTTTGATGTGAGAATATTGTCAATAAATTTTTATTGGTAATAGACTATCTGTGATTTCTCCTGTCAAATAGAATACTGAATAGTACAAGAGATCAGTAGAGTTGTCCAAATAGAATTTAATCTACTGATAATAAACTGAGCTTTTTGATGGAGTCATGCCTTGAGTGAGGAACTGAATGAAGTGATTTCTGCAATCTCTTTTGAATATAATATGCTATGGTTCTACCATGCTTCACTGCTTACTTATAAAAAGATCTTCCTAAAAGAATATACGCTGGGTTTAAATGAACATGCTCTTTCAAAAACTTGCCAGCCACAAGATCATAAACCAAGTAATAAGCTGCCAATCCCCACCTCCACAGACAGACTCAGATTCTTTAGGGATTTTCGTTGTCCAATTCCATTGCCGACCAACTAGAAATTTGAAATGATAAAGAATTTACTGCCTAAAAACTATTAAGAGAGCAGCAGATCTCATTAGTCAATTATCAGATATTACATAAGATATAGGCTACTTACAAAAGTCTGAGCATAGCATTAATAATAGTTTTGTGAAAAGAGCTACATTTTCTTTCTAGCACTGATTAATAAAAGAGAAGAAAGGAAGAAAGAAAAGGGGGAGAAAGAAAGAAAGTAAAAAAGAATAGAGGGAGGTAAGGAAGAATAGACTTGATTTACTTTAAAATCTTAGTTTAACATACTGGACAATTTGTAGGAGAAATTATGCATCCTATCTGTAATTTGATTACTTTGAAAGTGCTGATAGCCAGACTTCTTTAAATTAGTTTAGAAATATATGTCTGATTCTTAAACTAGCAGGTATTTCAAATCCATAAAGTATATGTAATAAAACTTTCTTTTACTTTATCATTTCTAGAAAAGTTTCATATTTAATTTCAAATCATCAATGTTGTTCTCAAAATCTCTGAAGAAGCTGATTACTCTGAAATGTGAATGTAATAAATGGACATGCCCAAATGTAACCCTAATAGCTTTGCTTCTTCCAACAGTCATGGGTATGAAAATATTATTGAAGGTTCCTCATGCCTAGTAATATTGAGCGAACAGTATGACTGGTGGCAGTAATGCACAGTTGTGGACTGGAGAAATAGAGCACTAAGAGCCAAAGGAGGCATTTCCCAATTTTATTAAAACTCTTTCATTGCTATTTATGTTTTTTGGATTCAAAGCTTGAACTTGTAGGAGTGTGCTTATTGTCATGGCTATCTTATACCCTCAGAAATCTTTTCGATATTTTTAGTAAACAATTTTACTTAATTTCTAATGGGTATGCATATTACCTGCAAATACATGAAATTTGTGCTTACATAATTATTTTGCATTCTCTCAATATTTTCAGCCTGAAGAAATATAAGGAAGATCCTCAAGAAGTATAGTATAGGGAAGATACCCTATCAGTGCATGAATTGTGACTTGTTATTATTTTGGACAAGGAGCTTGGCTAGCATAATGCATTGTGAGCAGGGCTGCTAACCACAAGGCCAGCAGTTCAAATCTACTAATTGCTCTGTGGAAGAAAGATGAGACTTTCTGCTCTTACAAAGATTAACAACTTCAGAAACCTTATACAGGGTAGTTATGAATCAGAACTGATAAAGTAACACACCACCACCACCACTATTTTAGACAATTGTCCTTGATTACCTTTCAAAAGGAAATTGCAGTTTCATAGTAATTAATGGAGATCCAATGAACCAATTACTTATTAATTTTTATTCACAATGCCTGTATGTCAACAAAAATATTGCTTAGAGAGAGAGTTAATTGAATTAGTCTTGGTATAGTTTTATGAAAGAAAGGGAGAGGTAATATAATTTCAAAAGTGCTTAATAAACAATGTGTACATTCTGAATATACACTTTTATTTTCAAATTTGGGAGTTAAATGCCTAAACATAGAGTAAAAAATGCCCATAAATTTCTATGTTATAGATAGTGTGCTTCCTCACTTGTACTATTTGATCCTTGTGTGCTTATTTGCTGCAAATATAACATAGTTTAGATGGAAGCATACAAAATGTATATGGTTTTAGTAAAATATTAGACACATCAGAGAACTATGCAAAATGTGTCAATTGCTCCCTCACAGGAAGTAGATATATTGGAAGAGAACCTACCTTGAGAAATTAAATTTTTCTAGTGTTTTGTGAAACTTTCTGGCATAATACTGAAGAACTCAGCTGCTACGCAAATGGTCAGTGGTTCAAAACATCTACGCAGTGGAAGAAAGACTTGTCATTCTACTTCCATAAAGATTACAGCCTTGGAAACCCTATGGGGAAGTTCTGCTCTGTCACATAAGGACACTTGAGTTGGAATTGACTCAAGAGTACATACCAAAACAGTATTTTGTAAAGCTGGAACGTATTCAAAATCCTCAGAAAAGATCATCAAATAAAAGACACTCACCAAATAGGAACAAACTGCCAGTCTTCTCAGGCCTACAATTTCAGTTTAGCATTTTTTGAAACATCAGTCTGCCTGGAGTCCTCTTGCATAAAATACCCAATGTAGGTTTAAATTTAAAAATATTTCCTAAGTAACCACAACTAAACCGGTTGTTGTCAAGTTGTTTCTGACTCAGAAAGTAACTAAAGTAACACTTGTTGTTAGTTGCCATCAAGTGAGTTGTTGTTGTTGTTGTTAAGTGCTGTCGAGTCGGTTCTGACCCATAGCCACCCTGTACAGGGTTTCCGAGGGTGTAAATCTTTATGGGAGTAGAAAGCCTCATCTTTCTCCCATGGAGCGGCTGGTAGTTTCGAACTGCTGACCTCAAGGTTCGCAGCCTGATTCGTAACCTCTACGCCACCAGAGTAGTGACTCAAAACAACCCTTTGCACAACAGAATGAAACACTACCTAGTTCCATGCCATCCTCACAATTACTGTTATGCTTCAGTCCATTGTTGCTGCCATAGTGCCAATCCATCTTATTGGGGGTCATCCTCTTTATCACTAACACTGTATTTTACCAAGCATGATTTGCCTAATGAAATACATCATCTGATTTAAAAAAAAAAAAATTTTTTTAACTTTGTACTAGAAATTGAGTGAAGATTAGCAGACAAGATCATCAGCTTTACACTCAGCAAATCATACATTTTGTTCCATCTAAATAAAATACCTCCCTGCAATAACAGTCATCCTGCTTCCTTCCTGTGGCTTCCCTTTTACATCTTCTTTTCACAAATCAATAAAGTAAAAATATTTGATGTATACATACAAAACAAAACAAAAATTATCTTCATTTAAATGTTCAAAGGGCACAATTTGAAAGCCAGTCTCCTGCCCAGAGACACCCAGCCATGGTTGAAAATTTGAGCAACTGCATCCATAAGCAAAGGTACAGTTCACCAAATTGTAGCAATTAATTATTGCTTATAATATTAATCATCTTTACCTTCACCTGATCAAGTTATGGTCAGCTAGCCATCCAAGCTATGTCAAATGGGTGCTAGCTGCAAGTTTGCGAGTTCACACATGCCTCCCCATACTTCAGACCAGTTGACTACATGGCATCACTCTCAGCTCTAGCCCCCAGTGGTTAGGTCAGTGTCCATAGGCTTGAGAGTTCACACATCTTGCTGAACTTCAGACTAGTCAGCACTTCTTCTCTCTCTCATCTTAAGGTCAACAGGTGTCAATGGAACATGGAAAAACTTAGCCCATGTCATCATTGCTGCATTTCCCCCACTTCCACACACAAGTAGACCAGGGTAGTCACCAGCAAGCATACAAGACTGCTCGAAGTTTCCCTGATGGGCTCATTTTTCTTGGCTGGATGCCTCCAAAGCTAACAGTTTGCTTGATTTGTAATAGCTAAACAAACTTTTTATTTTCTGGTCTTTTTTTCAGTAACCATCTTCTGTTCTCTCAGCAATTCTGGGTTGGTCTACATGTCTTTTCAAGTGGGAATATCCCACTCCAGAAGGTTATGGGTGGGGCTCAGGATTCCACATAAGGTCCACCACAGTGGCTTAACAAGAAGCTTATTTCCCTGGGCAAATTCTAATTATCCTTTAGTTAATCCAATTAGTTATAGTCAGAAAATGTGCTTACAAACTTTCTGTAATTGAAAATTCCAATATTCATTTGTATCACACTTAAATGTCTATTTCCCAATAGTAAGTAGGGGAAACCAGTATCCAAAATATAGTCAACCACCTAAACATTTTACCTCTCTTTACCCACTTAGGTTATGCTTCAATCCCTTTATCACAGAACAATGTCATTCCAAGGCTGTGTATAAAACACGACCCCTATCCCATTTAGCCCATTCATACTTCCTTTACTCTTCTCTATCTTCATTTTTCATTTGTCACCCTTCCTCTTCTTGTGTATTATCCTCTCCATCACTCAAGAAAACATGTGTCTACATCCTAACCGCTGAATTACTCTCCCCTCCCTCCCAAACCTTGTAACCATCAAAGAATGTTTGTTTTTGTATGAAAATGTTTTCTTAGCCATTAATGGTCTCATGCAATATTTGTCCTTTTGTGATTGACTAATTTCACTAAGCATAATGTCCTCAAGGTTCATACACATTATAAGGTGTTTTGCAGATTCACCATTCTTCTTCAGGGTTGCATAGTATTCCATTGTGTGTATGTACCAAAGTTTGTTTATCCATTCTTCCATTGATGGGTACTTAGTGTGTCTCTTCTTTTTGCTCTTGTGAATAGTGATGTGATGAATATTGGTGTGCATATATCTACTTGTGTTCTGGTCATATTTCTTGTGGACATATATCAAGTAAAGGGATGACTGGGCCATAAGGTATTTCTATTACCAACACTCTGAGGAAGTGACATGCCATTTTCCAGAACAGCCAAAACATTTTTCAGGCCTATCAGCAATGTAGGAGGGCCCAGGTATCTCCACACCCTTGCCAGCATTTGTTGCTTTTTATTTTTTCAACTTCTCTGCTAATGCTGCTGTAAGAAATCTCATTGTTTTATTTGTATCTCTGTAATGGAGTCCTTCTGTGGTGCTTCAAGTTAATGCACTGGACTTCTGGTTGGTTTGAACCCCAAGGTCAGCGGTTCAATCTCCTCAGAAACCCGATACAGAGTAACTATGAGCCCAACCGACTTGTGGGCTCATAACAACAACAAATGGCTAATGGTTATTAGCATTTCTTTATATGTTTATTGGCTGCCCAAATGTCTTCCTTGGTGAAGTGTCTGTTAATGTTCTGTGCCTATTTTAAATTGGATTATCTGTCTTTTTCTTGTAGAGGTGCTGTAGATTTCTGTGCATTTTAGAGATTAATCCCTTGCTGACACTTCATTGCAAAAACTTTTCCCCATATTGTGTGCTCCCTTTTTGCATTTTTGGTGTAATCTTTTAATGCATATAAATTCATGATTTTTAGTATGTCCCAGTCATCTATTTTGTCTTCTGTTTTTTGTATGCTTTTTGCAATGTTTAATAATGTATGCATGCTATTATTGTTGTTGTTGTTAAGTGTCGTCTTGTCAGTTCTGACCCATAATGATCCTGTTTAGAATTTCCAAGGAGAAGTTAGTGAGCTTGAACCACTAACCTTGTGGTACAGACAACTTTGCAGTCCAGCACATTATCCCAGAGCAACACACCAGGACTTCTTAAATTTGTCCCTATTTTTGTTATTGATGATCTTTAAAGTTCTGAGATTTACATTTACGTCTTTAATTCATGTTGAATTAGTTGTTACATAAGGTGCAAGATATGCATCTTGTTTCATTCTTTTGCAAATCTATTTCTTCACCATTTAATGTGTTTTGACCCTTTGTCAAAGATCAGCTGACTGTATGTGAATGGGTTAACTTCTGGATTCTCAATTCTGTTACATTAACCTATCTACCCTTCATTACACCAGTACCAGGCGGTTTTGATCACTGTGATTGAGCAGCAGATTTTGAGGTCAGGGAGTAAGAGGCCTCCCATATAGTTCCGCTTCTTAAGTAGTGCTTTGCTTATCTAAGATTTCGTTCTTCTCCATATAAAGTAAATGTCATTTTGCCATCTCTTTAAAGAAAGTTGTTGAAACCTGGACTGGGATTGCATTATTGCTATAGATTGCTTTGTGTAGTATTTACATTTTCACAATGTTCAGTCTTCCTCTCCATGAGCATGGCATAATCTTCCATTGTTGTATAACTCTTTTGGTTTCTTGTTGTAGTGTTCTGTAGTTTTCTTTGCATAGGTTTTTCTGGTTTGATTTATTTGTAAGTATTTCATCCTTTGGGTGGCTATTATAAATGGCATTATTTTCCTAATTTACATTTCAGAGCTGTCTTTATTAGTATAGAGGAATCCAACTGATTCTTATATTGATCTTATACCCTGCCACTTTACTGAATCATGCAATTAGTTCCAATAATTTATTTTTGCTGAGTCTTTAGGATTTCCTATATGTAGGTTCATATCATCTGCAAATAGAGAGAGGTTGACTTCTACTTTGTCAGTGTGGATGCCTTTAATTTCCCCCTCTTGCCTTATTACTCTGGCTAAGACTTCCAATACAGGATTGAATAGGAGTGGTGATAAACAGCGTCTTTTTCTGGTTCATCTTCATAAAGGGAATGCTTTCAGTTTCTCTCCATTGAGAATGATGTTTGCTGTTGAGTTTGTATATATATTCTTAATTATGTTGAATTTCCCTTCAATTCCTACTTTGTGGAGTACTTATATCAAGAATGATGGTGATGATGATTATGTGCCTTGGAATCAGTTCCAACTCATAGCAACCCTATACAGGATTTCTGAGGCTTACGTTTCTATGGGAGAAGAAAGCCTCATTTTTCTCCCAGGTGACAGCTGGTAGATTCAAACTACTGACCTTGAGGTTAGCAGCCTGATTCATAACTTCTATGCTATCAGAACTCCTTATATCAAGAATAGAAGTTGGATTTTGTCAAATACCTCTTCTGCATCAATCAATAAGATCT
>NW_006408561.1:8972856-8977690 GCF_000296735.1 Chrysochloris asiatica | reverse complement strand
TTCATGTTTTCTACTTCGCTCTGTGTTCCTTTAGGTGTGTGGTGTTTTTCTAAACATATACATTCCCTCTTGATTTTCATATATGTTGGTATACAACTCTTCATAGCATCCTGCTATTATACTTATTTCCATTGGTTCTGTTCTGATGTTATCTATATGATTTATTATGCATGTGATTTGCATCTTCTCCCTCTTAACTTCTGTTAGATTTGCCAGTGGTTTGTAGATTTTATTAATCCTCTTAAAGAACCATCTTCTTGTCTTGCTGATTCTTTCTACTACTTTTCTGTTTTCAATTGCATTTATTTCTGCTCTAATCTTTATTATTTCTTTTTTTTGGTGACTATAAGTTTACTTTGATTGCTTATTGCAGTTGTTGGAGATGTACTAATGTGTTTATTTTGATTCTTTCTAATTTCTGGATATGTGTATTTATTTTCATCTCAGCACGGCTTCTGATGTGTCCCAAAGGTTTTGATATGTTTTGCTTTCATTCTCATTTGTTTCTAGGATATTTTTATTTCAATTTTTTTTTTTTTTTACTACTATCGTGTAGTTTTAAAGCAGCATGTTATTCAGTTCCCATGTATTTGGTTTTATTTCCTTGATCTTATTATTGTTGATTTCTAATTTTATAGCACTGTGATCTGAGAAGATGCCTTGTAATATGTTGCTGTTTTTACATTGATTGTAACTTGCTTTGTGGTCTAACACACAGTCTATTCTGGAGAATGTTCCATATGCACTGGAAAAGACTGTGCTTTGTCTGTTTTGGGGTTGAATGCTCCGTACAAACCTATGAGGTCATGTTGATTGATTGTGTTGTTTAGTTCCTCTTTGCTTTGTTGAGTTTCTTTGTGTTTTTTTCTGTAATTTTTCAAAAACAGTGTAAAAACCTCTTCCACTATTATTGAAGAGATGTCTATTTCTTTCTTCATTTCTACTTGAGTTTGATTACGGATCTTGAGGCTCTTTCATTGAGAGCATAGATATTTATTATTGCTATGTCCCCTTGTTCAATAGGTACTTTAATCATGTGATAAGGCCTTTCTTTGTCTTTATATGTTGCTTTTTACCTTAAAGTTTATTTTATCAGAGGTTACAAAGGCGTGTGACAATGTTGTATTCTTTCACCGTACTTATCCAACCTGTACACTGAGCAAATAACCCAAGAAGCTGGGTTATATGAAGATAAATGTAGCATCAGGATTGGAGGAGGATTTTATTAATAACCTGCTATATGCAGATGATATGACCTTGCTTGCCAAAAATGAAGAGAACTTGAAAACATTTACTGATGAAGATCAAAGAGAACAGCCTTCAGTATGGATTACATCTCAATGTAAAGAAAACAAAAATCCTCACCACTGGACCAATAAACAATATTCTTATCAATGGAGAAAAGATTGAAGTTGTCAAGGACTTCATTCTTCTTGGATCAACTGTCAACACTCATGGAAGCAGCAGTCAAGAAATCAGATGACGTATTGCATTAGGCAAATCTGCTGCACAAGTCCTTTTTAAAGTATTGAAGAACAAGGATGTCAGCTTAAGGACTAAGGTGCACCTGACCCAAGCCCTGGTATTTTCAATAACCTCATACACATATGAATGCTGGACAGTGAATAAGGAAGACTGTAGAAGAATTGATGCATTTTAGTTAAGGTATTGGAGGAGAATATTGAAAGTGCCATGGGCTGCCAAAAGAACCAATAGATTAGACAGGGATGGGCAACTTGGACATTGGCTACCCAAAGTGGGGGAGGTTACAAAAGCAAGACATGACAGGCTTACAAGCTTTCAAAAGGGAACCTAGATCCAGAGGGCGCGGAGGAAGGTAGAGTCTCCACTGAGTAGTATGCAATCTGTCTTGGCGGGGCTAATGAAAGGATATGTGGCTAGGTCTCTTGTGATACATTAGTGAATAATTGTTATCATGACTGATTGTGAGGGTTGCAAATGTAAAGACAGACATTTTGTAGTAAAGAGGGGAGTGATTAACTTTTCAGTCTAGGAGTGGAGGTCCCTGGGACTATCAAGGGAGAAGAGCTGAGAGCGGGACCCTACCCAGAGAAGCTGTGATGCCAGAGATGGAGGCAGAGATGATGACATGGAGAGATAGAGCAGCTGGGGACTTTAGAACCAGAGAGGGAGAGGGGCTGTGTGCTGATGACGGGGTGCATGCTTGCAGAGTATACCCTTTGGTTGATTGATGATGCATGGAGGGGATTGTAACCATGGCAACGAAATGGTATATGATAGGATGAATGTAAAACTAATGTTCTCCCATGCAACCTACTATATAATTCACAATAAAACATTAAAATAAGAAAAAGAACCAATAGATCCGTTTTGGAAAAAGTGCAGCCAGAGTGCTCCTTGGAGGCCAAGATGGCCAAATTTCATCTCTCATACTTCAGACATATTGTCAAAAGGTGCCATTTGCTGGAGAAGGATATCATGTTTGGTAAGGTAGAGGGACAGAAAAAGAGAAGAAGACCCCCAATGAGATGGGTTGGCCAAGTGGCAGCATGGATGGATTCAAGTGTGGCAAAGCATACTGAAGTACCCTATTTTCTTATCCAATCTGATAATGTCTTTCTCTTTTTTTTTTTTAAGTTTTTATTGTGAATTATGTGATAGTTTACATGGAAGAACACCAGCTTTACATTCATCCTATCATATTTCCTTTAATTGTAATGATTAAAATCCCTTGCATGCATCATCAAACAACCAAAGGTACACCCCACAAGTCTGTCCCCAGCACATAGCCCCTCTCCCTCCCTGAGTGCAGAGTCCCCAGCTGCTCCATCTCTCCATGTCATTGTTTCTGCCTCCATCTCTGGTGTCACTGCTTCTCTGGATAGGGTCCCACACTCCACTCTTCTCCCTTGATGGTTCCAGAGACCACCACTCTTGGACTGTAAAGTCAACCACTCCCTTCCTTTTGTTACCAAACATCTACCTTTACATTTTTGACCCTCACAGTCAGTCCTGATAGCATTAATTCACTATTGTACCACAAGAGTCCTATCCTTATATCTTTTCATCAGCCCTGTCCCAGCAGATTGGAAACCACTCAGTGAAGTTTCTACCTTCCACCTCCCCTCTGGAACTAGGCTCCCTCTTGAAAGCTTGTAAGCCAGTCACTTCTTGCCTTTGCAGCGCCCCCCATTTTGGGTAGCCAATGTCTAAGTTGCCCATCCCTGTCAACCCTCAGTACCTAGGGGGTGGGAATGATCCCTGCTGTAAAGATTAGTTCCCTCTTTTGACTTATTTACATCCATAAGTATAGGTCAAGTTCATCAACTGTAGCAGATTACTCTGGTTGTTTTCTTCCCTCTTCTTTCTTCTTCTAGTCAAGGTCGGATCAGCCAGCCATTGAAGTCAGGTCAAGTTGGTACTATCTGTGCATCTCCTCTCACTTCAGATCAGTTGGACACTTCACTCTCTGCCCTAGTCCTCTGTGATCATGTCACTGTCTCTGGGCTCAGGAGTCGTGCCCAGGCCTTGTCATACTGCTGGCCAACCAGGTCTCAACCCAGGTTCACAGGAGTCTATTACTGGGTTCAAAGGAGTCTATTGCTTCATTGCTGTTTTTCCCCCACTTCCCCTTACTGGTGACCAACGTGGTCACCAGCCAGACCACATACCTGCTCATGTATTCCCCTTGAGTCTTAGTCTTGGAAGGAGGTTTGCTCTGAGGGGACCTTACCCCTTGTGTTGATGGCTCCCAAGTGAACAGCTTGCTTGTTCTTGTAGTAGTTGATCGGACTGCTGTTGCTGTTTTTACTTTTTCCTGCTGGTTTTTCTTTCAAGAAGTATAATCTCTGTCTCTTGACTGGTGCATTTGAGCCATTCACATTCAGTGTAATTATACATAGATATGTATTAACTGCTGTCATTTTGCTGTTTGTTTTGCTTTTGTGGTGCTGCTGATTTCTTTGTTCTCCATGCTTTCTTGTGCTGAGTTCATTTTTTTGTGCTTTTCTTTGTCAATTTATTCACCTTTTATTGTATCCAAAATCTTCTTGGATTTTCCTTTTCCTGATTTGATGTGAAGGTGTATTATCTTAAAGGCTATCCTGTACTTCATTAATTTTTTCCTCATTAAAAAAAAAAATCTGTTTTATCCTTAATTTTAGCTGTATTCCTTACTACCTAGAAGTCTATAACTATATACTTTTCCTTCCCTTTATTATTTAGCTGTCCTGATCATAGACTGACAACCCAGATCCCCTATTATCAGTTTTATAAGTTTGTTCTGCTTTGGACTTTTCCATATCTGGACTGAGTTCCAGGTGGTGCTGCCATATATGTCAATATCTGGTTGAGTTAGTCCAAAGAACTTCCTTTATTATATTTTGGAGCATTGACTTGAGCTTTTATAAAGTCCTTTAATATCGTATTTGATGGAAAGCTTTGCTGGGTACATGACACTTGATCGGCAGTTTTTGTTTTTCTTTAGAGTTTTGTATATGTCTCACTAGTGTCTTCTTGCCTGCATGGTTTCTAATGAGAAATCAGAGCTTAATCTTATTGGCTTTCCTTTGTAGCTAATATTTCGTTTTTCCCTAACTCTTTTCAATATTCTTTGTTAACTTTGATTTTGGAGACTTTGATTATGAAATGTCTTGATGATTTTCTTTAGATGTCTATCCAGCATAGGGTTTATTTAGCTTCTTGAGTGCTTGTTTTCTTGACTTTCATGATAGGGAAATTTTTTTCCAGCAGCAATTTCACTATCTTTTCTGCAATTTTCTTTGTCTCTTCCTTTCCTGACATTTTAATCATTCATAGTTATTCCTCTTCACATTATCCCACAGAAACCTTA
>NW_006408561.1:8967023-8967525 GCF_000296735.1 Chrysochloris asiatica | reverse complement strand
CTGGCTACCTTAAATGGAAGGGGGTTATAAAGGCATGAAGTGATTGGCTTACAAGTTTTCAAGAGGGAGTTTAGTTTCAGAATGTGTGTGTGGGGGGGGGCAGGGGAGAGGGAAGGAAGACTCCCCATTGAATAGTTTTCCTCTTGTCTAGATGGGTCTGATGAAAGCAGATGAAAATAAGATTCTTTTGATTCAATAGTGAGTCATGTTATGACTAATTGTGATCCTCACAACTGTAAAGGTAGAAGTTGTGTAACAAAAAAGGGGGATTAGTTACTCTTACACTCCTGAAACAGTTGACCCTGAGACCATCAAGAGAAGAGAGCATGAGTGGAATGTTGGACCCTAACTAGAGAAGTAGTGATACCAGAGATTAAGGTAGAGGTGATGGCATGAAGAAATAGAGCAGCTGAAGTCTCTAAGCTCATGAAAAGAGAAATGCTTTGTTCTGGCTTCCAGGAAGCTGGCTTGCAGTATGTGCCCTTTGGTTGTTTGAATTGAT
>NW_006408561.1:8963234-8966923 GCF_000296735.1 Chrysochloris asiatica | reverse complement strand
ATTATATCTTAACAGTATTGAGGGATTTATTGTCCTGATCACTAAATCTGGATTCCATTGATTCAGTTCTACTCCTTTGCTTTTTCAGCTTATTGTCCATTTCTGATATTTTAGTATTGATCATCTAGACTTCTGATTGCAGGTTTTTTATTGTCTCCAATGCTATATCTATTTTGTATGACTGTTCCTGTAGCATTTTTCTGAATTCTTCCTTATTTTCTTCAACCTTTCTTTGGAACATTTAGATGTATCTAAATATTCTCCTGAATTCTTTTTGGGTAGCTCCAGTTTGTTTTTTTCTTCAAAAGCATTTGCTAGTTTTACCTCTTGGTCATTTGCTTGAGCTGCTTAGTCTGGTTTTTGCATATGGGCAGAAATTTTCTGGTGCTTTTTATACATTGTGGTACTGTTGTATTTATACTAATTTGATGAATATATGTTGGTGTAGTCTGAGGCACTCATAAATTGCCTCCTGGTGAGTTTGATTAGAAAATGAACTTCTGTTAACTGTTCATACATTTCAATTCAGAATGGCTTTAGCTGATGTTGGTTGTTGATGCTACACTGTTGTATAGCATTTGTCATTGGATCTTGCCAAATTAGTGAGGCTTTAGAGAATATATCTGTGGCTTCATTGTATAGCTGCAGTTGCTGTCTTCTCTTGTGTGATGCAAGAAAAAGGGAAACCAAAGATTAAACAAAAACAAAACAATAAAAGAGTCCACACAGTGAGAAAGGAGGAGAACAGAGTATGTAGACTGGAAGTCAATGGCTTTCTCTGCCAATAGATGTTGTATTCCAGCATGTGTGTGCCTCATATCTTCACAGCCACCTGTAAAAGTTCAAATTGGTCACAATGCTTCTGTGGGGTGGGTCCATGCAGATTGCCCACCTCCCTTCTTCCCTCCCAATTAGTTTTTCTTCTATGGCATACTTCATTCAACCCCTCTCTTAGTGACAGCCAGTCCAGGGCTGATCAGAGTTAACTTTGAAGATTTGGATCTGAGTCTATATACAATAACCCCACTAGGGCAGACAGGCTTGGGTCCAAATCTGCTTACAACCTCCAAATGGCTCTGACCACCAGGAAAATGAGCAATTCCCTGGGTTTACATTGTTTTAAAAAGAAGAAAAAAATAGATAAATAAATTCTATCTATGTCTTCATGAGCCACAGGTAGGTTTTTTGCCAGTCTAATGTGTTTTCTGGTCTCTGAAGCTTTCATGACCTTTCAATATGGCCACCTCTGGTTTCATCAGCTTCTACTTGAGTTTGTGCAGTTGATAGGTTCCAACTCCTGACCCATGAATCAAGTGTTTAACCACTGTAATACTAGGGCTACCTCATAGCTTTATACAAAGCATGTTATAGAATATCTCTATAAAGTAGTAGATCTGCCTCTACTCTTATCCACAGTTTCCCATAAATCCAAACATTGTGCTGTATCACAATCAAAGTTGGGCATCTAATTCAAAAACAACCCATGCCATATTCTATGGCACGTAGGACCTGGAATGATTAGCACCTTCTCTGACAAGATCAATTTTAAAGCTGCGAGATTATTTCCAAGAGATCTGGAATGACTGAAATAAAATGTCTTATATAGTCTAGGGTTGAGAAAATACACTATGAGCTGACATGATGCTATGCAGAAAAAGATGCTATGCAGAAAGGAAAATCGAACAGACTTTATATATATATGGCAACATATAAGGCAATCATTAAAAATAGACTAACGTGTGTTTATAACAAGAAGTAAATAACCAAAGAAATCTCCCGTGCTGCTATTATTTCAAACCCAAAAGAAGAATAATCATTGAAAATATAGTGTTTTAATAATCCCAGATACAAAAACTGGGGCATGGCCCCTCTTTTATACTTCATCCCTAAGAGAGATGGCATGGAACTTATGTGAAAATAAGGTATTTAAGGTAGAGAAACATGAGATCATCATTTCCTCACATCATTCTTTCTACAGCAGAAGGACCAACAAGATTTAGCCCCATGAATATGAAGAAAGAAACACCTGTCCCCAGAAATGAAAAAGGCGGAGGAAAAGAAGCCTGACACATTCTTTCAGCTCTGAAAACCACAACTATATAACTAAGTTTCTTTTTCAAGAGCATAGATATAAGTTATGTTTGTTTAAATAAGACAGACACATGTTAGGGAGAAATTCAGAAATCCTAACAAATGTGAACATTCCAATTAGTGTCCGAGGGAAAAAATGACAAGGAGATACTTACACCTAACAGCTCACTAGTTATTTTCTTCCTCTGCTGGGGAGGTGTACTGGACATAGAAAAAAAGGTCTACATTGTTAATGCATTCAGTTCAGATAGAGCAATATATCTGAATACTGATATCTGGATTCTCATTCCAGTTCTGTCATTGAGAAGTGTTCATATAGGAAAATTTGCTATCCTCAAAATCTGCTTGCTCTTCCTTAAAGTGAGAATAATTACTTATGCTTGGCAACATTGTTGCAAGAACTAAGAGATAATATTTATGGAATGTCCATAAAAGTATCTAAAAAGGTTAGTTATTAGTATTAGCATCACTGATTGACTTTCAGGACCCTGACATTTTGGCATGTCTAGTTCCTCTTTGTTCACAAGAATTTAATATAATTCCTCCAGCCAACTGATATTCCATAATTTTTTGTTTTTGAACTTCCCCAGATAAAATTAAGAATTAACATCTATGAAGTTCTGTTAAGTGACATTAAATGAAGTTAAGAGGAGTAATCATCAGTTGAGGGAGGTCAAATGTGTTGGGGAGAATTCCTATTATACATAAAACAACCAAAAAGTCCAGGAAATTTGCATAGAAATTTAAGCATGGCAACAAAAGTGAACAATTTGCAATAGCCACACAAAATATAAACTATTTAGGAATAAATTTAATTAGAGAAGCAAAAGACCTATAAAAAGAAAACTATAATAAAATACTACTACAAGTAACCAAAAAGGACACCATAAATGGGATTATATACCATGCTCATGGATAAAATAATTTGGCATTATGAAAATGTCAATGTTACTTAAAGTAATTTACAGATATAATACAATCCCAATTCAGGTCTCAATGTAACTCTTTAAAGAGATGAAAAAATGAACAACCAATTTTATATAAAAAATGAAGAGACACCTCCCTCCCCAAGGTAAGCAAAGCATACTTAAGAAGAACAAAGTCAGAGGTCTGTCACTTCTCAATCTCAAAACACATTCATAGTAGTCAATACAGCCTGGTGCTGGTACAACAGAAGACACATAGAACAATGGAATTAAGAACCAAGTAGTAAAACTATGCACCAAAGGTCAGCTGGTATTTGGAAACAAATGGTGAAAACATAGTCTCTTTACAAATGATGTGAGTGATGCTAGACACCCATTTGAAGAAGAATGAAACAAAACTCATATCTCACACCATATACAAAAATATACTCAAGATGGATCAAAGACCTAAATGTAAATCCTGGAACTATAAAGATTATCAATGAAAAAATAAGAACAAATTTAGAGGCTCTGGTACATGACATTAATACACTATCAAACATAACTGAAAATGTACAGATAGCAAAAGACAAACTTGATAACTGGGACCTCCTGACTATGAGAAACTTATGTGCTTCAAAATATTTCACCAAAGAGTAAAAAGAGAACCCACAGACTAAGAAAAAAAAAAAA
>NW_006408561.1:8959092-8959794 GCF_000296735.1 Chrysochloris asiatica | reverse complement strand
CTGGTGGGTTTGAACTTCTGACCCTGTAGTTAGCAGTCCAATGCTTATCCTACAGCACAACACCAGGACTCCATCTTGTTGAATAATAGGATGAATATTTAGGAAGAATATAAAAATATTATAGCAGACTACCTAGCATATACTAGAATATCTCTTCTGATCTCAGACCAAGTAGCTTCCAAGAAGTAGCATAACAAAGTGGAAACCAAGAATTTTTGGCCATATAAGAACCATGATCAAAAGAATGATTCAATGAGGAAAATTTTATCTTGATTTAATGTATTTTTTGCATCATATGATGTGGGTTCTATTAAAAAAATTTGGATTAAACAATAGGAAAAATATAGAAAACGTAATGGTTTGTGCTATGTTGAAATTGTAAAACACATGGAAATAATTAAACATTAGGTCTCGCTCTAATAACTTGCATAAGAATTTTAGATAGTTTGACTATTATTTGAGGAAAGTAACATTGGAAGTACTACAGGGAGTTGTTATAAATTTCCATTGATTTCTTAGAATTCAAACAGTGTTTAAATTCTACATCCTTGATCTGTCAACTAGAATAAGTAAATTTTGTCCATTAAGTGTCTGCAAAAACAAAAATTACCTCAGTAATACATTAAAATAAAAAATCAATATATACAAAATGTTATAAGCTTATTCAATTAATCAAATGGATTTTTATGGTATTCATATTGT
>NW_006408561.1:8956106-8958288 GCF_000296735.1 Chrysochloris asiatica | reverse complement strand
AAAAAAAAAAAAAAAAAAAAAGGCAATGAAATACCGAACAAGGGACTAATCTCTAAAATGTGTAGAAAATTAAAGCATCACAACAAAAAAAGGCAAATTAAAAAATCCAATTAAAAATTGGACAGCAGACATGAACAGACATTTAATCAAAGAAGACACTCAGGCAGTAAAAAAACATGAAGAAATGTTTGTGATCATTTGTTAATAGAGAGTTTTACATCAAAACCATAATCAATAACAATGTTAAGAAAATAATTTATCACCAGAAAACAATAATTGCTGGTGAAGGCTTGGAGACTGGAATGGAACTCTCCTACAGTGCTGGTGGTAGTTGGAAATAGAAGTACTATATGACCCTATACTTGGTATATAGCCTTAAGAAATAAGAGCCATTCACACCATTCACAATACCAAAAAGGTTGAGACAGTCTAAATGTTCATCAGTGGAAGAATGAATAAAAAACGTTGGTACATACACACAATAGAATATATTAAAGAGTAAATGAAAACCTGAGAAATACCTCATGGAGGACATTGTGCTGAGTGAAATTAGTCAATCAAAAAAGGACAAACATTTGATGAAACCATTATTGTAAAAGCCAATATAAGGTTTCACACTAAAAGAAACATTATTTGATCTGTAGCAAGGTTGTTTTTAGCTGCCATGGAGTCAGTTCCCAACTCAGAAACCCTATGCACAACATAATGAAACAATGCCCAGTCCTGTGCCATCCTCACAATCGTTTGGTCAATTTCAGACTGAAGAAGGTGGAAAAATTCTTCAATTTCATTATTACCGACTTTAGTGGGTGCTGACCAAATTTTGAATAATTGTGGTATTAAATGGTCTTCCTTGTAGGTGTATGTATATTATCCTATCATAGAAAACTTTATAGTTCAAGATGTATCTTGGAATGTACTTTTTGATGACTCCAGTTCTCTTCAATTTGTCATTCCCTGCACAGTAAACCATATGATTGTCAGATTCAAAATTGTCAATACCACTCCATTTCAACTCACTAATGTCTAGGATATTGATGTTTCTGTATTCCACTTCATTTTTGACGATTTCTAATTTTCCTAGTTCATACTTCATACATTTCATGCTCCAATTATTAATGGATGTTTACAGTGGTCTCTCTCATTTTGAGTTGTATCTCATTAGCAAATGAAGGTCCTGAAAGCTTTATTCCATTCATGTCATCACGGTCAACTCTACTTTGAGGAGGAATCTCTTCTACAGTCATATTTTGAGTGCCTTCCAATATGTGTTATGGTATTGGAAAAGAACTTTAATGGTACCATGGACTGCCATAAAAACAAACAAATCTCTATTGAAAGAAGTAAAACCAGAATGCTCCTGAAAAGCCAAGATGACTAGACTTTGCTTCTCATGCTTCAGACATATTATCAAGAGGGACTAGTCTCCATAGAAGGTAAAAAGTCTTGGTAAAATGGAGGGTCAGTGGAAAAGAGGAAACCCTCAATGAGATTGATTGGCACAGTGCAAGCAGCAATAGATTCAAGCATAGCAGCAATTGTGAGATGGCACAAGATCAGGCGGTGTTTTGTTCTGTTTTACCCAGGGTTGCTGTGGTTCAGAAATGACTCAACAGCATATAATAATAGTAATAATCCAGACTGAGAAAGTTCCAGCATTCTGGTGCTGACAGTATTCCACTGGTTTGCCTGGTGATCTTCTTCTGCATTGCCTCATCAACAGCTGTGTTATTTTGAAAGAACTGGACTGAGGTTAATGCCCATGTCAGGAAACCTAAAACTGTGGGGAAGGATGAAAAATGGCATCCAGAAATACAACTAGATTTTCCCCCCTATTTTCATGTTTTATATTGTGTTTAATTTTATAAACTGTCTCAAATCTCTTTAGGACCAGCTCAGGTAAATCCAATAAAAATAAATGAATAAATAAATACATATAACCCTGCTCAGCCTAAAGCAATTATTTAAAAAAAACTAAGGTAAGGAGTCCAGTCAATTGCCACAATCTCTGGAATAGCTTGATTTTCTACTTACTTTGGTTAGCAGCCAGCAAGCCCTTGTCCCTTTAAATTATTTCCTTAATATCCTTGTCCAATTAAATTTGAATTTTATTTTCAAAGATTTTGATTAGAGGAAGAACAAACAAGATGGCGGATTGGGTGGACGTATAGCAGAGAGCTCC
>NW_006408561.1:8942003-8950906 GCF_000296735.1 Chrysochloris asiatica | reverse complement strand
GCTTTGCAGTCTGGCGCATTAACCCACAGCACCACACCAGGACTGGGTTTCTACTTAGCTGTTTACTATTTGCAATGAGGAACTGGTGGGTTTGAACTGCCCAACCTGCACTTAGAAGTCTAGTGCTTATCATAAGCTGCTACACCAGGACTGCATTAAGAAATATTAAAGTAAAATAACATTATATCCTATGCAAGCATTCATGTATATTGATACTTATCTGAGAATATACATGAATGCTTGTAGACGGTATAATGATATTGTACAAAATTAAAGTCTAATTAAATTGCAATAAACTTAGCTTTATTTTCTTAAGACCCACAACTGTGAACAATAATACCCTAAGATTTCTAAAATTTTCAATTGTTGTTAAGTGCCATCGAGTTGGAATCAATTTATAGCAACCTTGTATAGGGTTTCCTAGGAGCAGTTGGTGAGTTTGAAGTGACAACCTGTGCTTAACGCTACCATCTTATACCATGACTCCTTCATGGCCCTTTTAAATATTCTCTTCTTTGTCATCCTACCTTCCTGAATTTATTTTGTCTAGGTGCGTAGTATGGTTCTCTTTTGTCAAGTCACTGAGATTTCAGAGTTCACTTTTGTATAGAATTTTTTATTGTACCGTAAGATCAGCATTGGACTGCAAACCACAGGTCAGCAGTTCAAATCCACCAGCTGCTCCTTAGAAACTCTATACAGTGTCGCTAAGGGTCCGCACCAGAGTACTGGTGTGGAGCTGTGGGCTAATGCATCAGCCTGCAAAGTCGTTTGAACTGCAAGGTCGGTGGTTCAAGCTCACCAGCTTCTCCTTGGAAACCCTGTACAGGGTCGCTATGGATTGGAATCGACTCGATGGCACTTAACAACAACAACAATACTATATAGGCTGTTCTGACTCTTCAGGTATTGCTGAATTTGTAAGAACTAACATGCTGCATTTTAGCCAAATTTGTCTTTTTTGGTTTATTTTTGTTGTTAGGTGCCCTCAGGTCGATACTTACTCATAGTGACCTCATGCACAACAGAACAAAACACAGATCGATCCTGTGCCACTTCATAACCACAATCGTTGCTATAATCGAGCCCATTGCTGCTGCCACTGTGCCAATCCACCTCGTTGGGGGTCTTCTTCTTATTATATTGTTGTTATTAAGTGCCGTTGAGTCAGTTCCGACCCATAGTGACCCTGTATAGGGTGAGTTTGAACCGCCATCCTTGAAGTTTAAACCGAACTTGTGGTCTAGTGCTTATCCTACAGTGCCACATAGGAAAAGTGCAAAGGCAGAAACGCTGCATGGTAGAAAGACTTTTAGAAACCTTTACAATAGAATAATTAGTGACTGGTAAAACTGAACTAGGGGAAATACAGTGATGATAAAAAATAAAAAAAAATGAAGAAGGGTCTCAATTTCAATCCACTTCCAGGGAAATCATTATTTTTCTGAATAATATACTGGAAAATACCTATGAGCATTAAATCAACAATATGCAAATTTAGCATAAATAAAGTATTTATTGGAAACCCCATTTAAACAGCCTTTCATAAATTGTATGTTATTCCACTCTTTTATTACCATTTATTCTAAGCATTTATTTATTAACATTTTAACTTGGCATTTCAATGACATTTTCAAATCAACTAAATTTTGTTTTTGTTTCCTTTAGCACCATCACAGGTTTCCAGAACTTGCATCAGATTTTATGAAATCCTAATAACCTGTAATACAGTAACAACAGTGTGATAGAAAAGGGAAGGAAAAGAACGTTGAATGGAGCTTAGAGCTAAAGGAACTTAATCAACACAAAGGACTTATTTTTTAAAATACTTAAATGCATATAGCTTTTCTTAAAGTAACACACATAGCTGCAACTGAGGCAGATTTGGGAAGTAGCTATCTGTAAAGTGCTCAGATTACAAGTCACAAACAAGTAAATTATCCTTTACATGGCAATGACAAAATTCAACCTGTGTCTTTAACCTAACATTTCACCCTTGTGTATTTTTTAAAGGCAAACCTAAAGGAAAAAAAGAAATATACACACACAGAAAAACCAACAAGTTACTTATATATTATTCAAAGAGATTTTTCAATTAAATGTAGAAATGTGTAACATTTTAGAAACATTCATGTTATCATGGGACAGGAGCAATGCTAACATAATCAGTATCATTCAATTTTTAGTGTAAGCATCTACTCCTGTGTGCTTTTGCTATGAGAGAGAACAAAAAATGTCCAAGGTTTCAAGAAAATTGTGACATGGTATAGGATAGTAGAGGGGAATCATTAACAATCAAAATAATTATCTAGAAATTGTTAAAAAAAAAAAAAAAAAAGGTCTCCACAGATAGTGCCATATGCTTGTTTACTTTTTCTTTTGAAAACATATTCTCAACAGTGAGTAAAATATGTGTACATTTTCAAGAGAGGTCACAAAGAAAATTATATCCTGCTGAAAAATTATAAATATTTAAAATTTACATCTACTGTTATCTGGAGGCTTCAGAATATGGAAATATGAGCATTATTTTCAAGCTTCCAAAGGTGCTAAACATATCCACACTTATATGATTGCATGAAAAAATACTATTATTTTATTTGCATTACTGGGATAACAAAATAATAGTTAAAACTTCAAAATCAGCTACTTCTGTCTAAAATTAATATTAGCCATTCATTTCAAACTTAACAGGATGACATTTTAGTACTTACCATAAAAATTCATTTCTTAAAATGTTTAATCACTGTGCTAATCAGAATATTAGATTAAATTAACTATATTCCTTGGCTATAAAAGGCAATTTTTTTATATATATAACCATGAACACTGGGCTGCTACTCACAAGGTTGACTGTTCAAACTCATTAGTCACTCCTTGGATACCCTATACAGGATTTCTGTAAATCTTAACCAACTCCATGGCTCTTAAAAGCAACAACATATGCCTTTCTATGAGTTGGAATCAACTCAATAGTAATGGATATTTTAATAGGTATATTTCAAATTTTTCATGGAGAAATGATGTCATAATCATTACCTTTAGATATTTCTTGGCAGTTTGTAACAAAATGGATAAAGAATTTTCATTTTTAACTGCTGGGGACTTTTGCTATAAGAAAAAGTATTAAAAGTATAAACCTACTATAAGAATTTGACAAAATCAATATATGATTTACTCATTACCTACCATTAAGTATTTTATGCTAACATAAATTTCAATAAAAAGAGTACTAAGTACACATTAAAGGAATGAATACAATCAATTCATTTTCTGATATACTGAAAATATTAGATTTAATCAATAATATTCTCTTGGTGAATGTTTTCAAATTGTTTTATGACTCAGTCAAATTCTAAGTTACATATTTATTTGTATTTTCAAAAACAGTCATTATCGTTTCCATAGAAAATTCAATTGAAAACATGTGATTTTGACTGTTGAATAGCTTAAAGCACATAACAAGATACTTGGTCTTCATAAAACTTTTATAGAACATTGTTGAGTATTTGGTTTTTCTCTGTACTTTTTTTTTTTATTAGTTGTAAGCATATGGACCAAATCATATAAGTTGTTTATTTTTCATGAATAATTGAACTTCCTACACAATTGGACTGCTAACTACAAGGTGAGCTGTTCAACCCCATCACCTGGTCCTCAGAAACCCTATACAGGGTTGCTTGTTAAGTCAGAACTGACTTCACAACACTTAACCACAACGCCATATATCTTTATAGGCGTTTGAAACTAATCTATGATCATGGGTTTTTTAGTAAGTATATTATATGACACATATATATTATATGCACATAATATAAAAAAACAATGTAAGACATGTGAATAGATCATTATAAGACAAGATAGCAGGTTTTAATAAGATAGAGGTATGAACACTACACTATGATTCATACGCAGAGTAAACTATATGTATTTCTTCTTATAGTAAGCTAGTTATCCAAATATCTCTCAGGAAACAAGTGAATGCACAGTTTTGAAGAAGTTGTTGCTATTGAGTCAGTTCTGACTTATAGTGACAACTGAACAAAACACTGGCAGGCACTGCACCATCCTCATAACTGCTGCAACGCTTGAGCCCATTGTTGTGCTACTGTGCCACTCTATCTCCTTGAGGGTCTCCCTCTTTCACTGTTCCTCAACTTTACCATGTATGATGCTCTTCTTCCGGCAGTGGTCCCTTCTGATAATATGTCCAAAGTATGAGAGAAGAAGTCTGGCCATCTTGACTTCTAAGGAACATTCTGGTTGCTCTTCTTGTTGTATATCTATACCTGTAAAGTCCTAAATTCTTCTGTTTTCCCTGTCTACTTGGCCTCAGGTTTATAGGTGTTTCTAGAGCCAAAACATTTATGAAGGTCAAGTGAATAGACCTTGGAGTAGTGTTTATTGACAGTCAGAGGTGAGATCATTGTTAGATTCCTTAAGAACTTTCTTTACCCATTTGGAAAAATAAAATAAAAAATAAAAATGGGAATTTAAAGATCGTAATCCTAAGGAAAAAGTAACACAACTCATAGTTTGCAACTGTAGGAAACTAAGTTAACTAAAGACAATTCTTTTATCACATAATTGTAATGACTCACTTGAATCATTTCTTCTCCCATTATCATATCACTCAGGGACATAAAGTAAGTAATTTCTTGCAGACAAAAATCATTTCCATTGTAAAACTATAAAACTTATGTTTTCCTCTGCTTGTTTATCCAAAAACAATGCCACTGACTTCTGAAAAAGTTACAAATATGTCAATAAAAATATTTTTAACAAGAAAATAAAAACACTTGCTATGTTATTGAGTGCTGTCAAGTTGTTTCTGACTCAAAATGACTCTGTATATGGCTTCCAAAGAGCGACTGATGGGTTTGAACCACCAACCTTGTGGTTAGCAGACCAGCGCTGATATATATTCCAAGTAAATACAAAGTTTTATATAATCATTTAATTCATATAATATTTCACTGGAGTATTTTCTTTTGTTTTAATAATAAAGCTTAATAACTTTTTTATTGAGATAAAATTCACATAGCAAAGCTAGGACACAATTCAATGATTCTTAGTATATTTTTAGAGTTGTACAGTCATCACCATTATCTAATTTAACCATTTACTTCTCCCTTAAAGGAAGCCTTGTAAACTTTAGCAGTCTGTCCTGTTGCTGTTAAGTGCCACCGAGTCAGTTCCGACTCATAGCAACCTTGTGCAGGGTTTCCAAGGAGTAACTGGTTGATTTGAATTGCCGACCTTGCTGGTAGCAGTACAGTGCTAATTCTGCAGTACAATACCAAGATTTAGAAAGCTGTTAATCTGGTGTGGCACTGTAGGATAATGCACTGGGCTGCAAACTCAGTTTGAAACACAACTTTAGTTTTCAAATCTTCAGTACTGTTTTATTATATAACAATTTCTATAGCCATATGTGAATTATTCAGAAACATCAGTTAATAATACACGTATATTTTTTTAGCTCTTTTATATGGAAAAATATCTAAAACTTTATTGATGTCAATTATCTGAAGGACTTCAATTTGTTGAAATAATTTGTATGATTGAATTTTAAAAAACTCGTGGTGTAATTGCAGGATAATGAAGGGGACTGCCAAGTTGGCTGAAACTTCAAGGTTTGTGGTTCAAGCCCACCAGCCACTCCTTGGAAAGCCATTGAGTCAGTACCGCTTGATAACACTTAACAACAGCAGCAACATTGTATTTATTATATTCATGGAAAGTGCTTAACTAATATTACATTATCAATTAATAATTAAGTAAATTACTTTATAAATATTTTATCAATATGAAGGTAATCCTTAAATATTTTACATATTACTCATATTTGGATGAGGTTATAATCCATATACTAGTTCCATCTGCCTACAATCAGATTTTAGAAAGAAAATCTCAATTTTTTAAATTATCTAATCTAAGGCATCACAGAAAATGCTTTTTGAGTGTCACATAAATTCTTTCTTAAAATTTACTGACTGCAAAAATAATTGGGTCAAGTTCGAAGTATCAAGTATATGCAATCATCAGTTCGTTATTTAAGTAAGAAAGCTAAATAAATTTGAAAGAAGATATGACACAGTAATTAGGAAAAGGGAAAGCAAAACCAAGTGCTTTATTTTTTAAAACTCCAGAGACTGAAAGTCTTAATAAACTGTGTGCATGTGCTTAAACAAATGTTTTTTGTCATCTTATTGAAAACTATGCCTAAGTCTGCCTATTTCTAACAAGACAGAATTGAAACTGAGAATTACTATAAAAATAGAAGGCTAACTATTACGTTTCCAGAGGGAATACTGATAAAAAGTGACATCTATTTCATGTTTTTTCTCATGGGAACAATGGATTTTTGCAATTGTTAACTAAAGCATCATAAACATGAAATTGTTATGTCACACTGTTTGAAAAATCATTTGAATCATTATAATTGTTCATTATAGGTACAATTGAATTCCCAAATCAGTATTCTTGAAAGAAGCTTCAAGTTTTTTTCTTTTCTTTTCTTATGCTGATAAAATACTTTCACAGTTCCTATATAATAAAACAAGGAGCTCTGGTAGCATAGTTGTTATGAGTCGGACTGCCAACCTCAAGGTCAGCAGTTCGAAACTACCAGTGGTTCCGGGGGAGAAAAATGAGGCGTTCTGCTCCCATGAAGATTTACAGCCTCGGAAACGCTGTGCAGCGTCACTATGAGTCGAAACCGACTCCACGGTACTTAACAACAACAACAGCATATAATAAAACAGTACCTTATAAAAATAACTTGGTGGTTTAAAATAAGCACTTTGGCAAAATGTCTATACCCCTTAATTATTGCACAATGAAATTGATGTCATCACTATTAAAAAGTCAGCAAATATTTTTTAAATATCTCTTATTTTTTTCCTCTAAAAATTGATTAAAAGTCAATGATTTAATGGAATTTAAAACAAAGATTTAATTTAACTTGGACCTAAATTCATTAAAATCTTTACGAAGTGGATGTTAATTTCCTTTTACCATTTTCTAATGAAACCATTAACCAGTCTGACCACCCAATAAATGGATGCTATAAAATAAACATTGGACTGATAACTGCAAGGTCAGTAATTCAAACCTACTTGTCACTCCATAGTAGAAAGATGAGGCTTTTTGCTCTCTTAAATATTTATAGCTTTGGAAATACTAAACAGGGTTGCTATTAGACAGAATTGTCTAGAAGTCAGTGAGCTTGGCCTATAGTTCTAAAGGGTCTTTACAAATAAGACATTTGTAAAACATAAATCATCTACTTACAAAACTGAAATTATATAGTTATTTTTTTTCTTTTAATCTTTTACCATACTAGTGTAAGTAAAAGATATAGTCCTGATAATACTAAAATGTAGATGAACCTTGAACCATTGTGCATGATGTCACTTATATCATTTCCAGAAAGAAATGTCAATTTTGATGCATATCAAGAACAACAACAACCTGAAAACATACAGGCACCCCATATTCAGATGCCACCTTTTCTCAATAAATTACATAGAAAAACCTGAAAAAGGAATATGATAATATGGTATTTCTTTGCTTTTAGCTTGTTCCACATAAAGATAGAAAAGTCCCACTCTATCCAGGACCTTCTAATATGATTATTTTTAGAGCTGCTGGTATTGGTAACCTGAAACCATCGAGTTTTCTAGTCTCAGGGATGTGAGACTGATGTTCGCATATTCTATTACTCCATTGGACCAGTTTATAAGCGTATTGGATTTTCATCACTTTTCTTTCTTTTGGATATAGAGCAACTAATAGCTGCACCTTAGATGACTGTTCATGAACTTTCTTGATTTCAGTCCCTACTCAATAAAGTAAAATGTAGTACAATATCTTTATGGATTCTGTGATGTCCCTCAGAGTATGGTCCTGAGTCCCCAAGTACAACTACTTATTTCCTCAAGGTGTTTAGCAATGTTTAAGAAGTAGTATGCATTTACAACAAATAGCCACAATTGTTTCTAAACAAAACAAAATTATGATATCTTTCATGTCGATATTGAATTACCCATCACATTATATTTATTGTTTTAGGTGTATTCCACAGTGGGATTTGTGTAAAAGAACAGAAATATTAAACCCATTTTATAAATAAATATGTGCTGCTGAATCCATAGACTATGGTTTCAAAATTAAATTTTGAAACATGTTTTTTCCATTGTGAGTGTTTTTCTTTCAGTATGACATTAAACATTGCATTCTATAAATTATACTTCAGATCCAACATTAAGCATAATTTCCATTAAATGTTTATATAGGATATACTAAAATTCATAAGGACTATGTATATTCTTCTCTGAGAATTCACAATGGAGTGGATTAAGGTTAATTCCTTATTGAGTAGGGTTTGAAAACTTTAATTAAAGTTCATGGAGAGCAGCCAAAATTTCTGGCATGGTACCTACAGAAGTAGATGCACATTATTGCTGAGTAAAAGGGTAGTATTAACTTTCTGGATTATAATAAAGATGAGAAGCAATTGAAAATAATGCCAGTCATGTAGAGGGAATAATCTTTTCAAATATTTCTTAAACAGTTCTACCATTTTCCTATTTCTCTTGTTCCAATTGAAAATTAAGTAATTAATCTGCATTATTAATAGCAGATGTTAAGTTTTAGGCTATTGGCTAAGATGCTTTTCTTTGACATTTATGTGAGATTCTTGTATTTATTTAAATCTCCAGATAAAAACAGCAATGTATTATGAATATAGGCTGGTAAATTGACAGGGTTAGCACATTTACTAATTTGGCTAATTTACTAATTTAATCTTTTAAAAATGTTGAAGAAAAAAGATGTCAGCTTGAAGACTAAGGTGTGCCTGACCCAAGCTATGGTATTTTCCATAACCTCATATGCAT
>NW_006408561.1:8939162-8941253 GCF_000296735.1 Chrysochloris asiatica | reverse complement strand
ATGTAAAACTGATGATATGCCCTGTAAACTTTCACTCAATTCACAATAAAAACCTTAAAAAAAATTCAAGTACTTCTATTGTAGTTAATAAACAACCCAGAATTCCGAAAGCTGGCATACCTAATGCACTGTTTGTTTCATATTTATGGCCAAGCTGCATTTATTTTTAAGTGAGGCAGACTACATTAATTATAAAACATGCAAGTTAGACATTTCAGATCCTGGAAATAATGACAACCAGAAACTAATCATATCATTATAATAAATAATGACAGGTTAAACTGAAAAACAGTTGATTCTGCACTTTTTCCCCCCTCAATGCTTCTTTAACTTATTTTTATCTGGATTTAATACTGGTTCCTGTTCATTCTAATTCCTACAGTCGTGTTCTCCATGGCAGGAGACTCACTCTTTCTGAAGTCATTCACATTGATACATTGAGTTATGATAACCATTGTGTAAGATCTCTAAAGAAACAAAAATGTTCTGAGTTTCTATTTGTATTGCTTACAGAAATTCCTGGAAGAATTCACACATCATCATTTGACTCCTCTTTACCTCAAAGATAACATACGAAAAGATAGGAATCCTCATCAAAATGCCTTTCATTTCATAATTCCACTAACACTTTTTATTTTTTTCTCCCTTTTCTAATACTTGCCCTTAATATTTAGTGAAATATTACTGATTCTCTCAAAGGAATTTATCCTTAAGTTTCTTTTCACTGTTGTCAGCAATTGTCTAGGTTCTCTGTGTCTTGTATATTACAGATTGTTTTTCACATTACCTTTTTGCTTACCTTAACTATTCTATAAACATCATTATGAAAACATTATAAAACATTAATTCAATGACATATTCTTGCATTCAAGAATGAAAAGTAATATGAGTGATAACAGCAAAATTACGATTACCAAGTCTTTGTAAGTTCAGACACTTTGGTGGGCATTTAAAGTACATTATCATAGCTAAGTCAAATCTTTTGAAGTATATTTTATTATTGCACTTTTCCAAGAAATTTTTTAGCTTCTGAGAGATAAGTAACCTACAAAGTTTGAGTAGTATGAAAGGTAAGTCAAATAATATTGACACAGATTCATAGAAAACTTTGAAAAATAAAAATATGAAACCATTGTTTTTTGACACACCCTCCATTTAGATCTATACACAACTGTGATGGTGTTTCTACCACTCTAACATGTAAATTAGCTAGATAGAAAACTTCAAAGCTCTGTAAAGACAAAATCAAGTATTACAGTACTATTTAACTCAAACACCAGTTAATGCTAGTGGTATTAACCAGAAGGCCATTTAATATCAATGTTATTCAAATAAACAAATGAACAATTAAATCCACCATTGATGAAATTGAAGACTCCTACAAACTTCTTCAGTCTGAAATGCATAAAACATATAATGAAAATGTACTGATATTTAATGGTGACTGGAAGGCAAAAGTTAGAAACAAATAAGAAGGATCAGTAGTTGGGAAATATGACTTTGGTGATAGAAATGATGCTGGAGATCACATGATAGAATTTTGCAAGACCAATGCCTTCTCTGCACATGTCTTTTTTTAAACAACATAAAAGATAACTATACACATGCAGAATGGAGTGGATTAAGGTAAACTCCTCATTGAGTAAGGCTTGAAAACTCTAATTGCAGTTCATGGACCTTGCCAGAAGAAATATACAGAAATAAAATTGACTGCACCAAAACGATGCCAGAGCAGACTGTGGAACACACCATCAATTGCTCCTATGCAAGTTCAGGCTGAAGCTGGAGAAAATTACAACAAGTCAATGAGAGTCAAGCTTTGACTTGAAATTCAAACATATTAGCAAGAGCAGCTTTGAAGAATTAGCAGTATATGACAGAAGGTGAGTTGTGGGATGACATCAAGGCAACTATACAGGAAGAAATAAAAAAGTCATTAAGAAGATAAGCAGAAGGAAAAGACCAATATGGATGTCAGAAGAGATGTGGAAACTTGCTGTCCAGCAAGCATGGAGAGTCTAAAGCAAATGAAAGAATTTAGAAAGTAAAGGAGCTGAACAAAATGTTTCAAAGTTAGCTCAACAATGCAAA
>NW_006408561.1:8936187-8937827 GCF_000296735.1 Chrysochloris asiatica | reverse complement strand
GATGAGGCATTCTGCTCCCGTAAAGATTTACAGCCTTGGAAATCCTGTACAGGGTCGCAATGAGCCAGAACTGACTCCACGGCACACAACAACATATGATATGTTTAGGTGCTTTGTCAAAAATCAGTTGGCTGTACGTGGATGGTTTAATTTCTTGGTTTTTGATTTAGTACGAGGCTGTTTTGACCACTGTATCCATGTAATAAATTTGAAGTTGGGGAGTGAGAGGTTTCCAACCTTATTATTCTTCTTAAGCAGTACTTTGCTTACCAGGGTCTCTTTCTTTTCCGTGTAAAGTTTGGAATTTTTTTCCATTTCTTTGAAGAATGCTGCTGGAATCTGGTTTGTGATTGCATTTTACGTGTAAAATACTTTGGGCAGTATTGACATTTTCACAATGTTAGTTCTTCCTATCCAGAATCATGGTACATTCTTCCATTTTTGTAGGTCTCTTGGTTTCTTGTAGTATTGTTTTGTAGTTTTCTTTGCATAGGTCCTTTGTTTTTCTGGTTGTATTTATTCCTAGATATTTCATCCTTTGGGTGGCTAATTTAAATGGTATTTCTTTCCTAATGTCCTTTTCAGTGCATTCATTTTTGTTATAGAGGAATCCAACTGATTTTTATATGTTGATCTTATATTTTGCCACTTTGGAGAATGTTCCAATGAGGTTGGTAGCTTTTTTACTGAATCTTTGGGGTTTTCTATGTATAGGATCATATCATCTGCAAATAGAGAGAGTTTTACTTCCTCTTTGCAAATTTGAATGCCTTTAATTTCCCTGTCTTGCTGTGTAGCTCTTGCTAAGACTTCCAAACCAATATTGAATAGAAGTGGTGACAAAGGGCATCCTTGTCTGATTCCTGTTCGCAGGGGCAAGGCTTACAGGTTCTCTCCATTGAGATTAATGTATGCTGTTGGTGTTTATATATACTATTAATTATGTTGAGGAATTTCTCTTCAATTCCTATTTTGTTGAGGGCTTTTATCAGGAATGGATGCTGGATTTTGTCAAATGCCTTTTCTGCATCAATCAATATGATCGTGTGGTTCTTTTCTTTTTTCTTATTTATATGTTGGATTACGTTGATCATTTTTCTAATGTTGAACCATCCTTG
Organism: Chrysochloris asiatica; assembly: GCF_000296735.1. Lineage (NCBI taxonomy): Eukaryota > Metazoa > Chordata > Mammalia > Afrosoricida > Chrysochloridae > Chrysochloris > Chrysochloris asiatica. The sequence continues at coordinate 8,936,709 of NW_006408561.1, read as the reverse complement.
CATAGCTGATATGAATCCCACTTGATCATGATGTATTGCTGCATTCTGTTGGCTAGGATTTTGTTGAGAATTTTTGCATCTCTGTTCATGAGGCATATTGGTCTATAATTTTCTTACTACGTGATGTCCTTCCCTGGTTTTGTTATGAGGGTTATGCTTGCTTTATAAAATGTATTAGGAAGCTTTCCATCTTCCTCTATATTCTGGAATAATTTGAGTAGAATTGGTGACAACTCTTCCCTGAATGTTAGGTAGAACTCATCAGTGAAGCCATCTGGGCCTGGACTTCTTTTGGGTGGGAGTTTTTTGATGACCTGATCAATTTCTTCTTTTGTTATGTGTCTGTTTAGGTTTTCTGCTTCACTCTGTATATAAGTTTAGGTAGGTTGTGCTCTTCTAAAAATGTATCCATTTCTTCTAAGTTTTCAAATTTGTTGGAGCACAACTTTTCATAGTATTCTATTATTATTCTTTTGATTTCCTTTGGTTCTGTTGTGACATCGCCCATGTGGTTTCTAATGC
>NW_006408561.1:8933399-8934472 GCF_000296735.1 Chrysochloris asiatica | reverse complement strand
ACTCCCTTTAGGATGTTTTGTAGTGCAGGTTTGGGTATGGCAAAACCCCTTAGCTTCTGTTTATCCTGGAATGTTTTGATTACACTGTCATATTTGATTGATAGCTTTGCTGGATAAAGGATTCTTGGTTGGCTGTTTTTTCTTTCAGGATTTTATATATGTCTCTCCATTGCCTTCCTGCTTGCATGGTTTCTGCTGAGAGATCTGAGCTTAATCTGACTTGTTTGCCTTTGTATGTAACACTTCTCTTTTCCATAGCTGCTTTCAGGTTTCTCTCCTTATCTTTAATTTTGGAGACTTTGGTTATGATATGTCTCAGTGATTTTCTTTTGGGGTCTATCCTTCTTGAGGTTCATTGATCTACTGGAATGTTTATTTTTTTCAATTTTTAGGACGTTAGGGAATTTTTCTTCCAGCAGTTCTTCAACTATTTTTTCTGTGGACTTCTGTGATTCTTCTTGTTTTGGAATGCTTATAATTCTTAAGTTATTCCTGTTCACATTGTCCAACATGTGTCTTAGACCTTTTTCAGATTTATTTTAATCTTTTTTTCTATTTACTCTTCTATCTTAGTGGTATTGAGAAATTTGTCTTCCAGCTCACTGGTTCTGTCTTCCATCTTCTTCTATTCTACTCCTGTGCCCTTTTGGTGTATTGTCCATTTCTGGTATTCTATTACTGATCCTTTGGGCCTCTTTCTTTAGGTTTTGAGTTGTTTTCAATGCTGTATCTATTTTATTTGATTGTTTCTGTCAGCTTTCGTGATTTCTTCCTTATTTTTCTCAACTCCATTATAAAGTGTTTTGAAACATTTATAATCATATTTTCTGAATTCCTTCTCAGGTATTTCCAAGGCTTGCCCTCCTTCCAGAATGCAGTCCAGGTCTACCTCTAGGTCATTTGTCTCAGACATTTTATCCTGTTTCTTGACATTTACTGATATGGTCATCTGCTTTTTCTTCTTGGACATGTTTAGTGTTTTTCTGTGGCCTTGATACTTAATTGAGTGTGTGTTTTGGTATTTTTTGTGCTTTCTGATTGCCTTCAGGTAGGTGTGATCAGGATATGGGATT
>NW_006408561.1:8931557-8932157 GCF_000296735.1 Chrysochloris asiatica | reverse complement strand
AAGGTGCATTGAAGGAACTGGCAAAGAACAAGGCACCAGAAATTGATGGAATAAAAATTGAAATCTTTCTACAAAGTGGGGTGACATTGGAGGCACTCACTCATCTATGCCAAGAAGTTTGGAAGACAAGTACCTGGCCAACTGATTGGAAGAAATCTATATTAGTACCCATTCCAAAGAGAGGCAACTCAACAGAATGCAAAAGTCATCCGACAAAATCATTGATATCCTATGTGAGTAAAGTTTTACTAAAGGGAACACAGAAATGGCTGCAACCATACATTTATAGAGAACTTCCAAAGGTGTAAACCAGATTCAGAAGAGGATGTGGAACAAAGGATATCATTTCTGATGTCAGGTGGATCTTGGCTGAAAGCAAAGAATACCAGAAAGATATTTAACTAGATTTTATTGATTAGTCAAAGGCTTTCAAGTGTGTGGATCATGACAAGCTATGGACAATATTGCAAAATATAAGTATTCCCAAACACTTGATTTTGCTATTGAGGAACCTGTACATGGACCAAGAGTCAGTTGTTCAAACAGAAAAAGGGAACACTGAATAGTTTAAAATTAGGAAACATTTGCACCAGGGTTGTA
>NW_006408561.1:8930346-8931457 GCF_000296735.1 Chrysochloris asiatica | reverse complement strand
ACCATAAGTCCAGTTTAACTTGCAGTACATTTCAATTAGTATTGTCATTGTTAAGTGCTGTTGCGTTAGTGTCAACTGATAGAAACCTTATTTAGAGTTTCTAAGACTCCACAAAGATTGTGGGAGTAGAAAGAGTCATCCTTGCGCACAAAGTCACTGGTGGGCTCAAACTGTCAACCTTGTGATTCCCAGTCCAGTGCTTATCTTATAGTACCACTGTGCTTCCCAATTAGGACAAGTTATGTAGTGTAGTGGTTATGAATTGGGCTGCTAATCTCACGGTCAGCAGTTCAGAACTACCAGCTGTTCTGCAGGAGAAATATAAGGCTTTCTGCTCCCATAAAGATTTACAGCCTTGGAAACCCTATGCAGGGTCGCAATGAGTCGGAACTGACTCCACAGTACATAACAACAACAACAAAAAATGGATAATTTACATGCACAGTAGGCCTATGTGGTTACTATTACCTTGCTTGATGTTGTGGTCCTAGACAATAGGTACCCTCTTTCCCAGTATGGTATACCACCTATCTTTTTTATGACCTTATTTTCAAATTTAAGACTATTTCTTTTGACAATATAATCTTATAATACCATCTAGGAGATGGAAAAAAACATATCTTTCCTAAAATTTTTGTCACTCCTTAAAACCCTCCTCAACCTTGATGCTTCACACAAGCCTTGCCATTTCTCACTGAATCTTCTCCATTCACATTGAATGTTAACTGATCTTTAGTCATTATCTCAATAATCTTTTCAACTATCTACTTATCTAAGCGTTATTTTAATTTATAATTTAGAAATGAGAAATGAAACAGATTGAAGATTAAGAACTTAGATAAATTGATAAAGCCCAAGTAAACAATGCTCTGCATCCTACTTTGGCAAGTAGCAAATATGGTCTTAAGAATGGGCATTTAAGGAACAGCTTTATAGCGGTACTTAATACTTAATAGCAGTACTATCCCTGTCCAAAGAAAGAAGAATGAAGAAAATCAAAGACTCATGAAAAAAATTAGTTCAAAGGCCTAATGGACCATGTGAGCCACAGCCTCCATGACTCTGAGATCAAAATAGCTAAATAATGTGTTGGAGGAGAATCCTGAAAGTG
>NW_006408561.1:8928791-8930044 GCF_000296735.1 Chrysochloris asiatica | reverse complement strand
GAGTGTTGATAGTTTATCCAAGAAGAATGAAGTCCTTGACAACTTCAATCTTTCCTTGCTCATACTTCAGACATATTTTCAGAAATGACCAGTCACTGGAGATGGTTATCATGTTTGGTAAAGTGGAGGGTGAGAGAAAAAGAGGAAGACACCTAAGGAGATGGATTGGAAAAGTGGCAGCATCATTGGGCTCAAGCATAGCAATGCTTATTAGGTTGGTCCATGACCGGGTAGGGCACATACGTCATTACTTTTTGTGGATTTTTTTTTTTTTTTAAGTTTTTGTTTTTGTTGAGTGCTGTTGAGTTGGTTGTAACTCACAGAGACCCTGTATAGAGTTTCCAAGGAGTGGCTGGTGAGCTTGAACTGCTGACCTTGCAATTCATACTGACTTTGCAGTCCAGCCTATTAACCCACAGTATGTCATACGGACTCTGTTTACTGTTGTTAAGTGCTGTCTAGTCTGCTGTGTAAAGCTCGCAGGCTCAGATTCAGAACAGACTATGCAACACAAAACCACCACCGCCCTATATATATGGTTGCTGCTAATAAATTTTGTTGAGTTGGTTCCAATTTAAATTAACCCTATGCAATACAGAACAAAATGCTGCCTGGTCCTGTGCCAATCTCACAGTTGTCACAATTCAGACCATTGTTGCTGTCACTATGCCAATCTATCTATTCAGGGATCTCCCTCTTTTTTGCTGACCCTCCACTTTACCAAGCATCACATTCTTCACCTGGGATAAGTCCTCCCTGATAACATGTCTGAAATACAAAATACTAAGTCTCACCATCTTAGAATCTAAGGATCATTCTGGCTTGCTTCTTCCAACATAGATGTCTGTTTTTCTGGCAGTCTATGGTACTTTGAATATTCAGTTCCAACATCGTAACTCAACCACATCAATTCTATGGTATTCCTTATTTATTTTTAAACTTTCACATGCTTATAAGGCAATGGACATTATCTTGGCTTGTTTAAAGTGCACTTTAGTCCTCAAGCTGGTATCTTTGACTTTGAACACTTTGTGCAGGTTGTGTGCCGCAGAGCTGCCTAATGCAATATGCTGTTTGATCTCTTGACTGCTATTTTAAATGAATGTTGATTGAGGGTCCAAGCAAAATGAGTCTTTGATAACTTCAATCTTTTCTTCATTTATCATGTTGTTATTTATTGGTCCAGTGTTAAGGATTTTTGTTTTATTTACAATTAAGTGAATTCCATACTGAAGGCTGTGGTCTTTGATTTT
>NW_006408561.1:8927218-8928691 GCF_000296735.1 Chrysochloris asiatica | reverse complement strand
AAAGAAAGAAGAAGAAGAAAAAACTTGGCCATGGTCATAAAATTAGTATGTGGAAGAGGTAGAACTTCAACACAGGAGCTGTATCTCAAAAATTCTGCTCTGATTTCTTCTTTCTCTATAATGCATTAGTATACAACTCTAGCCATCATTACATTCCTCATTCCTGAAATCTCCTTGTTTGTACAATGAGTGCTACATAATTTAACATTCACTTTTAGATAATTATTATAGCTGAAACTTTGTTTCTTCTGTTTTATTATAAATCTATTAACAGCCTTGTCTTGATTTGTTTTCACTGTAGTATGCTGTTCATAAAGAATCAGCTGGATATGCAAGTGAATGACTATCATGATTAGAGCACATTACTGTCTCTTATAGAACCGATGCTCATTTTGTCCACAATAAAATATCAAATAGTAACTTTACTACCAGAAAGAACTATGGTGAAAGACAAAACAAAACAAAAAAATTTGCAAGGATAATATGATGCAATAAGTGAATCAATGGTTATAAAATTGCTCAAAATGTTTTTAGTAAGAGGGAATATTCAAGACTACTGAGACAATTAGAAATGCTGGGACTATAGCTCTTCTTGCTCTTGGGCCTATGCTTGCATTCTGATTGGCTAATTGTGGAAAATGGTTATATGATATGGCAAACTAGACATGACTGATACAGAAAATCAATAAGTATGTAAGTAAAGTGATTAAACTTATGCACATTTTATCATTTAGACTTTAACTTTAAGCATTCACACTGCTTCCCTCGGGTTCCGCAATTTACTTAGTGTCTAGAGTATATTGATTTCTACATTTTTATAGTACCAATGATTTTACCAACAAAAGCAACTCCTTACTTTCCTACAGCTTCTATTAACTTCAAGTACATTGGTTGCAAAAGGAAAAGCAATACAAAAAGTTTTGGGGAAATATTGACTATTAACCAAGACACAGAAGTTTAGTGAAACATTTAAACAAAAAAAGCCATAATAGAATGATCATTGATTTTACAAATACTTATTTCAAATAAACCCAAAGCCTTTGTCATAGAGACAATTCTGATTCATAGTAGCCTTATATATGCTTTCCAAGAGTAAATTCTTTACAGAAGCTGACAGGGTCACCTTATTCCCAAGTAGCAGCTACTGTTTTTGAACCACTAACCTACAGTTAAAAGCCCAATGCCATGGTTTATTAGTTGTTATTGTTAGGTGTCATTGATTAGGTTCAAACTCATAGTGATCTTATGCACAAAAGAACAAAGCACTGTTCCATCCTGTGTCATCATCACAATTGTTACATTTGAAACCATTGTTGCTGCCACTGTGTCAATTCATCTTGTTGGGGGTCTTCCTGGTTTTCAACAATCCTCCATTTTACCAAGACTGATGTCCTTCTGCAGGGTCCTTGTCCATCTGTCATACTTAGCCTGTGCTAAGTATGAGAGACGAGTTCTCACCATAATTGTTTCCAA
>NW_006408561.1:8912639-8916654 GCF_000296735.1 Chrysochloris asiatica | reverse complement strand
TTGGATTACTTCCTTCCATATCATCAGTTCTTGATCATATTCTACCTTTTGGAATTGTTCAACTTTGACCATTTCTTTCTTTCTTTCTTCTTCTTTTTTTTTTTTTGCTTCAGTAGCAGTGTATTACTTCTAAGTTCTTTTGATGTTTTCTGCATTCAATAATTTGCACAAGAATCCTTTACTTTTTAAAGCTGAGACTTGAATTTTTTGTTCAGTTATTTCAGCTTGAAAAATGCTGAGTGTGTTCTTTCCTTTTGGTACTTCATTCTAATGCTTAACTTTGTCTTCTTGAGCTATTCTTTGAAACTTTTTGGTCAGCTCTTTGACACATCCTCATTTCTTTTGTTTGCTTTAGCATCTCTAGACTGGTTAGCAAATTTCAGAGTCTCTTCTGACATCTCTTATTGTCTTCTTTTTCTTTCCTATCATTTTTATTGTCTTTTGCTGTTAGCATTCCAATGTATATCCTACAGCATCACCATCATACCATGACTTTCTCTTTCTCTCTCACTATCTCTCTATATAATACATAACATTTCCATTGTATCTGATCATAAAATTTGCCTTTTGAAAAACTGTACTTTCAGATTTACAGGAACATATATAATTTCATATTAGTTTCCTTCTTCTTAGTCTGTCTTAGTCTGGAATTTCAGCTGAAACCTCTCTACCATGAGTGACCTTGCTGGTATTTAAAATACAATTGGCAGAGGATCCAGAATCAGAGCAACATGCAAGCCACCACAGCATGACAAACTGACAAACTGATATTCATATGATGCAACAATTTTTGCTGAAAATGTGGAGGACTTAAAATACTTACTGATGAATATTAAAGGCCATAGCCTTTGGTATGGGTTGCACGTCAATGTAAAAAAAAAAAAATCCTCACATTGGACAAACAAATAACAAGATGAATGGAGAAAGATTGAAGTTGTCAAAAATTTAATTTTGCTCGAATCAACTATCAACAATCACAGAGACAGCAGTCAAGAAACAAAATGATATATTGCATAAGGCAAATCTGCTTCATAAGACTTCCATAAAGTTTTCAAGAACAAAGATATCCATTTGAGGACTAAGGTATAACAGACTCAAACTAGAGTACTTTCAATAGCCTCATAAGCACGGGAATGTTGAGCAATGAATAAGTAAAACAGCAGAAGAATTTTTGCATTTGAGTTAGAATGTTGGAGGAGAATATTAAAATTACCATGGACTGTCAGAAGAACAAAGAAGTCTATACTGGAAGAAGTATAGCCATAATGTTCCTTAGAAGCCAGGATGGCCAGACTTCATCTCTCATACATATTACCAGGAGGGACCAGTTCCTGGAGAAGGACCACATGCTTGGTAAAGTGGATGGTCAGCAAAAAAGAGGAAAACCCCAAATGAGATCGATTGGCACTGTGACAGTAGCAATGGACTTAAGCATAGTAACTATTGTAAGATTGGTGATGACCTAGCAGAGTTTCATTCTTATGTGCATAGGGTTGCTATGAGTCAGAACAGACTCAAAAACACCAAACAACAATGTATTTTGGAAAGGCAGAATTTGTTATTCTGAGAATAGCAATGTTTTCAAATTCTTAGACATTACTTACACATTCATTGGAGTTATGAATATATAAAGAAAGAACACTTTTAACAGATGGTTGACACAACCTCTAATCCTTATTTAGAGTAACCTTTATCACTACAATTTAGCTCTGCATCTGTTGAGAATATGATCAATCAAGTCTTTGTTTTGCTTATGAGACAAAGGGTTGGGAATTAAAGTGAGATGAAGTGAGATTTAAAATTTTAGAACCCTTTTAAATTAAACAAAGGAATGTATTCATAGTGAATCATGATTTTTTCATAGACAGTGCTAATATGTTAAAGAAGCTTGTGGATAACATTCCTGTGAAAAAACAAAGACATTCTAATGTTAGAAATAGCTGTGGGAATAAATCTGTACTAACTTAGGTGTAGCATGCTTACGTAGAGCTGGGCACACTGTTGTTATTGTGCAGTGCCATTGAGGTAGTTCTGATTTAAATGACACTCTATCAGGTGTCTGAGGGGCAGCTGGTGGGCTTGAACTGCTGACCTTGTTGTTAACAGTCCAGTACTGATCCCACACCAGGAGTCTGACTGAACATACAAGCTGGCTTCATTTCCATTATTAAAAAAAAAAAAAAAGCGAACTAAGTACTTTTGCACTCATATTAAACTTAGAAGTAATTTTCAGTTGTCAGTTTTAACATGCAAATATTCAGATTACCAGTTTAAAAAAATCCTTAAATGCCATCACACCCAATAAAGGTATGAATAAGTTATATTTGATTATTTAAAAGTTCATATAGGTTAAATAAATATGTTTTGGAATTTAAAATAATACTAAATATAGTCTTAGCTCAAAATTATGATTGCTTTGAGATATAGGAAACATCTATAGTTATAATTTTCTCATAACTAAAATGGCATAATTGTTACATTTACTTGTAATGAATATAAATGTACCCATTAAGTCAAGGCCTCTTGGGCAATCCTAGAAGCTCTCTGGGTGTCCTTGGCTTTCAATAATGATAATAAAATTATTTTTATCAAAGTCACACTTTTCATCATTATCAAACTTTCTAAATCCAGTGTCCTGTTACATATACTAATTGTAATTTTATAAGATAGGTTTTATAATTGTGCGCTGTGAGTAAACCATGGTTTCACAGTAACAGCATTATTTTTTACCCAATACTTTTTGTTTTTCTATTTGAGGGAGTGATTAGCGTGTGCATTGTTAGATGTTTATTAGCGACCCAAACCTCTAAATGTCAGTAGTAAAACTCCCATCACACACCAAGATGTGGCTAACAAAAATATACCTAAACACTATTATTCCACCAGTCCCTGATGTCAAACCACTGATTTGAGAACAACTGGCATAAAATGAGTCTAAAGTGTATGAGAAATCTGTTTATTTTCAATGGTGTAACACATTAAGATTCAAATATAAATGTTTTATTTGTTTCAGTAGGAAAGAGTAAGTACAATTTAGAAATATCTTTCTTTAACTGAGATCAAAGTTGGACTGAATATTAATTAGGTATCAAAAAACAACATGGGGAAAATCTTCAGAACAGGATACAAGACAAACATGATTTATAAAAGAGAACTGGACTAAATTCACATTTATTTTATAAAACATGTTACTTACTTGACAAGAGCCCCTGACCAGTATTTTTCTTAAAGACACTAAACTGGCTCTGCCAAGCAATATTTGATGAAACAATCATGGAGAGAAAATAATGAAGTCATCTTAGAGAGCTGAGCAATTTTCTTAAGTTGTTGTTAAGTTGCCTTCACTCTGCTCCAGCTCATGACAAGCCTATGTACAAGAAAACAAAATGTTGCCTGGTTCTACCTTAGCTTCAAATTCATTGATCTATTTTAGACAATTGTCTGGCTATTGTGTCAATCTAGTTAAAGTTTCTCTTATTTACATTGGCCCTCTATTATACCAACTACGTTATTTTTTCTAGATGTTGCTCTTTTGCACTGAAGTTTCAAAATTTTCCTAAATATAAGTGTTATCTGTAAACCATAGTGAAATCTATGGGTTTACTCTTAGAAATTTCTACTTCAGCATGTGTGAGGTAGAACTCAGGAATTTGTCATTTACAGCTATCTTACAACATTTTGATGCAGTTGACCTATCACATTTTGAGAAATCCTAAAATAATCTGAAGATGGAATTTCTTGCCAATATTAAGTTAATACTGATCCCAAAGGTGAAACTGTTCCTCTATTCTTCACTTCAAAAATGAACTACATTTAGGATTCTAATCATGACAAACTGTTAGTGGATAAAGAGTATGTGTTATTGTGTTTGCTTATATTTTTGTGAGAGTATTTTAATTCTATTTTCCTGATTACTTTTGTATAAAAAAAATATTACTTGTCATTGGAAAGCTACATTTTCATTATTGTTCTCTCAAATTCTACCCCTGTTTATTTTCTTTGAGTTTTTTTTTTT
>NW_006408561.1:8911898-8912539 GCF_000296735.1 Chrysochloris asiatica | reverse complement strand
TCCACTGTTATTCAGAAAGTTTATGGTGGCTAACATTCAGAAGTATTCTGTCTCTCTTTTGTTGCTCTGGAAGCTGAAATCCATCCACCAAGGGTGACCCTACCGATATTTAAAATATCAGTTGCATAACTTTCAGCATCATAGCAATGCTATAATATAACAAAGTGACAGACAAATGGTAGAGGGCTTCCAAGAAAGTCAGCATGATTGTACATTTTTGTTCTTGAGAAGCTAATTTACTCATTTTTGTGAAATTTATAATTTAAATACAATTTTTTCAGAGATTCACACAGGTAAGTGTTGTAATTGTCAAATGTAGTCAATAATTGACTGGATTAGAGATGGTTTAAAGTATAATAATTATGGTGAATTTTTTTTTTAGTATTACTACTAAATAAATAGTTGTTTTAGGAACATAGAATGTGACATCTTATTAAATGGAATTTTCAACTTTTTTCTTAATGGTTTACAGTGGCAAATTAATCTTTTAGTATGCAATCATTTGTTTTCCAAACTACTGATTTTCTGACTTTATGGTTTTTTTTACCCTACTTCGTTATGATTTTTTACCATGGTATGCCACTGTAGGATAAACACTGGACCTCAAGGTTGATTTGAACAGCAAGGTGGAAGTTAAAACC
>NW_006408561.1:8911185-8911798 GCF_000296735.1 Chrysochloris asiatica | reverse complement strand
TAACAAGTCTATAAGTGGCAATTTTCATGCAGAACGATCTCCTTCCCCAGAAGTTTTTCTGTTTCTTCTCCTCCCCCCCACCCCAACAACTCCTTTTCAAGACTTTCTGTATCTGAGATGATGATGCAAAATGTATTAATAGTTGATCTTTCTATTATCTTGCAAATCTCTATTCACAAATACTCATACTTATTCAACTGCTGAATACTCATTTGATCATGCTTTATACAAAATCGTTTGGAATTCTTACAACTTAAAATAAAACTTAGATATATAGGATAACAAAAATGAATTATACATAAAAACTTACTTCTTGGCTTGAGGTTTTTGTGAATGTTTGCAATGTGACCTTCTCAAGAGATCTAAAATAATTCTCACAAATCTGAAACATTTTAACCTCAGGAATAACTTCTGTCAAAGATAACCATGTTCAAAATTTAATATGTATTTGAAAGTCTTACAAAGACTCAAAATTATTGATTTATTTAAATGACCTTTTGTCTGATTTTTCTCAATTCAATATATTTTTGATTCAATACATATTAGTTATAAGATGTTAATATTGATTTAGGTAAAACTATTGAACATTTTATTTTAGTTTTGAAGAATATTA
>NW_006408561.1:8899618-8902715 GCF_000296735.1 Chrysochloris asiatica | reverse complement strand
TATGGGTCGGACCCGACTCGATGGCACTTAACAACAACAACAACAATGTAGTGTAGTGGTTATGAATCGGGCTGCGAACCGCAAGGTCAGCAGTTGAAACTACCAGCTGTACCACAGGAGAAAGATGAAGCTTTCTGCTGCCGTAAAGATTTACAGCCTCGGAAACCCTCTACAGGGTCACTATGAGTTGGAACCGACTCCACAGCACATAACAACAACAACAATGTCTATTAGTGATCTAATTGATTTCCTCCAGTTTTTCTTACTAAATCCTCCCAGGAAAAACAGACTTGTCTAATTTTGCAATTCATCTCAACTTCATGTAAATCTGTGCTTTTTAAACTTTTATTTTGAAATGGTTATAACATCTGCCTCGTCCTCTCAGATCATATGAATAAAGAAAAAAATTTGCATATGTTCATTTTAATATCTACAAGAGAGTCATGATTTTACCTTTTGCCTAAAATTATTATCTCATACTTTTGCAAAATTTGCTTCATCATTTGGTGATACAGTGAATTGGTATTAATACATTTGATACTTAGAAATTCTTCAACAGTAAAAGATACTTCACAAAGAAGAATAGCTATAGACTGAAAACGTAATATTGTTTGTGTTTTTTAAATCATGATATTTAGTTTTCAATTTAATGTTTTTAATTGAATTTCAGCTAGTAAGTTTTAGTGTTCACTTTTTATCAATTGGTCTCAAAAATCAAAATAGAAAGCATAGCATTCATTATTTTTTAAATGGGTTTAAAAGTAACTGAAATTTTCACTTGTGATTACATTGAATTTGACCTAAATCTTGTGATCCTGGAAATCTTCTAACCTTTTGTACTTTGTGAAATGGCTGACCAAGCCAGAGTGAAGTCTTCTTCCTGACTGTAAACCCCAGACCTCCCTCTCTTTCTGGTCCTTACAAATCCAGATGGAACATGCTCCATCTACCTTTAATAATAAATGAAGGAGATAACTTTATGTGATGGCATGCCCCATTACTTAACCTCTCCCTAAGGACATTCTTTCGGTGCTTAAATTTTTTCCACTAGCTTAACTCAGACTTTGAACCTTTTTCTACTACTTCAGCAGAGTAATAGCTCAGATTCTCTCTAGTCTCACTCCTCTTCATTGCAATATGTCTCCTCTTGCTGTGGTGTCCAAGAGAAATCCTGGTGATCCAAAAGTTAAAAACTCAGCTGCTAACCAGAGTTTGTTCGTGACAGTCAAGTAAACCCTTTGAGTTTATTCTACTCTATCATATGGGATTTTAAGAGAATTTTCTCAAAGCACACTGCAACAATGTTGTAGTGTTCCTTTCCTTCTCATTCAACTGTAATTTCCATTTCCTTCTTTGAGTAAAGTCATCCTTACGTGTTTTACCATTATCCAGTGCAAGTTCCCTCCTTTGGCATTTTAAATAATTTTATAGAGGTTTAGGCATTTCAGTTAACAGGTTTTATTAAAGTTTAAACTATGAGAGTTTTATAGTTGACAATTTTGTAAATATTTAAAACTGACAATGCTATGACACTTCCAAGAATTTATTTTTATAATACTGTCATAATAAAATCATCAAAATGCAGTTAATACTTCCACTTCAGGTAATTAAAAGCTTATAATCAAAACCACTGCCATCAAGTCAATTCTGATTTGTAACAACCCTATGCAGATAATTATATCATTAAATGCTGTGGAATCAGTTCTGATTCAGAATTTCCGAGAAGTGACTTGTGGGTTACAGCTACCAACCTTGTGGTTAGCAGTTCAGGGCTTATCCTAGAGTCACACCATAACTGGTATGCCCTTTAGACCTGTACTCCCATAATTCTCAGTCTGAATGCTACAGAGAGTTAAAACTACATTTTGTAGATTCTAGGAAAGTTACCCTTTTCTAGTACTGACAGTATTTAACTATTATGTTAATATTGGCCAAATTTGAATAATAAGATTTACTTAAACAAGAATTGTAGAAAAACAAGGTTTCAAGTGCAACAGTTCTTCCAAGAAGTATTGCAGAACAGAGTAGAAATAAAAAGAATAGATTCATATTTCTTTAGAGATCTGAATCCATGCCTTGAAAACTGGGTGGTAGAAATTATCTAAAAGAACTACTCCTCATGAAGAGATTTTTAATTAGTTTTAGGTAACATATATCCAGATTAGGCAAATAATCATTTTCTTATATTATTTATTATATGTTGGTTGGTTTGATTGCTTTTAATGATTGAGCACATGGTTCACAAATTTCCTTTGTACTTCACAGTGTCTTCTTTCTTCTTATTAATTGTTTCTCCATTTCTCCTGTCTGTGCTGGTTATTGAAAACTTTTCATTTTTACTCTGTACTGGCAACTTTGTAGCCCTAATTTATGCTGTGTTTACTGTGTCTCTCCTTAATCTCCAACAAAGTAAGTGAATAAACAAGTGACTATAAGGCATCTATGGCTGCTGTTGTTAAGTGCCATCGAGTCAGTTCTGACTCATAGTGACACTATATAGGGATTTGGAGGAGCAACGAGTGAATTTGAACCACCTACTTTGTCGTTCAAACCAACCTTAATGTTGAGTGTTTCTCCTATGGTGACACACCGGGATTCCATAAGATCTATTGCTGTTGTTGTTAAATGTCGAGTTGATTCCAACCCATAGAGACCCTGTGTAGGGTTTCTAAGAAGTGGCTGGTGAGTTTGAACTGCCAACTTTGCAGTTCAAACCAGATTTTCAATCCAGCACATTAACCCACAGCACCATAAGAGAACTCCCTAAGTCGTATAACTCATGGAAAACAGTTATAAAGAAATAGTTAAGAGCTTCCAAAATCAGAGAGTGAGAAATGTTGATGTATACTGCTTCCTCACTTCGCTACAATTCCTTGATAACTATCAGACATATAACTCATGGAGAATAGATATCAAGGAATTGTAGAGTGTTGCAGACCATGTAAGACTAGTCAGAGGTTCGAGGCCCTCTAGGGCTGAGTGTAACAAATGAGGCCACTGGCAGTTAATGGAAAATTGCTTTCATCTTAATATTCAGGTATATATATTAAATTAATACACTGGAGCCTTTGAAAATCCACAGATAAATGTGATATTT
>NW_006408561.1:8890503-8895703 GCF_000296735.1 Chrysochloris asiatica | reverse complement strand
TCTCCCTTCTTCTGTTTGTCTGTGTATTCTTTCGCTATCCCTATCACCGCTGGATCTCCCCTCCTCATGAACCAAAAACTTGTGACAACTATGTCGAGGTCAGACGCTGACAGTAGAGGAGTGAGAAAACAGTATACATCAACATTTCTTACACTCTGACTTTTGAAGCTTTTAACTAAAAATCCAACAAGAGCTATAAACTATTGCATTTATTTGCTTATAAATTATTTTTTTAAATTGGTTACACACAGATTTTATGATGCTTACCATTGAAAACCCACTTGGGTAAAATTTAAATTTGCAAATTTTTTACCCACCTACATAGTTAGAAAAGAAAAGGTTATTTTTGAATACCACTCTTTAGGGTTGGAAGGAATCTGACTGTATACCTTGTTACTTATAGATGTGAAAAGGAAACAATATGAATTTAATCATATCTAAAATTACTACTCAGATTGGCTAGATAGTCCATGGCAAAAAAAAGAGGATATTTTCAAAATAGCGAAGCAAAAACTTTATTGCAAAATTGTTGTTGTTAAGTGCCATCAAGTTGATTCAGACTCATGGCGACTCTGTAAATGGTTTCCAAGAAGCACCTGGTGGGTTTGAACTGCCAAACTTGTGGTTTACAGCCCAGTGCTAATTCTATAGTGTCACACCAGAAGATTGGGGAAAATTATGGTAGAATAATTTCCCCAATATTCCACTTACCTAGTCAACAAAAAAATGGATATTACATATGCATAAATCTAGTAGTTAATGAAAAACCAATATTTTAGTTCACAAGAAACAAAACTATATGTTCAATTACTATTGTTGACATTGTGAATATTAATCCATTATGTGTATTTGACTAACCTGTACGATAATCACTGAACCAAAAAGTTGGTTTGAACTGCAAGGTGAGCAGTTCAAATCCAGCAACAACACCTTAAATTTTATACAGCATCGCTTTGAGTCAGAACCCACTCCACGGCACAAAACAATAACTTATTAAAATAAAAGGCATATGAGGGAATTATTTATTCTTATATTCACATACTAAGGCAATCTTCAGTGGACAGAAACAGTTGTAACAGGAGAGACAAGTGGTGGTAAACAAGGAATGGATGACATCTGCTTGTAAAGCAAGCATGTGAATGAAACTGAAAAACTTCATTTGAAACTAAAGAGTACCTTGATGCTGAGACACACAAAAAATCAACTCCTAACTCTGGATAAATGACAAGAAATGAGTGAATTGGAAGACTTCATTTCATCAAGAAGGATGTTGTTAAGTGCCATCGAATCGGTTTGAACCCATAGTGACCCTGTATAGATGTGTCCGTGGAGCAGACAGTGAGCATGAACCTCCAACCTTGCAGTTCAAACAGCTTTGCAGTCTGGCATATAAACCCACAGCACCACACAAGGACTCCATCAAGGAAGATACCATCTATTAAAAACACTTTTGGATTCTTTCTTAATGACAGGAGTAGACTCTGAGTAGGATTCCATGTTCATGGAAAAGTAATTGATACGAAATTGTTTGCTGACTTGGGTCACAATATTGTTGGTTGGGGATCAATAAATTTATGCGGGAAGCTTTTACAGAGCAGAATCTCTCTTAGGAGAATCAATCACTGAAATCCCTGAAGCTAAAGTATTTAAGAGTTTTTCAAGTGATATTTCATTTTATTCTTACAACATTTTAATCTTCCAAGAGCAAATATTGGCCATTTGACTGAATTTTGTATACAGCAGCATGGTTGTTGTTGTTTTTGTTGTTATTAGGTATCATTGAGTTGGTTCCAACTCATAGCCACCCTATGCACAACATAATGAAACACTACAATTCACTCAAAGAACAGCTTCATTGTTGTTGTTTTGCCTTTGAGTAAGCTCTGACTCATAGCAATCTTGTATAGGGTTTCAGATGTGCTGGTGAATTTGATCAACCGACACTGCAGTTCAAACGACCTTGTGGTCCGGTGCATTACCCCACAGTGCCACGCAAAGACTCAGTAATTGTTAATTCAGGTGATTTACAATAGTCTACCATTTTATATTACTAATGCTAAAATTAAAATATTTGATGCATACTGCAATATGCATTGTCTTTAAAATGTTGTTGTTTTTAAAGAATGAAATAGAAGTTGAGGACTTGACTACATTTTTGAAAATTTTTATCTATTTATAGAAAAGCAAATGAAACTTACAACCAAATAATATCAACATATTTTTGACAATTGAAAATTATGTTGTCATCAAAATACAATTAATGACTTAAAAAAAAACAACTTTACAAGCCATGTCACTGTAAAACCATGTCACTGTACCAGTCATGTACTTTGCTCAAAAATTCATATACTTTTTAAAGAAAAAATGCATAATAAAATGTTAAATGGGGTCCTGGTGTGGCACTGTAAGATAAACCCTGAAATGCTAACTTCAAGATGGCTGGTTCAAATCCATCAATGGCTCCTTACAAAGGGTCTCATGATTCAGAACTGACTTGATGGACCTAGATCCTAGATCTATTGAAGATTTGATAAAACATTTATATAGTTACTGTTGTTGTTAGGTGCCATTGAGTTGGTAGTACTGAATCATAGTGACCTTATGCACAGCACTACGAAACACTACCCGATCTTGGGCCATCCTTACTATCATTGCCACGCTTGAGACCATTGATACTGCCATTTTGACAATCCAGCTCACTGAGGGTCTTCCTCTTTTTTCTGACCCTCCACCTTACCAAACATGATATCCTTCTCCAGTGACTGGTCCCTCCTGACAATATGTCCGAAGTATGAGAGAAGAAGTTTGACCATCCTGGCCTCCAAGGAACACTCTGGCTTCACAGCTTCCAACACAGATCTGGTGATTCTTTTAGCAGCCAATGGTACTTTCAATATTCTCCTCCAAAACCATAACTAAAAAGCATCAATTCTTCTACGGTCTTCCGTATTCACTGTCCAACGGTTGCATGCATATGAGGTTATTGAAAATACCATGGCTTGGGTCAGGTGCACCTCAGTCCTCAAGCTGACATCTTTGCTCTCCAAAACTTTTAAAAGGTCTGGTGCAGCAGATTTGCCTAATGCAGTACATCGTATGATTTCTTGACTGCTTCTTCCATGAGTGTTGATAGTTGATCCAAGAAGAATGAAGTCCTTGACAACTTCAATCTTTCCTCCATTGATAAGAACCTTATTTATTGGTCCAGTGGTGAAGATTTTTATTTTCTTTACATTGAGATGCAATGCAGACAGAAGGCTGTGCTCTTTGATCTTCACCAGTAAATATTTTAAGTCTTCTTCACTTTCAGTAAGCAAAGTTGTATCATTTGCATATTGCACGTTGTTAATTAGTCGCCCTCCATATAACCCAGCTTCCTGGATTATTTGCTCAGCATACAAGTTGAATAAATATGGTGAAAGAATACAACCCTATCGTGCACCTTTCTTAATTTTAAATCATTCAGTCTTCCCATGTTCTGTTCGAACAACTGCCTCTTGGTCCATGTACAGATTCCTCATGAGCACAACTAAGTGATCCAGAATACTCATGCTTTGCAATGGTGTCTATAGCTTGTCATGATCCATACAATCAAAAGCCTTTGCATAGTCAACAAAGAACAGGCAAACATCTTTCTGGTATTCTTTGTTTTCAGTGAAGATTCATAAGACATCAGCAATGATATCCCTCGTTCCACGGCCTCTTCTGAATCTACCTTGAACCTCTGGAAGTTCTCTGTCAATGTTTCTGTATTACTTTTAGTAAAACTTTTATATACATAGAGAGAGAGTCCTGGTTGGCACTGTGGGTTAATGTGATAGACTGCAAAGCCATTTGAATTGCAAGGTCGGTGGTTCAAGCTCACCAGCTGATCCTCTGAAACCCTATAGAGGGTCTCTATGGGTTGGAATTGACTCGATGGCAATTAACAACAACATATGTATATTATCAGCATGCTTACAGCCAGCATGTATTGTTTTCGTTAAAAAATAAAGAAAAATGCCATGTATATAAATATATAACTTTAGGAAATAAAATTCCTTAAAATAACAAATGGCATTTTTCATGAAATTTAGAATCATTGATAAATGTCACACTTAAGTCATATGAAAGGTAAAAGAAAGTGTTGTATGAAATTATACAAAATACTAGCTTTTTCTTAAGTGACTCATATAATACTTGAATCCTATCACTCCATTTAACTTTCTATCTCTTACACAATAATTTACATAACAAAATGGAAAAAAATCGTTTTTACTGAAACATTATTTTTTTATAGAACAAACTGTTCTTTCCAAACTGTAAAAACAAGGCTCAATTATTTTTTCTTTAAAAAAAGACACTCTAGGTTTTCATATTTTATGTGTCAAAAACAATGAACAAATAATCAATTGAATTCCATTTTCACTTATTTTTGCTTTATTACATTTTGATGAATATAAAAGAGCTACGGTATTAAGATTCTGATGACATAAATTTTGTTATGAACTTCAGCATTTACACTGTGCCTTCATATGCAAGACACTCAATGTCCTT
The DNA here is from genome assembly GCF_000296735.1 of Chrysochloris asiatica. Taxonomy (NCBI): domain Eukaryota; kingdom Metazoa; phylum Chordata; class Mammalia; order Afrosoricida; family Chrysochloridae; genus Chrysochloris; species Chrysochloris asiatica. The sequence goes on along the minus strand of NW_006408561.1, from coordinate 8,891,167 downwards.
TTAAAAATTAAAGATACTAGTAAAATTTTTCATCTATCTATAAATTGCCAGGAAGTCTAAGTCACTACATTACATAAAAAATAAGAATATTATATAAATTAGAAGTATGACATTTTGCTTTCTTTCTAGTATCTAACTCCTGGTTTTTGCTATTGAAAAAGAAAATAACTAATGCCAATTTTATTGCTAAAGACTCTTGAAAAAATATCAGGTAAAAGGCTATTAAGTTCTTACGTTGGTCCTTATTTAAATTACTAGCATTAGGTCTAAGAGTGACTTAACCATACTATTTCAGTCATATAATTATCATGAATAAATTAATTATGTTGTTGTTGTCAGGTGCCATCGAGTTGGAACCAACTCATAGCGATCCCATGCACAGCAGAATGAAACAATGTCAGATCCTGGGCCAACCTCACTACCACTGACACACTTGACGCCATCAATGATGCCACCTGGCTGATCCATCTCATAGGAAGCCTTCCTCTTTTTCTTTGACCTCCACCTTACCCAGCATGACATCCTTCTCCAGTGACTGTTCTCTCCGGACAATGTGTCCAAAGTAGGAGAGACAAAGCTTAGCCATCTTGGCCTCCAAGGAGCACTCTGGTTGTACTTCTTCCAAAACAGATCTATTGGTTCTTTTGGCAGTCCACAGCACTTT
>NW_006408561.1:8878663-8887278 GCF_000296735.1 Chrysochloris asiatica | reverse complement strand
TGAGTGCAAAACTGATGTTCTCCCATGTAAACTATCATTCAATTCACAATAAAAGTTTCAAAGAAAAGAAGAAGATGGAAGGAATATACAGTCACTGCACCAGAAAGAAATGCTCAATGTTCAACTCTTTCAAAAAGTAGCATAAAATCAAGAGCCAATGGAAGAAGTCCAAGGTGCACTGAAGGCATTGGTGAAGAACAATGCTCCGGGAATTGCTGAGATACAAATTGAAATCTTTCAACAAAGTGATGTGGCACTGGAGGCACTCACTCATCAATGCCAAGAAATTTGAAAGACAGCCAACTGGACAACCGATTGGAAGAGATCCATATTTGTACCCATTCCAAAGAGCGGTAACCTAACATAATACAGAAATCATTGGACAATATCATTAATATAACACGCAAGTAAAATTTTGCTTAAGATAATTCAAAAACAGCTGCAACAGTACATTGACAGGGAACTGCTAGAAATTTAAGCCAGATTCAGACAAGGATGTGGAAGAATGGGTATCATTGCTGACATCAGAATGGATTCTGACTGAAAACAGAGAATACCAGAAAGATGTTTGTTGTTGTTGCTTTTAAGTCCCATTGAGTTGGTTCCAACTCATAGAGTTTGAACCACCAGAAGTACTAGCTGGTACCTGGCTAACACTATCTAGTGCTCTGAAAAGGTTCATATTAGGAGATCCTTGATAAAGTGGGCAAAAATATAGAATAAAACTCAAAAGCAGGGTCTGAGAAGGATGACAGAATAGGCAGACACACTGAGCTAAACCTCTGTAAAAAAAGTCATGGGATATAGATATAAACAGATATAGATCGTGATCCTGACACCCCAAGCATCAGAGGATAGGATGGAGAGGTGGAATGAAGGTTGACTGGAAGAAGAAGGTCAATAGAAACAACCAGAGAGAAGAAAAATGGGCGGAATATTGGTCGGTGTGGAGCAGCATGGCCATTTTGACCCTCTGGTAGTGTAGTGGTTACGAATCAGGCTGTGAACTGCAAGGTCAGCAGTTCGAAACTACCAGCTGTTCCATGGGAGAAAAATGAGGCTTTCTACTCCCATAAAGATTTACAGCCTCGGAAACCCTGTACAGGGTCGCTATGAGTCGGAACTGACTCCATGGCACATAACAATAATAACAATGGATATAGTAGCCTGCAGACACAGGACTTGGCTGAAGATTGGTGGCAAGGGAGTACAGTTCTCCCTTGTTCCCATACCCTCCTGGTAAACAGGGCCACGGTCAGTCCCCAATCTCGACAACCCTGCTGCCCAATGGCACCTCCTACTGCACAACTACAGTTCTATGTGGGATCAAGCATGAGGCATGACTGTTTCTGGATTCATGTGAACCTCCCTCAAACTACTCTAAACAAACAGTAAACAGAGAGTTGTGCTCACACTTCCAGTTGGTACACATCCACCAGGAGATAGGTGGTGATTGTCTGAGAATACACCAATATACAACTGTCAATAAAATATAAATACAATACCACAATGTCTCAGAGAAAACAGGCAATTTTAGTTTACACAAAGAAACAAGATACAACTTGTTTGTGAAGAACTTTTTTCAGATGAAACGAAGGAAATCATAGACAAAACTATAGAAGAATTCAGGAAACACACTGGGAAAATAAGTGAAAAAAAAAATTACAGCAATTAGAAAGCCATAAAATTTACATTAAGACTTTAGAAATAGATAATGCACTAAAGGACCAAGACATGGAATTGAATCAATGGAAGGCTGAATTACTGAACTTGGAGAAAAATATCTCAATATTCATCTGCTAGAGGAACAATCATAAAAAGAGCGAGATAATTTGAAGAAAGCCTAAGATTTATGTGGAGACTATCAGTAGAAATCACTTGTTGTTGTTGTTAAGTGCCGTCGAGTCGGTTCCGACCCATAGCGACCCTGTACAGGGTTTCCGAGGGTGTAAATCCTTACGGGAGTAGAAAGCCTCATCTTTCTCCCGCAGAGCGGCTGGTAGTTTCGAACCGCTGACCTTAAGGTTCGCAGCCCGATTCGTAACCACTACGCTACCAGAGCTCCTTATTGATGGTCAAATTCCAGAATAGGAAGAAACAAGAAACAAAACAAAACAGAGATCATTATCTAAGAGTTGTCAGAAGAAAACTTTCCTAACATCATTAAAGAGGAAAAAACATTCAGCCAAGAAATTGAATGAACTCCAAACAGGATAAAGTCCAATAAAAAATAGTAAGACAATATTATAATCAACTTTTCACAACCAAAAACAAGGAAAGAATACTGCGACAAGCTAAGGAAAAATGAAAAGTTACCCACAAAGGAAAATTAATAAGGCTAAACACTCATTTCTCAGCAGAAATAATGCGGGCAAGGAAAAAACGAAAAGACATATGAAAGATTCTAAAATTAAAAAAAAAAAAAAAAAATTCCAATCAAGAATACCTCCAGCCACACTATCCATCAAATGTGATGATGGAATTAGGTCACTTTCAGCTAAACAAAAATTAAAATAATTTTAAAAATCAGAACAGTTTTATAAGACTACTAAAGGGAATGTTTTAGACAGAGAACCAACAATAGCATGCAACACCCTCTGAGTAATATACATGATAGTATTACCTAGACTCAATGCAGACATAGAAATAGTCAAAGCAATACAGAGCTAACTACAAGACTTAAAAGAGAGAACCAGAGATACAAGTGAGATAAAACACAAACATGCACAAAATAAGCATAAAAGGAGAAAATAATGTAATTACAGAAGTTCAGAAGAGGAGGAAATCAAGTAGATTTCAAGAATACATACATATATACATAAATGAATAAAAATAAACATAACTGTAACCCTAAAAGGTAGATCAAGCCTACTGTTGGCTTTAGCTCAACAATTACTTCTAATACAAAATCTAGTCCTAACCATAACCCTAGAATTAAAGAAGTCCTAGGCATAGACCTAGCCATATAAGCCTAATCCTCACTTTTTTATTCCTACCCTCCCACTCCCACCCCAAGGAACATAATATATAAATCCTCAAAATCATAAAAAAAATAGCAGGTTTACTTGTCAGATAGACTGATGGAACCCAAGATTATGACCTTTGGTCACCCTTCAGATGTGGAACTGAACTCTCCCCATGGCTCAATTTTAAGCACAGCAATAAATAGGTATAGAGGGTAGCCAACAAGACTAGTGAAGTTCCTACACCATCAGTCATTCAGGATCAAAAGAGAAGCATGCATTCAATGACAAAATTCAGAAGGGTAAGGAAAAACAGAGGAATGGAAGCAAACACAGACAGGAATCGGATAAGTGATGCTATATGCAAGATACTATAATCACTGACATGAAAAAAATTAATGATTTGTTGTGCATATCAACAAACTATAGACTTTGTATGATTAGATCATACAAACTGATTATCTGTAATCCTCCGTTAAATTCACAATAAAAGTTTTAAAACAATTACTGAACAAGAAGTAATACAATTTCTGATGGAAATTGGGCAACAGGTATTAAAAAGCCAAACACAGTTATAAACTGAAGTTTTGCAATCTTTCTTATTCCATGTTTTATTTGCAGGAAAGACAAGTTTTTAGCAACAGAAAAATTTGTCTTTGAAAATACCTCCTGTCACCATGGAACTTGATTGCCAAAAATGGCTTTTAGTATGGATGAAGGCAATAGTTTTTGTGTCAACTTTCCTAAGCTAGGATTTCCAGAGGCTTAATACTTGAAATGTGTTTATTCCCGTGGTTCTGATACCTAATATAGGCATATTTAACTCTATAATTCTATGATGAATGTCTATGAGCAGTCCATCAATTGAAAGGATGTTTCAATGAGGTTATGGTCTAGTCTTAATATAATAGACATGTGGAAAATGCCCTCGCTGTCTTCCACGGGGGAACTGGAACTTTAAATTGTAAGTCATTTCTTTGATAACAAACCTTATATATATGAGTGAGTCAAAAATAATCTGCACTGTGACATTAGAATTTATTTTAATCAAATTTTAGAAAAGAAAAATTCATAAGTTTTCAACATAATCTCCTTGGTTTTCAATGCACATTGTTCATCTGTTAGCCAGCTTTCATATTCTCTTATAAAAAAAGTTTCAGGATTGGTCAACAGTGTGGCAAGACCTGGGGACTCTTGGGCCCAGAGTCAGTGACATAGCCACAGTGGACTAGAATGGAAAATGAAGTGTTCAGCTCATTAGAAGAGAGGGCATATGCATAAGAACATACACACTTGCAGATAATACCCACTTGACCTGGCTTCAATGAGTGTATTATCAGAGCTCAACTAGAAAAAGAAAGAAGAGAGGAAAAAAAAAAAAAAAAAAAGAGTAATCTGATACAATTTCATGAACTTGACCTACACCTATGGATGCAGTAGCTCAAAAGAGGGAACAAATCTTTACAGCGAGGATCATTCCCACCCCCTCCATACACGAAGTAGACAGGGATGGGCAACTTGGACATTGGCTACCCAAAATTGGTGGTGGTGGTGGGTACAAAGACAAGAAGTGACTGGCTTACATGTTTTCAAGAGGAGCCAAGATCTAGAGGGTGTGGAGGAAGGTACAATCTCCACTGAGTAGTATCTAATCTGTCTGGGTGGAGCTGATGAAAGTAGATGCAGATAGGTCTCTTGTGATGCAATAGTGAATAATTGTTATCAGGACTGGCTGTGAGGGTTGGAAATGTAAAGGTAGAAGCTTTGTAGCAAAAGGAGGGGAATGGTTGACTTTGCAGTCTAAGAGCGGAGGTCCCTGGGACCATCAAGGGAGAAGAGTGAAGTGCGGGACCCTACCCAGAGAAGCAGTGATGCCAGGGAAGGAGGCAGAGGCGATGACATGGAGAGATGGAGTGCCTGGGGACTTTAGACCCAGAGAGGGAGAGGGGCTGTGTGCTGATGACTGGGGATAGGCTTGCAGGGTATACCCTTTGGTTGGTTGATGATGCATGGAGGGGATTGAACCATGACAATGAAACATTATACGATAGGATGAATATAAAGCTAATATCCCATGTAAATCATCACATAATTCACAATAAAACAGCTAAAAATAAAATAGCATGAACAGCTATAAAAAAAAAAAAAAAGTTTCAGGCTGAGTTGTTGTTGTTGTTGTTGTTATGTGCCATCGAGTTGGTTCCGACCCATAGCGACCCTGTATAGGGTTTCAGAGGGTGTAAATCTTTACGGAGTTCAGGCTGAGTGGAGAACCATAAATACACCACTGTCCTCATTTATTCAACAGAGATGAGTCTTCAACCTTGAAGGATTGCTTTCAGGGGATTAAACAGGTAAAAGTCCAATGAAGAAAGATCAGTACTATAGGGAGGATGCTTTGACACCTCAATACAAAGTTCTTGCAGAGTGTCACCAGTGTAGGCAGAGGTGTGTGGACATGCATTGTCATGCAAGATCACAATTCCCTTGCATTTAATCCCAAATTTAGGCTCCAGATCTTCAGTGAGCATTGTTAATTATTGTTGAATGTTGAAACTTTTTCCTTATAATGTACCAATATTGGTCCTTGAGAATCCCAGAAAACTGTAAGCATCACATTTTCAGCTGATGAGTGACTTTTGAACTTTTTCTTGGTTGGCTGTTGAGAATGTTTCCGTTCTACACTTATTTACTGTCAGGCTCACAGTGATGAATCCATGTCTTGTCAACATTAATGATTTTTTTTTAGGAAACTTACCTTACTTCATATATCTGTCCAAATTTTGTTTGAAGATGTCGACTTTAACCTCTGCACAGAAATGACCTTGAATAGAAAGTTCTGATAAGACAGTACAGCCAACAGAAGTTTTAATATAACTGGAGTGCAGATAATTTTTATTTATTCTCACATATATGTTTCACTGGTTTTGATTCTCTAGAAAGCCTAGCCTAAGATCATGAATAATTCAGAAGAACAATAAATATATGACAATCATAATCTGCTTAAAAATAGCTCAGAGTATTTTCCTGTATACTGCCTGTGTACTGATACAATTAAAAACTAAAGAGGAAGAGTTGATATTATTTAACAAGCTTAAAGAAAAAATCATTAAGAGGATACAAATGATCTGCTATTAAAAGCAGGATTTTCTGGCATTGCATTAATCTTGCTACTTGATTAATTTTCTATGCACATTTGATATTTTATAAAATCAATTTAATTGTTCTACCTATCTGGCTGTAAAAATAAATTTTCAAATAATTTTTCATGGTCCAATTAAGTTTCTCTAGTTTTTAACTATCTTGGATAGAGTACATGCCTGCTTGATATAATTTAATTCATAATCACAAAATAACATGACCCAAGAGCCCATTTCTTCACTGACAGATATAAATTGCCTTATGAGTTTGTAAAGTATAAATAAAATAGTATACCACAACATACATGCCATATTAGAGCAATGAAATACTATTAGCATAACATAATTCCACCCTACTGAGGCAAGATAAAGCACAGTGTCAAGAAATCCAGCAGGATTCATTTTTATTGAAAATATAAATGCTTACTTCACAAAAAAGACAAATAATACAAATTAGGGGTTATCAAGCTGTTATCAATAATAATAAAGGCAACACATACAATGTGATTCATTAAGAGTATTTCACATATTAATTATAGAAATTTTTATGTTTATAATTTGTTTGCTATTGTGCTTTTTCTGGACATGAATAACAAATTTAAATAAACTACAAGTACAGGGACTACTTTTACAATATATTCAAAACAATTTCCCTGACACACTACAAAACAATTTAATCAGTAACAAATCGTTTAAATAGAGGAAGAGAGGTAAGAAAGATAATATATTATGGAGTCCTGGTGTGGCATTATGGGATAAAGCACTGGGTCGAAGGTTGGTTTGAAACATAAGTTCAGTGGTTCAAGCTAACCAGCTACTCCTTGGCAACCCTATAGAGGGTCATTATGTGTCAGCACCAACTCTAGGGCACCACCACTATCAAAAACAACATATATGTATGTTGTTGTTGAATGCCATCAAGGCAGTTTTGACACATAGTATAGGGTTTCCAGTGAACAGTGGTGAGAAATGGTGGTCATGTTCTTACCTCTGGTTTTCTAACTCTGATTTTCCAGGTCTTTGCACCTTTCATTATAATACCTGATTTTGTCTTCTTGAAATTTTCTGTTCAGATCTCTTCACATCCCTATTTCTTCCAATTTCTTAAGCATTTATACTCAAGACAGGAAATTTCAGGATCTCTTCTGATATCTATTTTTGGTTTTTCTTTCTTTCCTGTCTTTTTAATGACCTTTACTTTCTTTCCATATGATGTTCTTGATGTCATTCCACAGCTCTTTTGGTCTTTGATTGTTAGTGTCTATTGCATAATATCTATTCTTGATATGATCTGTGTATTGGGACATCTCAATGTCATATATAGGCTCTTGTGCCCTTGTTTTATTTCTTTATTTATTTTTCAGCTTCAGCCTTAATTTACTTATGAGCAATTGACAGTCTGATCCACAGTCTTGCCCTGGCCTTATTAAGGCTGATGATATTGAGCTTTTCCACCAGCTCTTCCTACATAGGCAATCTATTTGATTCCTGTGTATTCCATCTAGCGAGGTCACGGGTTAGTCACTTTTTACATTGTTTAAAAAAGGTATTTGCAATGAATACCAATTTGCATTGGTCTTGCAAAATTATATCATGTGATCGACAGTATCATTTCTGAAACAAAGACCGTATTTTCAAACTACAGGCCCTTCCTTTTTATTTGCAACCTTCACATTCCAATTATCAGTAATTATCATTTCATGCTGTTTGAAGTTTTATCTATTTCATACAGAAGGAGTTGATAGAATTCTTTAATTTCATCATCACTGGAATTAGTTATTGGTATGCAGATTTGAATAATAGCAGTATTAACTGTTCTTTCTTGTAGGTGTGTGAACATTATCCTATTACAGACTGCACTGTACTTCAAGATAGATCTTGAAGTGTTATTTTTGATGACGAATGCTACCTCATTGCCCTTCAATTTGCCATTCCCAGCACAGCATACCATAAGATTGTCTGATTCATTGTTGTCTATCCCAGTTCACTTCATCTCACTTACCTTCTAGGATAATGATATTTATGCATTTCAATTCATTTCTGACAACTTCTAATTTTTCTAGATTCATACTTTGTGCATCCCATGTTCTGATTACTAATGGTTGTTTGCAGCTGTTTCTCTGCAATTTGAGTTGTGCCCAACCAGTAATTGAATATCTTATAAGCTTTACTCCATTTGCACCAGCTATACTTTGAAGATGTAGCTCTTCCTCAATAGTGACTTCCAACCTGAGGCGCTCATATTCTGGTGCTCTATTTGACAATATTCTACTGCTATTCATAAAGATTTCAGTGGCTAAATATTCAGAAGTAGTACACCTGTCCTTCTTAGTATGCCTTAATCAGGAAGGTCCACTGAAGCCTGTCCATCATGGATGTTCCTGTTGGTATTTATTGTGAATTATGTAATAGTTTACATGGGAGATCATTAGTCTTGCATTCATCCTATTATGTATCGTTTCATTGCCATGGTTACAATCCCCTCTATGCATCATCAGCCAACCAAAGGATA
>NW_006408561.1:8864379-8874428 GCF_000296735.1 Chrysochloris asiatica | reverse complement strand
CATATTGAAGGATCTTGTTTTCTTATCCATTCTACCACTCTCTGTCTCTTAACAGGTGCATTTAATCCATTTACATTCAGTTTAATTATTGATAGGTATAGAATTATTTCTGCCATTATGTTTGTTTTTTTGTGGTGTAGCTGCTTTATTTGTTCTGTGTGTCTTCCTTTGTTGAGGTCCTGCTTTTTGTGTTCTTTATGGTGAGTTTCCTCACAGTTTTAATGTTTTTATGTTCTTCTTGGATTTTCATTCTCTTGGTGTGTTGTGAAGTGCTAATTTTCTTTGAGGTTGCCGTATAGTCTATTAAATTTTCTCTCCATTTAGTGCAGTCTATTTTATCCTGTAATCAACCTGAGCTTCTCACCATCTGGATGTCTGTTCTTTCATGTTTATCTTCTTTTACATTGTAATTGTTTTGATCATAGAATGACCTCCCAGATTCTCTGAGTTTATTCCTATACTTTTGTTCTTTTCTTGACTCTTCCTTCTGTTGATTTAATTCTGGGAAGTGCTCCCACGTATGTCAATCTCTAGTTGTTGTCTGTTCTTGTTGGTTCTCAGTCCACAGAACTCTCTTTAGGATGTTTTGTTGTTCAGGGTTGGCTTTGGCAAAATCCCTTAGCTTCTGTTTATCCTGGAATGTTTTGATTGCACCGTCATATTTTATTGCTAGCTTTGCTGGATAAAGAATTTTGTGTTCACAATTTTTTTTCTTTTAGTGTTTTATCTATATCTCGCCATTGCCTTCTTGCTTGCATGGTTTCTGCTGAGAAATCAGAGGTTAATCTAACTTGCTTGGCTTTGTATACAAAATTCTGTTTTCCCTAGCTGGTTTCAGGAGTGTCTCCTTATCTTTGATTTTAGAGAGCTCGATTATGATATGTCTCAGTGATTTTCTTTTGAGGTCAATCCTTCCTGGGGTTCATTGAGCTTCTTGAATTTTATCTTTTCACTTTTCAGGATGTTAGAAAAGTTTTCTTCCAGAAGTTCTTCTAGTATTTCCTCTGTGGATTTGTGTGATTTGCCTTGTTTTGGAATGCTGATAATTCTTAAGTTATTCCTCAACATCTTGTCCAACATGAATCTCAGACCTTCTTCAGATTTTTTATTCTTTTTTTATGTTTGCTCTTCTATTTAGTGGTATTGAGAGATTTGTCTTCCAGCTCACTGGTTCTGCCTTCCATCTCTTCTATTCTACTCCTTTGCTCTTTCAGAGTGTTGTCTATTTCTGATATTCTATTATTGATCATTTGAGCCTCTTTCTGTAGGTCTTGAATTGTTTCCAATGCTGTATCTATCTTATTTAATTGTTCCTTTAGCGCTTTCCTGACTTCTTCCTTATTTTTCTCAACTCCATTGTAAAGTGTTTTGAAACATTGTATAATTATTTTTTCTGAATTCCTTTTCAGGTATTTCCAAGGCCTGACCTCCTTCCAGAATGGAATCCAGGTCTACCTCTAGGTCATTTGTCTCAGACATTTTATCTTGCTTCTGGACTTGTGCTGATTTGGTCATCTGCGTTTGCTTCTTGGACATGTTTAATGTTTATCTGTGGCCATAATATTTAATTGAGTGTATGTTTTGGCATTTTTTTATGCTTTCTGATTGCCTCTAGGTAGATGTAAGCAGGATGTAGGCTTCCCTTTTCACCCTTCTTATTGCTTAACTCAGAGTAATTTTCACAGGTGTTGTCTTTTTCCCTGGTATATGAAAGTTGGTACTGGTTCTTGCCTGGGTTTTGGCATTTTATAGAGTGTGAATGTAGCTTGACTATATGGCAGAAGTTGCTGACTCTTCTTAGGTAATACAGGGAAAGAAAGAGTCCCCAAAGGGTAGAAGGGGAGCATAAAACAGCAAAACAGCAGCAGCAAAAAAAAAAAAAAAGAAAGAAAGGAAAACAACAACAACAAAACTAGACTGAATAATTGAATAATATGCATTCCATTACATGAGGTAGATCCAGGAGTATAGTTACCTTTTATGTTGTGAAGAAAAGGTATTTTTGATGAAAAAAAAAATTGATCTTGAAAAATTCTATCATGTGATCTCCAGCATCATTTCCTCAGCAAGGCCCTGTTTTCTAACTATGAAACCTTTTTCTTTGTTTCCAACTTTTACATTCCAATCACCAGCAATGATCAGTGTACCTTCATAGCATGTATAATCAATTTCAGACTAAATAATTTGGCATAATTCTTCAATATCATCCTCACTGGCTTACTGGTACATGTGTAAACTTGAATAATAATAGTATTAATTGGTCTTTCTGTAGAGTTATGGATATTATCCTATCACACACAGCATTATGCTTCAAGATAGATCTTAACTTTTTTTTTTCTTTTTAATGATAAATATTAAACTATTCCTCTTCAACTTGCCATTTTGGCATAGCAAGCCACATGATTGTCTGATTCAAAATGTCCAATTCCTGTCCATTTAAGCTCACTGATGCCTAGGTTGTGGAGTCCTGGTATGGCACTGTAAGTTAAGCACTTGACCACAAGGTCCATTTTAAACATAATGCTCGTGGTTCAAACTTACCAACCACTGCTTGGAAACCCTATACGGGGTTGCTATGAGTTGGAACTGACTCGATGGCACATAACAACAACAATGCCTAGGTTACATACATGTGTTCCATTCCATTTTGACAACTTCCAATTTTCATAGATTCATACTTTACATTCCAAGTTCTGATTATTAACGGATGTTTGCAGCTCTTTCTTCTCATTTTAACTTGGGTAACATAAGCAAATGGAGGTACTGAAAGCTTAGCTCCATCCACATCTTTAAGGTCAATACTACTTTGAGGAATCAGCTTTCCCCATTCATATTTGGAGTGCCTTCCAACCTGAGGGGCTCACATTCTGATACTATATCTGATAATGTTATGCTGCTATTCATAAGGTTTTTGATGGTGAACCATTCAGAAGTTGTTGACATCTCCTTCTCCACAGTCTGTCATAGTCTGGAAGCTCTGCTGAAACCTGTCTAATATGGGCACTCCTGCTGGTACTTAAAATTCTGGTGACATAGCTTCCAGGACCAGACTAACACATTCAAGTCACCACAATCAAACAAACTGACAGACAAGTGATGAAACAAATATAAAAGGATCCAGAAAATGAAAAGTAATAACAACCTTTAACAAAACTCCCTAAAAGTCTCCTTTTTGTCCTGAATAATGTAACTATTTGAAACAAAAATAAAAGTTAGCAAGAAAATCTTTGGTATTCTTCAATTCAATTAATTTCTGTCACTCTCAGACTTCCCAATGACTGACTACATTATATCATCCATTATAATGGCAAACTGTTTGTTGATGTTGTTACATGCTGTTGAGTCAGTTCTGGCTCATAGCAACCCTATATAGGGTGTCCAAGGAGCAGCTGGTGAGTTTGAACCACCTACCTTGTGGTTTGCAGCCCAGTGCTGCTCCTACAGAGCTATGCCAGGGGTCTGAATGGCAACATTACACCATTAAAATTTTAACTATAATTATTTTAGAAACTTTTGTGAACTATTCTATCTGTTTGAAAGCTGAGATAAATGAGGCCATTAATACTTAAATGATTTCTGTTCCACATGGCAATTTCAAAAGGAATGAAAGCATACATTTGAGGTTATGAATAAAGAAAGAGTTAATATCACAGCTCTAGCACATAGGCAAGGGAGAATGTGTTCTTGAATTTGAGACTTATTGAAAGGTCATTGAGATGAGGAACATATGATGTGACTCTGTCAAAGAAAGGGCAAAGCTCAGATTTCTAAGAGTAGTGTTTTGGATAAAACAGGATCATAAAGCAGTTTGGGGGGAGGGGAAATCTGTATTAAGAAACCATAGATTCTTGATATGCTTTGATTTTCAGTGCAAATTTCATTAAAGATTTTATGCTATGTAATAAGAGAGCATATTGTCATCTTTCCCTATGTTCCTCCTAATATATGACATCAATAATGTCTTTAGTCCCTCAATTAGAAATTGTGTTGCACATGCAGGCTGTTTCAGAGAGGTCTCAAGATCTTAGGTAACCACAAAACTACTGAAATGAAGACCCCAATCAGTAACAGTCACCTCTCCATGGGTTCTATATTCATCCAGTGGAATTGAGTGCTATATATACACTAGATGGATACATAGTGTTGGAAATGTGAAAGACATTGTTGTTGCTTTTGTTCTTACATGCCGTGGAGTTGGTTCTGAGGCAGGCAGGACTGCAGAAATAGGCACTGGCCCGCTTGTCCCTCAGGCTCAGACCTTATTCCAGGAGCAGAGTTCACATTCTAGGAACTAAGCGACAGACCACCTTAGCCTCATGTGATTACCCAGGCTAATTTCTTGGCGCTGTGGGTTAATGCGTCAGATGGCAAAGCCGTTTGAACCGAAAGGGTTGGAAGTTCAAGCTCACAGCTGTTCCTCGGACACCCTATACAGGGTCGTTATGGGTCGGAACCGACTCGATGACACTTAACAACAACAACACCCACCTCCAGGAGGGAACAAAGCCCGGAGCTAATGTTAACCTGCTTCTGCTTCCGTAACTGCTCACTTGAATGCTCACACGCTCTTCCCTGCCTTGTGTTTGAATTTGCCAATTTCACGTAGCCCCGTCTCACTGTTGGCTTCACTAACGAATCCTAAACAAACTCATGCATGCACCCTCCATTCCCTATAAAACACTCTATAAAAGGGAAGACGGGGCTCAGTCTCTGGATATGAATCCACTGAGCCACGCGCCATCATAATAAAAGTCCTTCCTTTGTTACAACCCGCATGGCATTGGCAACGCCTTCAGAACAACTCCGGTAACATTTCTGACTCATTGATACCTTGTATAGAATTTCCAAGGACCCACTGGTGGGTCTGAACTGCCGACCTTAAGGATAAGCAGTCGACTGCTTATCCTACAACACCAAGTTGGTTATTACAGAAAACAGAGAGAAAACAATAGGAACAGTCCATATGTGTCAGCTGCCTCTAAAGCCTATCTGTGGGCAGGAAGGAGATTACTCTACACATATCCCACTTTGCACCATAAGTGAAAAACCATCTTAAAATGACCTACTCATATATCGCAAAATATAATGTTCAATGTTATGTCACTATAATCTGTGGCTCAGGTGACAGCAGGTGATCCAAGCACCCAACAGGGAGCTGGCTTCTCTCTACATATTTTTGGTTCAGTTTGACTGCCCTTGCCTCCATTACTTTTAGTCAGTTCCTTGGGACTGCTCTGAAACACCTCCATCTCTAGGCCGACAGCTCAACTACTTATAATGTAGTATTGTTCTAAGAAGGACCAGGAGATGGCTACCATTCTTCTGAAGGGGATGGAATGGGTGGTCACTTGCATAGAGTGCCATGCATTTCTGTGGCCTTCTCATTTCCACTTGCTTCCCTATCCCCCCACCCAACATCTCTACCCACCTCTGTTGTGTAGAACCAATTTTCCTTGCACCACCTGTGTTACTGTTTTCAAGTCGACTAGGGTTTCTGTCTCCTTTGAGACTGTTGTAGGTCTCAACTCCTTTTGGTGATGTTGCAGCTCTAAGAGTGTTACTGCTGTTGCTATTTAAGTGTTAAACTTCTTGTTCAGACTTTTGGTCTTTTACTTTCTGCTGCTATCTGGACCTGTTCATTGTCTCTAGTGAAAAATTATAGCTTCTCTGCTTGGGTGTGGAAGGTTCTCAATATAGCATCTGCTCTGCTCCAGGATTTTGTTCATCAGAAGGTCTATAAACCCTTCTGTGGAATCAGCCTTTTAAATCCTCTTGACTACGTTGCAACTCAACCAACACTTGAGTATCCAGGGGATGCCAATGAACACTATGGTAGCTTCTCCAGTCAACCTGGAGTCCAAGTTGTTTTATGTGTCACATAAGTGTCAAAATTCGAGAACAAAAGTCATATAAGGGAGCTCAGAAAACCACCGAAAAGATTAGTAATATACTTATATTTCACAGTCTTTAAAAAAAGTCTTATGTGAGATGATGCCATTAGAAGATCTATACTTCCAACCTTTCCATTTCCAGCTCCACTCAGTGTCAACTATTTATGAACTACATAAAAAGTGGTTATGGTGGTTTTGTGCTATAGAGTCAGTTCTAACTCATAGAAACCCTATAGAGGGTTTCTGAGGCTGTACATCATTACAAGAACAGAAAGTCTCATCTTTCTTCCAAGGAAAAGCTGGTAGTTTCTAACTGCTGACTTTAGGTTAGCAGCCCGATATGTAACCACTATGCCACCAGAGCTCCTTATGAACTACACGACTGCTTCTATTATTGTCAAGTTAGTCAGTTTGTACTCTAATCCAATGCAAATCTTCTGCATTTTTCCACTGTGTTAAATATAACTATTAAAAATAAATGAATAAAAACATTTTTCTTATTGTGATTATTTAATTATTTTCACTACTAGACAGAAAGAATTCTGATACTATATTTTTTCTCTATGTGGATAATGTAGAGTACTACAAACAGACAACCTTCTCATCTAACAATTTGTTATTCATCAGTGTCTTTTGATTGTGTGTCTATAATGCTAGAAGCTATGCTACAAGTATTTTAAATACCGGAAGGGGAATCCACAGTGAACAGGTTTCAATGGCACTTCCAGAGTAAAACAGACTAGGAAAAAGGAGAGGCAGACCACTTCTGAAGGGTTAGTCACAGAAAACTTTATGACTTCTAAGGGAATATTTCTAATATAAGGCCAGAAAATAAGCTCCTTAGGTTGGGAGGTACTTAGAACATACTGGGGAAGAGCTGCCTTCTCAAAGTAGAGTCAACTTCAATGACATGAAAGGAGCAAAGTTTTGGGGACCTTTATTTTTTTGATGGAGCACAGCTCAGAATGAGAAGAAACCATTCCAAAGATCTATTCATAATCAGAATGTGAAGTTTAAAAGGTATGAATGTAAGAAAATTGAAAGTTGTCAAAAATGAAATGAAATAGATAAAAATTGTTATTAAGCATTAGTGAAACGAAATGGGTAGGTATAGGTCATTTTGAATCAATCAGATGTGACTAGAATTACAATTTGAAGAGAAATGATTTCATATTCATTATTAAAAAGAGTATTTCAAGATCTATCTTGAAGTACAATCCTTTCACGGAGAAGACTGTACTTCACATACCTACCAGGAAAACCAGTTGATATGACTATCATTCAAATTTACATACCAACCACTGAAGCCTAAATGAAATTTAATTTTACTAAATTCTTCAGTCTGAAATTGGCCAAACTTATAATCAAGATTCATTGATAATTAATGGTGATTGGCATGCAAATGTTGGAAACTAAGAGGAAGTATAAGAATTAGGAAAATATGACCTTGATGGTAGAAACAATACTTGAGATTAGATGATAGAAACTTATAATATCAATGAAGTCTTCATCGCAAATATCTTCTTTCAACAACATAAAAGGCAACTATGTATGTGACCTCACAGATGGAATGCACAATCTCCGCTGCAGTTCATAAGGTTTTCAGTGGTTAAACATTCAAAAGTAGTCGGCCTCTCATTTTTCCTAGCTGTAGTCTGGAAGATCCCTTGTAACCTGTCCCCAGTGGTGACACTACTGGTATTTAAAATACTGGAGACGTAGGTTCCAACATCATAACAGCATACAAGCCACCACAGTATGACAAACTGACAGAGAAATGGTTAAAGCAGAGAATATCAGAAAGATGAACACTTGTGCTTTGTTGCCTATGCTAATGCTTTGGACTGGGTATTCCAGAATTCTTAAATGTGCTCATGAGGAACCTGTAAATAGATAAAGGAAGCAATCATTCAAATAGTACAAGGAGATACTGCATTGTTTTGAAGCAGGAAAGATGTGCACCAGGATGTATCCTTTCACTGTACTTATTCAGTCTGCATGCTGAGAAAATAATCAAAGAAGCTGGATTATATGAATAAAAACATAGCATCAGGAATAGAAGAAGACTCATTAACAGCCTGAGCTATGTAAATGGTACAACCTTGTTTGCTGGAAGTGAAGAGGACTTAAAATATTGAAGTATGCATTATACCCTCTTGTAAATAAAACAAAAATCCTCACAATTTGGACCAATAAATAGCATGATAAATGGAGACAAGGTTGATGTTGTCAAAGACATCATTTTGCTTGGATCCACAATCAACACTCATGGAATTAGCAGTCAAGAAATCAAATGATGTATTGCATTTGTCAAATCCACTGCAAAAGACTTCTTTAAAGTGTTCAAGAGCAAAGATGTCAGTTTGAAAACTAACGTTAGCCTGACCCAAGTCTTGATATTTTCAGCCACCTCATATACATGAAAAAGTTGGACAATGAATAAGGAAGACCACTGAAGACTAGATGCATTACAGCTGTAGTGGTGGCAGGAATACTGAAAGTACCATGAACAGCCAGAAGAACACACAAATCTATCTTTGAAGAAGTGCAGCCAGATTGTTCCTGAGAAGCCAGCATAAAAAGACTTTGTCTCTCATACTTTAGATGTGTTGTCAGGATAGACCAATCCCTGGAGAAGGACATCATACTTTGTAGAGTAAAAGGTTGTCAGAAAAGAGTAAGACTGCTAATGAAATGGATTGACACAATAACAGCAACAATGGGCTCAAACATAACAACTGTGAGTACAGCGTAGAACCCAGCAGTGTTTGGTTCTGCTGCATTGGATTGCTATGAGTCAGAACTAACTCTATAACACCTTGCTACAATAGTGTGTATGAGGCTGTGAGTTAGTTGTTTGGATGTCTAGGCTAGCAGTTTGAATCCATTGGTTGCTGATTTGGAGAAACATAAGGCTATCTGCTCCTTCTAACATTTATAGTGTCAGAAACCCTATATTAGTTCACTGTGAATCTGCATCCATTTGATAGTGGTGATTGTGGTTTAGGTATGGGCTTAGTTTTTATTTTGAGGCCTTAGGGACATTTGAGGTATAATTATTCCTGCATGAAAATGTAGCTGATAATTTTATTAAAAGTCTGCCTTTAGTTTTAACTGTCAGTCCATGTTTTAGTTTTATGAATTATGAATTATAAATTCAAACATTTATGTTTCTCCTGAATTTTGCATTTTAAATTAATTTTTTGTTTTTCTATAAATGTTTAAATCTTTTAAATCAGTCCTCCCTGTGGAGAACTCAATCCTCTCATTCCTGGAACTTTACTGTTTTTATAGGACAATGCAGCTATTTTCTGGATCCCACGACTTTAGTTCCTCATTTACTTGCTGATTTTGCTAAAGATAACCTTAAGTTACTTCTGGAGAAAGAATATAAAGGATGAATCTCTATTTTCACTTTTCCAATTTGCATTGCTCCTTGAGATTCTCATTCTCATATAAAGTCATAAAAGCTTGAATGAATTGGATCTCATCCCGTTTCTTTTCTCTTTTTATTTTGAAACCACTAGTTGATGATTAAAATTACTTTTCCTCACACAAAACATATTCTGTTATATTTACCTTAATTACTTGTAAAAGATTTGTTTTTAAGGTTGTTATAAATACAAAATCCTCTGGTAAAATGAAATTATTTTATTAATCATGCACAGCATGAAAATTTTTTAGGGCAACTATTAAAAACCAGAGTACAAACCATTGGCAAGAAGCAGTTTTACTTAGAAGAGAAAAATAACTGATATATTAGATTGCCTTATGTTTTTGACACAAAAACAAAAGCTTAAGCAAAGCACAGCGTCCTGCCGCGATGTTGTAGGACAAGCATTGGACAAAAAGGTCATTTGAATCTCAAGGTCAGCAGTTCAAACTTACTAGCCTCTCCTCAGAAACCCTATACAGGATCACTATGAGTTGGCATTTAATTGTAACAACAGACAAATCATGCACTCAGAACAAAATGAAACAGGAAAAAAAATATTATACCCAGTTTAAAACTCAAGTTTATAAAACATCATAACTTAAACATATGGGGAACCCAGTTTCTTAAAAGGTATACATTAATTCTTTGGTATGATGAACTCAATTTATCTTGTACCCACACAATCACAGAGAAGCTTCATTTTTTTTTTTTTTTTTTTTTTT
>NW_006408561.1:8857488-8864117 GCF_000296735.1 Chrysochloris asiatica | reverse complement strand
AATAAATAAATAAATAAATAAATAAATAAATAAATAACCCTCTGAATTACTTAATACTTATTCTAGGGATGCATTCTGGGGTGGTTGTCTGATTATCCCTTCTTTAGGCAACACTTACATACTCACATGTTCTTAATCAGAACTAGGTGAAAACCAGAAACATTTCCAAAACTAGAAATATTTTCAATATCATAACCTAATCAAACTTGAACAAATTCAGAACCTGAACAAAACCATAATTTGTACCTAGATAAAACCAGAACCAGACTAGGACTCAATTCATGCTCTTCTGTGATCAAAAGAAATAATGGCGATCATTCCTGGACTTTAACAACTCAGAAACACACTCACAGAGATGTCAAGTATAGTCAAACATTAATATCCAAGAGGGTAGATTATAGTTATGTCTTTTCCATCACAGTGAATTTCAATTTTCTTATTATATGACTCTTATAATACAAAGTGACTTACCTAAAAGAAATCTTAAACAAGGCTAGATTTTTGATTCTCAAAGAATTTCTTGTCTCATGCTAGTGACCACCTGAAGTTCAGGTAAATGACTTAACTCTTTCTCTTGAAAAAAATGTTTAATGTATTCTGTGACCCAGAGGAATGACAGACCACAAAGAGGGTGTCCCATTCTCCAGTCATGCAGACCTATAAGGCCTATTGTCCCATCTGGGGTGCCAAAAGTGTAAATAAACAAAAAGTGACCCCTGCCCAGTACACACAGAAATACAACCTCTGGACATTGGTCTTCGAGAAAGAGAAAGTTTAATGCAAAGTGCAGAACAAGAAGAATGGTTCCTCAGCTCTGGCTCCACAAATCTGGGGCTTTTCAGATGTAGAAGTGAAACGGATAAAAAAATTAAACATTCACAAATAGGATTGAGATAAGACTGGCGATGGATTGAATGTATGTATGTTTTAATTTAAATGGCCCTGGAATTTTGAATTCACTCTGCAGACATACAAGAAGCACTTGGAGTTTTATGCTCCAGAAACCAGGAAGTATTGCTGGGGAATTTAATAAGTTAGTTCTTTGTGTAGGAGCTCAAACTGGTTGAGACAGGTTTCGGCTGATTATCTTCTGATTTGAAGGACCCACCTTCTGGTTCAAACCTACTTTGTGGTATAGGGCCTATACAGGGATTCCTAGGAGTGGTTACTGACCTTGCAGTTCAAACCGACCTCACAATCCAGTGCATTAATTCACAGCACCACAATGTGACTTCACGATAATAGAAAAGCTAAATAATATGATAACATTAGCCTCATATAAGGTGGTTTTGCAATCAGGTCTTATTGTTTGTTTATAATCTTCCAAACCTTCCCTATCTCTTTTCCATTAACATGTGGGGAAGAGTTAAAGTTGTATTCCAAAGTGTTACTGGGACCATAGGATATGGTGTGAGAAGTAAAATATCTTTGAGTGTGGGACAAATATTTAAGTTCACATGAGTTAATTTCTGGAGACATTGTTCGAGCATTCATTTGTTAACTGAAAGGTTAACAGTTGGAACCCATAAGTCACTCTACTAGAGAGAGCTGTGGTCATCTGTTTCCATAAATATTACAGCTTTGGAAACCCAATGGGCAGTTCTAATCTGTTCTGTATAGTCACGATTAATTGGGATAATGCAGTAGACCGAAAAGTTGGTTTGAGTGAAAAGGTCGGTGGTTCAAATTCACAAGCCACTTTTTGGAAACCCTATTCAGGGTCACTATGAGTCAGAACCAACTCAACGGTACTTGACAACAACAACAACACAATTGGAAGTGACTTAATTGAATTTCTTTTTTAGATTTAGTTTTAAAATACATGCTTTTTAATAATAACTTTTATATACCTTAACAATTATATAGTTACTCATCTTACTCATGGTATTGGATATGATGTTTAGTCTAATACTAAAAGACTGACAGACCTTCAAAACCACTAGATTTAGAGCAATTTGCAAAATAAATGTGCTTGAGGATTTTTTTTTTCTTATCACACAAATTAAAAAGAACTTTGTTAAAACCAATGTTTGCAGCAATCTCATAGAACTTAGAATCTTAAATAATAAATCTGTAAAGAATTTCTAATGTTGACTGCATAAGACACTATACATTCAAAATGATTGGTATGGTCCCCTGGCTCTCATCTCACCAACAACCTAAAAATATGAAGGTCTCAGAAACTGATAGAAAATGTACAGCAACTGTCCTCTGTGAAGTACAATTGTAACTAAAACTTAAAATAATGCAAATTGTTTAAACATGGAATTTAAGCTTGAAAATAATATATTAATTTTATTTATTTATACCATTAGGCTTAGGTATAAGTATGTTGTTGTTGTTAAGTACCATGGAGTAGATTCCGACTCATAGTGACCCTGCACAGGGTTTCCGAGGCTGCAAATCTTTACGGGAGCAGAAAGCCTCATCTTTCTCCAGGGAAACAGCTGGTAGTTTCTAACTGCCGACCTTGAGCCTAACAGTCTGATTCGTAACCACTACACTACCAGAACTCCTTAAGTATAAGTATATATGAGGATAAATATAAATACTATTGCTCTAACATCATAGAAACATTTAATAAACCAAAACAAATTACAAAGATAATATTTATTGACATATTTCCCATGGAAGTCTAGAT
Organism: Chrysochloris asiatica; assembly: GCF_000296735.1. NCBI lineage: Eukaryota > Metazoa > Chordata > Mammalia > Afrosoricida > Chrysochloridae > Chrysochloris > Chrysochloris asiatica. The sequence goes on along the minus strand of NW_006408561.1, from coordinate 8,861,476 downwards.
CTTAGACTCCTGGTATGGTGCTATAGGATAAGCACTAGACTGTGAACCACAGCGTTGGCTCTTCCAAACCACCAACTGCTCCTCGGAAACTCTATACAGAGTAACTATGAATCAGAACTGATTTGACAGCACTTAACAGCAACAACGAGGTCTATACACTTCTGAAGTACGTGTTTCTATCTCTCTAACCCTTCTGTGAAGAATTCTGTATTTTTCTATTTATACTACATCAAAATGGCAGCTTGGGCATCCTAGTTAGTTAAGTGCCTTCAAGTCAATGATGACTCAGAGCAACCCTGTATAGGGTTTCTGAGGAGTGACTGGTGTGTTTGAACTGCAGACTTGTGGTTAGCATTGACGTGCTTATCTTACAGTGCAACACCAGTGCCACACCAGCATCTCATTAGGATTCCTAGGCCTCCTTTTTGTTAAATGCTGAAGAGTCATAGTGACTATATATAGAGTTTCTGAGGAGCAGCTGGTGAGTTTCAACCACTGACCTTGAGTTCAAATGACCTTGAGGTCCAATGCTTCTCCTAAAGTGCCACACCAGGACTCCCCTAGACATTGTTGTTGTTGTTAAGTGTCATCAAGTTGGTTTTGACATGTAACGACCCTGTATAGGGTTTCGCTGCTTGTGACCTTGAACCACGACCCTTGCGCTTCAAACCAACATTGCAGTCCAGGACATTAACCTACTGCACCAAACCAGGACTCAATTAAAATAGTAGTTTTTGTCTTTTGGTTTTTCTTTGAGTTTGGAAACAAAAAGAAGTCTGAAAGGGCAAGATTGTGGCTGCAGGATGGTTGTGGTGAGTTTCCAACAAAATTCTTATAAGACAGTGCTTCCTGTCCATGAAGACTTAAAAGGTACATTATCATGATTGGAAGAAAAAAAAAAAAATCAATTTCTCCATGCAACTTTCCTGTTTTCTCTTTTTGTTTGTTTGTTTTCACACCAGTGCAGTTTATCGTTTTCTTAGACCTTCCTCATAATAAACTCCTATGATCATCCTGTGTTCTTCCATAGAATCCATCAAGATTAATCCTTGGAATCCCCAAAAGCTATCACCATAACCTTCAAAATAGAGCTTTCTGCCTTCAATTTATCAGATCAAGTAGCTTCCCTCAGAAAACACTGTTTTGATGGGACCTGTTTGTTGAAAGCACCCTAATGAGACTAAGACAAGTGTATTATTGAGAGAATTTATCTGCAGTCATCCACTGATTGCAGAGACATGTTTCAACACATTTTGTTTGGAATAAATACATATACATGGTAATTGGAACCATAGTAGCAATTCTTCTACATGTTTATTCAAGTATTTATAAGCAATCTTAATAAATATTTTGATGAACATAAAATTTATTTGAGAAAATAACAAAATTACTCTGTTACACTTTATTTGATGGCATTAAACTTGTTTATAAGATCATATAGATTCAAAAGTGTCTGTCATCTACTATCAAATCAACATCATGTGAGGTGACACATACAGATTGATTTGTTATTATTAAGATAAAATATTGTAGTGAAATGATGAAATTTTATTTCTTAAATTCTTAATTGTGCCATCAAGTGTTTAGATGTGTCAAGAACCAACATTAGAAGTAATATCAAAGTAGGCAAAACAACCGTTATAAGGCCATTTTGGGAGTAGATTCAAGGTCAAGCAAAGATTTGGATTCTTAAGAACCACCCAAAGCTGGAGACACAGGCTTTTAAGAGTCATTAAGTATTTAACAGTTATTAGTCAAAAGCCTCTGGAAATTTCATTTGCTACAATGAACTTTGCTTCAGTGGCTCAATAGAACAACATCTTAGGGCTTTTGATTGATTTAGTTAGGGTCACTTTGGTTTATTTAGAAAAATATGGTAACATTACATATGCCTATTTTATTGTTTGAATCTATTTGATGATACAATGATTATTTGGCTTTAAGCATTAGAGAATGCCCATATAGGCACAGTTAAAGGACAGCATATAGATTAGAAATAGTTTTATTATATTATTTTTCATTTGGCTGATCATAACATTATAAAGTTTATGTTACAATGAATTGTAATTACATATTTAAAATCTATCTCTGCAGCAAATTTTCCTATGAGGTGTAACTCGGAAGTGAGCCAGCATCTGAATGCTGATACATTTTTTATGGATCATTCAATATGCAGAGCATTGTCTCCACCACCATGCTAAAATAGCACCAGTGGAATGAATTCTGGTTCAATCAGAGAACCATCCCTACTTGAAAAGCTCCTACAACAGAGGAGATAGACAGAAATATAGAATTAAAAGTTTTAAAAATAGGTTATGACTAACCCTAAAAAGAACACTAGAAACTCTACTGCCTTCTAGTTGAGTCCAACTCACAGAAACCCTAAGGACATTTTTCTAAAGGGATTATAAGGCAACAATTGTGAGACTAGTGTTGTTGTTGTTGTTAAGTGCCATCGAGTCAGTTCTGACCCATAGCGACCCTTTGTAGGATTTCTAAAGAGCGACTGGTGAGATTGAACCACCGACCTTGCAGTTCAAACTGACTTTGCAGTTCAGCACATTAACCCACAGCAACACACAGGACCAGGCAATGTTTTAGTCTATTTCAGATAAGGTAGCTGTGGCCTGTACGTACTCAGTGGCAACAGATAACAGCAAAGTTATTATTCTTCAGCATTTGTTGTTGTTGTTGTTGTTTTCCATTATATTTGGCAAAAATTCTGTAGTCATGTGCTTATGTTGTTGTTCTTGTTAAGTCCCTTTGAGTCAATTCTAACTCATACTGAGCCTGTATAGGATTTCAGAAGAGTAGCATGTGGGTTTGAAGTGCAAACTTTTGGTTAGCAGTTGAGTGCCTATCCTGCAATGCCTCTCTAGACCCCCATATAATTATATGTCCACAATACTAATATAAATGTTATATTGCATATGTATATTAAATATTTGATAAATACACAATATATAATTTAAATGTATATAGAAATCTGCATTTTAATTAATATATATTGTAAGTCTAACTCTATAGAATAAGAGGAAGAATTACTTCACAATATGCTGTAAAAAATATAAGGAAAATTTTTGCAAATATGTGTTTTTGCCTTAATTTAAAAGGGGATTTTACAGGTGCTAAATTAGAATATGTATTATTAAGTGTTGTATAATTTCATTCCTGAGAGAACATGACTAGCACCACACACTCCATTTGAACATTTTCCTTTCCTTCTCTTTTTTAAAATTTAGTATCAACATTGGACATAAGTTATTTTTTTTAAAAAAAGTGAATTTTAAATGTACTCAATATAATACTTTATTGAGAGAAGTTCATTATGTACTCAACATCTAATTCACATTAAATGAAGACAGACATTTACCAGGCATTATGTAAAGTAGAGGTCTTTTTCTCAATACTGACATTTATTCTGAGAACTAAATGTAAAATTGCCCTGTGATCTTTGGTATCTATCTTTCTAAATTTAAAAATAATTGTGTAGGGTATTACTAGGCTTACTGGGCTGACAAGAAAAACAAGAATGAAGGAAAACACAAAAATGGATGTCAGGAAAGACTATGAAACTTAATCTTGTACATAAGTATTTAAAGCTAATGGAAGAAGTGATAAAGTAAAAAAGCTAAATAGAAGATACCAATGGGTAGCTCACAGAAGACAAAGTAAAATACTACCATAAAATGTTCAAAGAGATGGAGTTAGAAAATCAGAAGGGGAGAACACTCTATATTTATCAAACTGAAAGAACTGCAGGAGAAATCCAAGGTTTGAGTTGCACTATTCAAGAATTCCACCGGCAAAGTATTGAAGCATGCAGTAAGGTTCAAAAGAAGAGAAACAAAATATACAGTCATTGTAACAAAAACAATTGAATATCATTCAGTAATTTCAGGAAGTAGCATAGGATTAACCAATTATATTGAAGGAAAACTTTCAAGCTGAAATGAAAGCATTGGCAAAAAAAAAAAAAAAAAAAAAA
>NW_006408561.1:8850379-8854011 GCF_000296735.1 Chrysochloris asiatica | reverse complement strand
GGAGCTCTCTGCTATACATCCACCCGATCCGCCATCTTGTTTGTTCTCCTTCAAATAATTTTTAACTAAAGATAATTCAAAAGCCTTTGTAGTAGTGTTTCAACAGGAAATTTTAGAAATTCAAACTGACTTCAAAAGAGCATATGGAAAAAGTTTATCATTGCTTATGCCAGACAGAAATTGGCTAAAAGTAGAGAATACCAGAATACTCTTTACCTATTATACTGGCTAAGCAAAGGTATTTGATTGTGGGGATCATTATAAATTTAGGATAACACTGTGTGAGAAATGTCGATATCAACAAAATGCAAGTCATCCAATCTGTACTCATTTTAGTGAGAGTGAGGTTTTCTTTATTCAAATTTGCAAAATTGGGTGACCAATCCAGCAGACATGGTCAGACTTGCCACATGGCTGGCCTACAAACAGTTTTATTCCCCTGTCTCAAAAAAAGCCTCCTGTCTCAATCTAGCTCGAATGGCACCCATGGTCTTAATGTGCTAGAAAAAATTTTCCTTCCCCCAATTGATCCTGCTTACATATCCCTGGGTATGAATCAACATATGTCTGGTCTAGCAATCTTGTGCTACCTTTATTCCTAAAAATGGATCATTTTGAGAGTTTCTCAAAACTGCAAACCAATGAGAATTTCAGGGCACTTTATTGCGCTCATTTCTAGTATGAACAGAGCAAGCAGATACTGCATTGCTTAAAATCATGAAACGTATGCTTCAGGATTGTATCCTTTTACCATACTTATTCAATATGTTGTGATTAAATGCTATCAAGTCAGTTCTGATTCATAGAAACACTGTATAGGGTATCAAAGGAACAGCTAGTGAGTTTGAACTGCTGATTTTTTTGTCAGCTCTCCAGTTTTTATTTGTCCTACAACATCACATCAGGACTACTATACATCATTGCTAAGCAAAGAATCTGAGAAACTGGATTATATGAAAAAATAATGCAGCATCAGACTTGTAGGAAAACTCATTAACAATTTGTGATATGCAAATGACACAATGATTGCTCAAAGTGAAGAGAACTTGAAGCACTTCCTGATGAATAACAGACTACAGCCTTTACTATGGCTTGCACCTCAACATAAAGAAGACAAAAATTCTCACAACTGGACCTATAATCAACATCTTGATAAACAGAGAAAAGTCTAAAGTTGTCAATAATTCAGTTTAATTGACTACACTATCTCATGGAAGCAACAATCAACAATTAAAACAATGCATTTATTTGCATAAATCTGCCATGATCCCCTTTAACTTGGGTTACTATAAGTCAGAATCTACACAATGGCACTTAGTAACACCATGTTAAAAAGAAAAGATCTCATGGTATTTTAAATCATTTCATATGCTTGAGATTTGTTGTTGTTGTTAAGTGCCATTGAGTCGGTTCCGACCCATAGCGACCCTGTACAGGGAGCATTTAATAAATAAACAATTAATAAAACACAGAAAAAGATATGATGCATTTGGATTATGGTGTTTGTGAAGAATATTGAATAACCATGAACAGTCAGAAGAACAAACAAATGTGTCATGAAGGAAGTACAGCCAGACTCTCCTTAGCAGCAAGGTTGGAATGATTTCATTTTACATGTTTCTATCAGGAGAAGGACATACGAACAACAGAAAAGAGGAAGACCTTCAATGAGTTGGATTGACATAAGTTGTTGCAACATTCATCTCAAACATAGAAACAATTTTTAGGATGGTGCAGACAGTGTTTCACTCTGCTATACCTACGGTCCCTATGAGTGGGAACCCAACTTGAAGGTATTTTACAACTGGGCTGAAGTGGGTTCATTTCTTTCTTTCTTTCCATTTTTTTTTTTTAGTGTCTGACTGCCTGGTGTGGCACTGTAGGATAAGCACTGTGCTGCTAACTACAAGGTGGGTGTTTTAAACACACCAGCTTCTCCTCTGAAACCCTATACAGGGTTGCTGTGAGTTAAAACTCTCTCCACCGTATTTAAAAATAATCTAGAAGCAGGAGCCATGCTGGCACAACAGGTTAGGCATTTGGGCAGCTTACTATAAGACTGGAGGATAGAAGACACCAGAAGCTCCTCAGGAGAAAGACAAAGCAGTCCTTCTCCATAAGAGTCCTGGAAACTACATGGAACACTTCCCTATAGGGTCATAATGAATCAGAATCTACTAAAAGGCATAGTGGGTTTGATTATTATTTTTTGTTTTGTTCTTTTTGCTTGTTTGTCTTATTTTACTATTCATATGGTAGCAACATAACAAAGAATCTAACTGTACAAAGAAATCTTTAAAATTTCTTATTAATTGTACATCTGTCTCATGCATATGAAGGGCTTTAAAATACTATGACTTAGATCAGGTGCACCTTAGTTCTCAAGTTGAAATTTTTCCTTTTTGACAAACCAAACAGGTCTTTTTTGGCAGATTCATCAAAAACCAAACTAAGTGCATACAACTAACTCAATTCCTGTTGTTTTTTGTTTTTTCAGTCTCAGGGCCTCCTAGTGTGGGTCTGTGGGTTCATGTGCTGGCCTGCCAAGTCAGTTTGAACAAGATCCGCAATTCAACCTCACAAGCCTCTCCATGGAAACCCCATACAGGGTGGCTATGGGTCAGAATAAATTCAATGGTACTTAACAATAACAACAACAAAACAAGGGCAAATGCTCTGTCATTTCCGATTGATAGAATTTTCTTAATTCTATCAGCAGATATAACCCTCTGTGAACGCATGGTGCTTTAATACTCCTAGATATTGTTTTTTTTTAAATAATTTTACCATATGTTTATCTTCCTGACCATGGTGAAGGCTATCGTAAGCTCCTTCACCATGAATGATTTTTCTAGAAGTTGTCATTTGACAATACATGGAGATAGTTTTGATTGTGGAATCAGATCAGTACTACTAACATCAGAGGTCAATGATGCTGCTAAACATTCTACTCTCCACTGATTATCCCCTCACAATACTACAGTGTTTGCACCAAAATATCCACAGTGCTGAAGTTGAAAACCCTACGTAGTGCAAGAGCTGTGCTTCATAGTCATGTTCTTAAATCCTTTCTCTGTCTGTGTATATTTCATGCAAACAGTGTTCAAATTCTACACAAGGTTTAATAAATATATAAAGTCAACAGTTTCATGGCATCTATACAATTTTTATATCAAGATTATTTTTCCATATATTTTTTTCCATATTATATATTTTTATAAAGTATTACTGTGTACTTTCATATATATTGCAGACTTTTTGCTACAACAAAGGAGCTCCAAATGTAACAACTTTAATAAGACATTTCTTTCCTGTCATATAAAAATCCAGAGGTGAGTGATTTAGTGGACAGGATACATGTATGCATTTAATATATCTTCTAAGTCCAATTAAGTTTTCTAAGAGCAGTTGCTCTATGTCTCTTCAGTTTAAATGGGAAACAGCAAGAAGACATACAATTCCATTAAAAAAAAAAAGATCTAGTAACCTCATAGAAACTTGGGGCCAACTGATCACACTAAAACTATAAGGAAGGATGGGTAAGTTGTCTCTTGATAGAAACACATAAGCTAGGCTAAAAATGAAGAACTTTACTTGTTTGTTTACTTATTTTTTTATTCTTTTGTTTTGTT
>NW_006408561.1:8847356-8850004 GCF_000296735.1 Chrysochloris asiatica | reverse complement strand
ATTTATTATTTAATTTAGTACCAAGATAATAGTCTTATGTAAATGAATATTTCTCAGAAAAATAAGAGTTGGTTTAATAACTTCAGTGTTTTATTATAAAGTGTTGATATTATTTTAAGTATTATTTTTAAGTGTAGATAGCAGTAGTTTATCATACATTTCTACACAAGTATTCAAATTACAAATTTCACTCATGGGACTATTATTATTGGTGAATATCTTTGTACATAGTTATGTATTCATATCTTTCATTGCTTCCTTACAGAAATTCTTAAAAATAGAATTCATGAATTGTGTGTTATGAGGATTTTGTAGCAATCTTAAATCACATCATCAAATTGCTACCTGAATTAATAATATCACAAAAATGGGCGAGACTGTATGCCTGACTAAATATTTACCAAAAATTCTATTACTGTTAAATTTTTTTTTGATTGTCTGTTTGATAGGTGAAAATGCACTGCTTTTTTATTCTTTATAAATTGCTCTTTTTGCTTATTGCAGTTGTTGTGGATTGAATTGTGTCCTGCAACATTTTTGTCAGCTTGGCTAGGCCAAGATTCTCAGTATTGTGTAAGCATTCTCCATTTTATGATCTGAAGTAATTATTCCATGTGCTATAATTCATAAACTCTAAAGTCATGGTGTAGCACTGTAAGATAAACACAAGACTGGTAACTGAAAGATCAGTGGCTCATACCCACCAGGCAGTCCTCACACACCCTGTACAAGTTTGCTGAGTGGGAACAAACTTGACACAAGTTAACAACAACAGCAATGATGTTAATGTCACCGCTCCTTTTTCAGGTTGTCATATTGTGATGTCAAGAGTGTTACAGTGATGCTGGAATGCATGTCATCATATCTATTAAATAAAAGCAGGGTGAACAGTTTTAAGTATAGTTTCCAGACTAAGACAGACTAGGAAGAAGGGGTAATGGACTGTTACTGCAGTTTCCTAATGAACACAATATGAAAAGTAGCAGAACATTCTCTGATATTTTCCCAGAATATGAGCATCTCAGGATGGAAGAAATTCAAATTATGATTGGAGAAGATTTGCCTTCTTAAAGTAGAGTTTACTTTAATGATGTGAATGGAGCAAAATTCTTGTGATGCGAATGGGGCAAAACTCAAAATAAGGAAAAAACAAACAAACAAACAACAAATGCAAAGACCCATTAATTATCAGAACTTGGAATGTAAAAAGGATAAATCTATGAAAATTAGAAGTTATTAAAAATACCATGGAATTCATAAAAAGCAATAATCTAATCCTTATGAAGCTGAAATGTGCTATTTTTTTTTTTTTAAGTTTTTCTTGTGAATTGAGTGATAGTTTACATGGGAGAACATCAGTTTTGCATTCATTATTTCATTGTAATTATTACAATCTCTTCCATGCATCATCATTCAACAGTATTTGCTTCTATTCTCTTTGGATTAAAAATATATATATGTATATATTGAAGGATGGGGGAAGGATATACACAAAAACACTCAGGAATATATAATCTTTTAAACAACCAAAGGGCACATTCTGCGAGCCTGCCTCCTGGCCGCCAGTACACAGCCTTTCTTTTCCATGAGTCTAGAGTCCTCAGCTGCTCTATTTCTCTATGCCTTCATTTCTATCTCCATCTCTGGTGTCACTGCTTCTCTGGATAGGGCCCTACATTCTACTCGTTCTTTTCTCACTTGATGGTCCTAGGGTCCTCTGTTCCTGAACTGTAAGATTAACTAATTTCCTCTTTTTGTTACAAAACTTCTACTTTTACAGTTGTGACAGTCACAATTAGTCATGACATCAATTACTCACTATTGATTCATAAGAATCTTATCCCCATCTCTTTTCACCATCTCCATCTAGATAACATGAATACTATTCACTGGGGATTCAATCTTTCCCCTCACACTCTGAAACTAAACTTCTTCTTGAAAATTTGTAAGCCAGTCACTTCGTGCCTCTATAGCACCTCCCGTTTTAAGTAACCAATGTCTATGTTGCCCATCCTATCAACCCTGCCTGTATAAAGAAGGAATAGGATTGATCCTTGGTGTAGAGACTCCTTCCCTTTCAGTTGGCGTTTTGAGCTACTGCATCTTTAAGCATAGATCAAGTTCCTCAAATTGTAGCAATTTACACTTGTTTCTTTTATCAAAAAAACAAACAAACTTTTTAAAATCTTCCTCTACTAGAGTTACAATCATCAAGCCATCAAAGCTAGGTTGAATGGGTAGTATATATAAGTTTGGGCATTCATGTGCATCTCCTCTCACTTCACTCTCAGCTGTAGCTCTCTGTGGCTAGGTTCTCGTCCATGGACTCAGGAGTCACCAGGTCTCATTGCACAATAAATCAACCTGCCCTTCCTCTTCTCTCTCATCTCCAGTCGATGGGAGTCTATGGGACGTGGTTGAATTCGACCCAGATCTTCATTGTTGCCTTTCCCCTCTTCCACTCATCAGGAGACAAGCATGGTTGCCAGCAAGTTTATGTGCCTGCCCCTGTGATCCCTTTGACTTTATATCTTGGAAGGAGAGGTACTTGATTACTTGCCTTATAACTTGCTTGTTCTTGTATTAGCAATCAGACTGCCACTTTTGTTTTGGACTTTTTTTGCTGGTCTTTCTTCCAAGAAGTATCT
>NW_006408561.1:8845746-8846611 GCF_000296735.1 Chrysochloris asiatica | reverse complement strand
GGCAAATAACAACAACAACAACAACCTGCCTTAGTATTCCCTTATGTACCTAGTTCTTCTATTTCCTCCCACTTCTTGTGTATAGTCCTCCCTAACACACAAAGTATGAAGTATCTATTCCTTACCCTGTGTTCTACAGTCCTCTCCCCTAACCAACATTTTTTTTTTTTTTCCATTTCAGTATGAGTATCTTTTCTTAAGATTTTCCAGTAATGGTCTTATGCAATTATTGTCCTTTTGTGACTGAGTATTTCACTCAGCATAATGTCCTCAAGGTTCATCCTTGTTGTGTGGTGGCTTGCACCTTCCTTGTTATTCTTCAAGGTAGCATAATATTCCATAGTGTGTATATACCAAAAGTTCTTTTTATCCATTCTTCTATTGATCGGCACTAAGGCTGTCTCCATCTTTTTGCTATTGTGAATAATACTGCTATGAACACTGGTGTGCATATATTTGCTTGTGTTATGGCTCATATTTCTTGTGGATAAAGTAGAGAAATTGCTGGATCATAAGGTATTTCTATTTCCAATTTACTGAGGAAGTGCCATACTGTTATCCAGAGTGGCTGGACCATTTTGTAATCCCATCAGCAATGTAGGATGGTCCCTGTCTCTCTACATTCTCACCAGCATTTATTGTCCTCTGCTTTTTTGAACTTTACTGTTATTGCTGGTGTGAGATATCTCATTGTTGTTTTGAATTGCATCTTTCTCATGGCTAATGATCATGAACATGTCTTCATATGTTTGTTGGTTGCCAAAATCTCTACCTTGGTGAAGTGTCTGTTCATGTCCTGTGCCCATTTTTTAAACTGGATATTGTCTTTTTCTTATAGAGGTGCTGTAGTTTCCTATAAATTTTA
>NW_006408561.1:8844482-8845421 GCF_000296735.1 Chrysochloris asiatica | reverse complement strand
CCAGCATCATATGTTGAAGAGACTGTCTCCTCGCCATTTAATGGACTTTAGCCCTTTGTCAAAGATCAGTTGGATGTATGTGGATGGGTTAATTTCTGGATTCTCAGTTCTGTTCCATTGTTCTGTGTATCTTTCATTTTACCAGCAGCAGGCTGTTTTGACCACTGTTTGTACCCATATCATAAATTTTGAAATCGGTGAGTGAGAGACTCCCAACTTTGTTTTTGTTTTTCTTAAGCAGTGTTTTGCTTAACCTGTGTCTCTTTCTTTTCCATATAAATTTTGTGAATTTTTTTCATTTCTTTAAAGAATATTGTTGAAATCTGGATTGGGATTATATTATATGTGTAAATTTCTGGGTAGTATTGACATTTTCACAATATTAAGTCTTCCTATCCAGGAGCACTGTCTATTCTTCCATTTTAGTAAGTCTCTTTTGGTTTATTGTAGTAGTGTTTTGTTGTTTTCTTTGTATAGGTACTTTGCTTCTCTGGTTACATTTACTCCTAAATATCTCATCCTTTGGTTAACTATTATAAATGGTATTGTTTTCCTAATTTCTTTTTCAGTGCTGTCATTATTAGTATAGAGGAATCCAACTGAATTTGTAATACCAACTGTATTGATCTAATACCCTACCTCTTTGCTGAATCTCCCAATGAGTTCCAGTATTTTTATTTATTTATTTATTTTTTGCAGAGTATTTGAGGTTTTCAGTGTATAGGATAATATCATCTGGAAATAGAGAGAGTTTTACTTCCTCTTTGCCAATTTGGATGCCTTTAATTTCCCTATCTTGCCTTATTGCTGTGGCTAAGACTTCCAACACAATATTGAATAGGAGTGGTGATAAAGGTCATCCTTGTCTTAAAAGGAATTTTGTATCTGTATTCATAAGGGTTATTAGCCCCTTCTGATTATTTTTCTTCTGAAACTCTG
>NW_006408561.1:8832901-8842203 GCF_000296735.1 Chrysochloris asiatica | reverse complement strand
ATGTGTTCCATCTGGCAAGGTCCATGTGTATAGTCATCTCTTATGCTGTCTAAAGAAGGTATTTGAAATAAACAAATCATTTGTCTTGCAGAAATGTATCATTTATTCTCCAGCATCATTTTTTTGTCCATAGTTCCGTTTAGTTCATTCAGAACATTTAAAACAGTTGATTTAATGTCCTTGACTAATAATTCAAAGTCCAGATTTCCTCAGAAAAGTTTCTGTCAAATCCATTTTTCTTATTAATGATCCATACCCTTCTACTTTGTTTGCATGTTGTGTAATTTCATTTTTGTTGTTGCTTAGAATTGAACATTCTAGTTATTATGCTATGGAAATATGATATTCTTCCACCTCAGCAACTGTTGGTACTTGAGAAAATCTTCATTCATTTGTTGGTTTAGTGACTTTATTTTTAAGTATGCATCCCAGTTATTTAATCACAGAAATTTCATTTCTGTTATTTCTGCAATCAACCAATGGCCTGAAAGATTTCACAACAAACAAAACAAAAATATCTTGGTGTCTAATCCACTGCCATAGGAGAAGTTGCTGTTCTGAAAGGGCAAAACTGCTACAAACATTTGCACTGGTCTCTCATGACACCATCAGATCGATCCAGTTGTCTAATCCACTGCCATAGGAGAAGTTGCTGTTCTGAAAGGGCAAAACTGCTACAAACATTTGCACTGGTCTCTCATGACACCATCAGATCGATCCAGTAGTGTAGCCTCAAATACTTCAAGGTCAGCATCCTTACTATGGTCACTGACACCAACCGTCTGCTTTTTGAACATAGCCACTATTTCCACCATCATAGTGAGGTTTAGGAATAGATTATGGTAGATTATTGACACATGCAATTTACCAACCAAAGATCAACAGCATTCCCCTCTTCATCTGGCCCTTCCCTAGCTGATATAAGTGTCCTGTCAAATTTCAGAGTTATAAAATAGTTTACTCAAATTGTTCTTTCCAGATCAATTATTGTTTCAGAGAAAGAAATGACCCCTAAAACTTCAGGATCTGCTATTTCCCATAAAGCTAGTTTATGGTCAATTTAGGTTGAGGACTCAGCATCCATTGATTCCTATTTGACACCTTTTCAATCAGTTTTTGACACGGTCATTTCCATTTTATCACGTAATCTCTTAAAAATTGTGGTTTCCAACTGGCCTCCCCTGCCATGCTTCATATGGACTCCTGTAGTAGGAATCCATTTCCGTCTTATAAAATAGTCTTTGTAGTTACTCCTTTCCTTGTGGGTGTTTATATATGGGTGTTGTTGTTGTTGTTGTCAAGTGCCATTGAGTCAATTCCAACCCATAGAGACCCAGTATAGGGTTTCTAAGGAGCAGCTGGTGAGCTTGAACTGCTGACCTTGCAAATTCAAATGGCTTTTCAGTCTGGCGCATTAACCCACAGCGCCACACCAGGACTCCATTATATGGATACTCATGAATAAAACTTCTCCTTTTTCCTGTGTTAATACAATAGAAATTTTAAAACTGACTAATAAATCAGCAGGCATTAACACTGAGATCCCTGCAACTCCAGTTTCTTGTTGTCTTGTTTCCAGCTGCAAAGCCTATATAAATTTGCATTGAAGTATGCTATTGTTTTCTCTCTGGAATCTGTGAATACTAAATTTTATTTGTTTTCTGGCCTTTCTGCATCTCACTTTGTCATGCCACACCAGACAGACTGTCTAAAATAGCTGAAGAACTTCTGTGACATATTGAAGACTTCATTTTGCATGACTTCATTGATCATTCATATTTAAAATGGTATAGATACTCTTGTTAGTAACTATATTTTCCAAAACTTTATGATTTAATCTTACCATTGTTTAATATCAGTTTCAAAATATCCAAGCAAATAACTTTAAAATATTTGATTTCTAAAATGCTAACTTTTGATGGGAACAGTTGAAAAATGAATTAGTCGCTAACAGTCACATTTTGAACAGCAAATTGAGGTGCATTACAATTAAATTCAATAGAATTAAGAAGTTAGTTACATAATGTACTTTATTTAAATTGATTTTATCTACAAGTCTTAGAGGTGCTTCTTGGCTAATTTACATACAGTGAATTACCTGTTAATGCAAATTTAAGCTGACAACTTTATTCAGAAGATTGTTTTACACAGAGAAAGGGAAATAAACTAATTTATATCCTATTCTTTAGTTTAATCCTTTGAAAGTTTAGATTTATTATGGTACATTCTCAATAAACAATAGCAAGTAAAATTTGCTGTAAAAATATAAAGCATAAATAGCTACTATTATTTTCAATTAAATGTGTATAAATCCATAGGGCATATTTAAATTCATTTGAATTGGTTTTGGTGGAAGAACATCTGATTGCCTTATGGCTTGTATCAATAATTTATTTTAATTTATAATTTATTTTTAATTTAGCAAGTGTAACAATATGAATTTGTGTCATCTATATAATTCATGTTGTTAGTCTTCCCCCAATTCTGATGGTGTGTTTTTATAGTCTAGCATCTCATATTATTTGTTTAGCATACAGATTGAGTATATATGGTGAAATGATACAAATGTGAAACACACCTTTAAAAAATGTCTTTAAAACATGAAGTACACCCTTGTTCTGCTTGAACAACTGCCTCTTGGTCTATGTATAGGTTCCACATGTATACAACTAAGTGTTCTGGAATTCCCATTCTACACAATGTTATCCATAATTTTTTATTATCCATATGGCCAAATGCCTTGGCATTGTCAATAAAGCACAGGTAAACACCTTTTTGATATTCTGTTTTCAGACAAGATTCATTTGACATAAGGTATTGTATATCTTATTCCATTTCCTTGTCTGAAATTGGTTTGATTTTTTTTCTGGGCATTCCCTGTTAGTGTACTGCTGCAACCATTTTTGAATTATTTTCAGCAAAACTTTAATTTAATATGATAAAAATTATTTTTTTCCATAATTTCTCCACTCCATTAGATCATCTCTTTTGGAATGTGCACTTATATGGATCTCTTCCAGCTAGTTGGCCAGCTAATTGTCTTCAAAATTGGACTTGAAGTACTTAATGATGAAGATCAAAGACTATAGTCTTCATTTTGGATTACTCCACAATATAAACCAAAATTCTCATGACTGGTCACATAAGCTACATTATGATGTTAGAACCTGTTGAAGTTATTAAGATTTCATTTTATTTGGAAACAGCAGTCAAGATATCAAGTAACACGTCGTATTGGGAAAATCTGCTGCAAATGATCTCTTAATGTTTTTTTTAAAAAAAGCAGAGATGTCACCTTGAGGACTAAGGTGCTCCTGACCCAAGCCATGATATTTTCAGTAGCCTCATATGCATTTTAGAACCAAGGAATGAATTAGGATGCTGAAGAACAATGGATTTATTTGTATTGTGGTCTTGCTGAAGAATGTTAAATAGAGTATGGACTGCCAGAAAAATGGAGTCCTGGTGTGGAGCTGTAAGGTAAGCATTAGCCACAAGGTAAGTTTGAACGATAAAGGCAACAGTGCAAACTCACCAACTGCTCCTTGGAAAACCTATAAAGCGTTGCTATGAGTTGAAACCAATTCATCAGTACTTAACAACAGAAGTATAGAATCAGTGAATAAAAGGAAGACCTTCAGTGAGAAGGACAGATGTTGTGGCTGCAACAATGATTCAAATACAGCTTCATTTGTAAAAATGTTTAAGGACCAGGATGTGTTTATTTCTGCTGTTCATAAGCTCACTATGAATTAGAATGGACTGGTTGGTACCTAATAGCAAGAGCAATACTAAGATGTATAATGAGGAAGATAACATTGCTGTACTTTCTCATCTCAATATATCAGATAATATTTATTAACAATCTCATGCAACCATAAATACACAAATCCATTCCATTTGCATACACACAAATATATTATTTGTTACTGTTTGCTTTATACAAACGAGGTGACCTGATACACACTTTCTTGTACTTTTCTTATACTTTCTATATTTGTACTGAAATGCTAAATGACTGTATGCTTTCCCATGATTTTTATATCATATTTTATTAATTCATTACATTAAAAAGATGTGCAATAAATTACTTGTATATTCATATTTACTTGCCAGCATTTTAAATAGTATGAGATACAGTGTAAGGAGTAAATTTGTTGCATCAAAAAGCACATGAAAGCTTAATTTTGAATAAATGTTGTTGTTGCTATGTGCCATAGAGTTGGTTCCAACTCATACTGTCACTATACAGGGTTTCCGAGGCTGTAAATCTTTACGGGAACAGAAAGCCTCATCTTTCTCCCACGGAACAGCTAGTAGTTTCAAACTGCTGACCGTGAGGTTAGCAACCTGATTCATAACCAATAAATGGTACTAGATAATTATTGATATAATTCCTATTAATAATATATGAGACTAGATACCTTGCTCATCCATTCCAGTAACTACAATTATTGCTCATATTACCATCTGTTGGATGATATAGGTATAAAATGGTGATTCAGATTTTGATATATCAGTTATAAAATTATATTTTATTATACAGTAGCAAATTTCCTTATTAATCACTGTTGTTGTTGTTGTTATGTGCCATGGAGCCGGTTCTAACTCATAGTGACCCTGTACACAGTTTCCGGGGCTGTAAATCTTTACGGGAACAGAAAGCCTCATCTTTCTCCAGCTGAACAGCTGGTAGTTTCGAACTGCTGACCCTGAGGTTCGCAGCCTGATTCGTAACCACTATGCTACCAGAGTTCCTTATTAATCACTGGCAAATATAAATTTATCTTCAAAGTTTCTTGGACATTTAGATTTAAATTTTAAGAAATTCTTATTTATATTTTATGTTTTCTTAAATATAATTTCTAAAATAATTACAAATACTTATTTTTTTATCCTTAATCTATAGCTGAAATATTATATACAGATAATTTGCTGTTTAACAGTGAGAGTTGTAACTTTTCACAAGTGCAGTTATTAATTAGCAGTTTTATTACTTTTATTAATTTACTGACATTCTATGTTTTATACTTATTGATTTCTTTGCTGTCTATATTTGCTATATTTACTTTTTAAATATTCTTATTTTTCTGCGTATTTCATTTGTTCTCATATTATGGAAATTTACATTAATACCTCATCATCTGAATAATGTAGTCTGATTCCATTATATTTTACATAAATATCTTCAGATTTTGCATTTTCTAGTATTCTATAGGAGTACTGGTGTGGCACTGTGGGATAGTGCACTGGACCACAAGGTTGGATTGAACCACAGGATCTGCAAATGAAATTGACCAACTGCTCCTCAGAAATGCTATATAAGGTTGCTATGAGTCAGAACCAAATCAACATTACTTAACAACAACAATATTCTATAATTTCACTTTTGATTCTCATCTTGATTAAATAGTTGTAATTCACCAGATTTGTAAGCAAACATTTAGTGTAACTGTTTGCAGTTACAGGTATTTTTTTTTTTAAGTTTTTATTGTGAATTGAGTAACAGTTTACATGGGAGAACATCGGTCATACACTCATGTTTCATTGCAATGTTTAAAATCTCCTCCGTGCAACATCCTTCAACACTATTTCTTTCTATTCTCTCCGGGTTTTTTTGTTGCTGTTGTTGTTTCTTTTTCGTTTTTTTTTTTTTTTTTTTTTATATATACACAAAACCACTCAGGGATCTATAATCATTTAGACAACCAAAGGGCACTTTTTTGAAAGCCTACCTCCTGTCCACAAGCACTGTGTGATGTTTTAATTGTGGAGTTTTTATGTTTTATTTATCAATATCAACTTACATTACATTCTTATAAATGGTATGTTTCACATCTGTCATAAATGAGTTTAGATATAGTAAAGGGTTCATTTTTAAACAAGAAATATTATTCTACTTTCACTTAATAAAACACAATAACTATTCCAAAACCTAAAATTAAACTCACTGTCATTGAATCAACTCTGGGTTATACTCTTACTATATAGGACTGAATAGAACTTCTTCTTCTGGTTTCTGAGACTATCAAACTTTATGGGATCAGGCAGCCTCATCTTTATCCTGCTGAAATGCTAGAGATTTGAGCCAGGAGCCTTTGCTGTTGGTTAGCAACTCAGTGCTTAGACCACAGCATCACCAAGAGTTCTTCAGTATTTATTACAGCTAATTTGTTGTTGTTGTTGTTGTTAGGTACCATCGAGTGGGCACTGACTCATAGCGACCCTATGCACAGCAGAACGAAACAATGTCTGATCCTGAACCAACCTCACTACTGTTGCCACACTTGAGTTCATCAATGCTGCCACCTGGCCAATCCATCTCATTGGGGGCCTTCCTCTTTTTCTCTGACCCTCCACCTTAACAAACATGAAATCCTTCTCCAGCGACAGATCCCTCCTAAAATATGTCTGAAGAATGAGAGATGACGTTTGACCATCTTGGCCTCCAAGGAGCACTCTGGCTGCACTTCTTGCAAAACGGATGTCTTGGTTCTTTTTGGCAGCCCATGGCACTTTCAACATTGTCCTCCAACACCATAGCTCAAAAGTATCAATTCTTCTATGGTCTTTCTTATTCACTGTCCAGCTTTTCCATGCATGTGTGGTTATTGAAAACATCATTGCTTTGGTCATGTGTACTTTAGTCCTCAAGCTGAAATCTTTGCTCTTCAAAATTTGAAAATGTCTTGTGCAGCAGATTTGCCTAATGCAATACATCATTTGATTTCTTGACAGCTGCTTCCATGAGTGTTGATAGTTGATCCAAGAAAAACGAAGTCCTTGACAACTTCAATCTTTTCTCTGTTGACAAGAATGTTGTTTATTGGTCCAGTGGTGAGGTTTTTGTTTTCTTTACATTAAGATGCAATCCATACTGAAGGCTGTACTCTTTGATCTTAATCAGTAAATACTTTAAGTCCTCTTTACTTTTAGCAAGCAAGGTTGTATCATCTGCATATTGCAGGTTGTTAATGAGTCTTCCTCCAATCCTGATGCCACATTTTTCTCCATAGAACCCAGATTCTCAGATTATTTCCTAAACATACAGGTTGACTAAGTATGGTGAAAGAATACAACCCTATCGTATACCTTTCTTACTTTTAAACCATTCAGTGTTCCCATGTTGTGTTCAAACCTCTTGTTTCATGTACAGATTCCTTAAGAGCACAATTAAGTGTTCTGGACTACTCATGCTTTGCAATATTATCCATATCTTGTCATGATCCACACAATCAAAAGCATTTGCATACTCAATAAGGCACAGGTAAACATCTTTCTGGTATTCTCTGCTTTCAGCCAAGATCCATTGGATACTAGCAATAATATCTCACATTCCACGTCCTCTTCTGAATCTAGCTTGAACCTCTGGAAGTTCTCTGTCAGTGTATGATGTGGTTATTTCTGTATTAACTTTAGTATCACTTTAGTCACATGGGATATCAATGATAATGTCCAATGATTTCCACATTCCATTAGGTCACTTCTCTTTGGAATGGGCACAGATATGGATCTCTTCCAGTTTCCCAGATAGTTGAACTTTTCCACATTTCTTGGCATAGATGGGTGAGTGTCTCCAGGGCTGCCTCACTGTCTTGAAAGATTTCAAAGTTTGTATTCCATCAATTCCTCGCACCTTTGTCAATTCCTTCAGTGCAACTTGGACTTCCTCCTTCAGTATTATTGGCTCTTGATCATATGATACGCCTTTAAACAGTTGAACATCAACCAGTTCATTTTGGTATAGTGACTTTTTGTAGTCCTTCCATTTCTTTTGATGTTTTCGGCATCATTCACTGATTTGGCCAAAGAATGTTTCAATAACGAAATTCGAGGCTTGAATTTTTTCTTCAGTTTCCCCAGTTTTAGAAATGGTGAGTGTGTTCTTCCCTTATGGTTTTCTGACTCCAAATTTTTGCACATTTCATTGTAATATTTGCCATTGTCTTCTCAAGCTGACCTTTGAAATTTTTTGTTCAGCTCTTGAACCCCTCATTTCTTCCATTTACTTTAGCATCTCTACACTGGAGAGCAAGTTTCAGTGTCTCTTCTGACATCCATTTTGATATTTTCCTTTTTTCACATCTTCTTAATGACTTTTTTCTTTCTTTCTGTATGATGTTCTTGATGTCATCCCACACCTCTTCTGGTCTTTGATCTTCAGTGTTTAATATGTAAAATCTGTTTTTCAGATGATCTCTAAATTCAAGTAGGATATTCTCAAGGTCATATTTTGGCTCTCGTGGGCTTGTTTTTATTTTCTTCAGCTTCAGTTTGAATTTGCATATGAGTAATTGATGGTGTGTTCCACAATCTGCCCCTGGTCTTGTTTTGGCTGATGATATGGATCAAATTATTATTGCTATCAATATGAATGAACATTAATAGCGAAGTTCAAAAACCAGAAAATTATACATACAGGATATGGAGAGGGTGGCACTTTCATACATTGCTGGTGGAACTGTAAAATAGTACAACCACTGAGGAAAACTGTATAGTGCTTCCTTTAAAAATTGGAAATAGAAATACCATATGTCCCAGTAATCCCTGTACTAGATATATATCCTAGAAAAATAAGAACCACAACATGGATAGAAATATATACACAGTGTTGTGATGTTTAAGGTCTTGTGTCAACATAACTGGGTCAGCATTCTCAGTGTTTTGGCAATTAAGATCTAGTATTAACCCATGTGCAAACTGCAAGGTCAGCAGTTCGAAACTACCAGCTGTTCCATGGGAGAAAGATGAAGCAGTCTGCTCCAATAAAGATTTACAGCCTTGGAAACCCTATACAGGGTCACTGTGAGTCAGAACTGACTCCACGACACACAGCCACAGCCACCATTAACCCATGTAATTGAAATGGGGGCCACAGGGAGGAAATGGGATAACTGTTGTTGCCTGGAGATAATTGCAATTAGTGGAATGAAAAGTAATATAGGGTTTGCTGAACATAAATCTGATGATCTTATCTGTAAACCTTCACACAATTCACAATGGAAAGTTTTTTTAAAAAAGGAATTAATGAGTCATCACCTTGATTTAATAACCAGTTCACTTGGCTCCAAAGATTATTAGTGTTATATAATGTATATTATATAACTGATTCTTATAGGCCATTGATGAGACCCGTGTTCTTTGCCGCTTCAGGGAACCACATGACCACACCTTGTCCCTCCATCAGTCTGAATCCCACAGTGAAAGGACTTCCTTGAAAATGGCGGATCGGGTGGATGTGTAGTGAGGAGCTCGGTCAACAACAACACGGAATACCGGGTCAGGAGGACTCATGAGTTGGT
>NW_006408561.1:8826904-8829759 GCF_000296735.1 Chrysochloris asiatica | reverse complement strand
TACTGAAAGTGCCATGGACTGCCAAAAGAACCAATAGATCTGTTTTGGAAGAAGTGCAGCCAGAGTGCTCCTTAGAGGCCAGGATGACTAAACTTCGTCTCTCCTACTTTGGACATATTGTCCGGAGGAAACAGTCGCTGGAGAAGGATGTCATGCTGGGTGGGGTGGAAGGTCGGAGAAAAAGAGGAAGACCCCCAACGAGATGGATCAGCCAGGTGGCATCATTGATGCACTCAGGTGTGGCAGCGGTGGTGAGGTTGGCTCAGGATGGAACATTGTTTCGTTTTGCTGTGCATAGAGTCACTATGAGTCGGTCCCGACTCGATGGCACCTGACAACAACAACAACAACATAATGTATATTATTGAATGTTTTGTAGTTCATCATAGTAAAGAAAAACATTTGTCAATGATGAATTGATTATGAATTATTAAGCTGTAAATTTCTTTTGTGGTATTAAATCTACCACCAATATCAAAATCCTAGTGTGGCACTGTGGAATAAATCAGTGGACTACAAGTTCAATTGGAATCAGAAGTTCAGCAGTTTAGACTGACTACCTGTTCCTTGACAACCTTATACAGGGTCGCTATGAGTTGGAACCCACTCAGTGGCACTTAGCAAAAACAACCATTAATATCAGCTAGTTGATTCTCGTTTCTATCAATGAGAACAGAGTAGCAGTTATGATGCTTTTAAATAAAGACCTTCAAACATTTACATCATTCATATATAATGTTAAAAAAGCAAAACCAAACAAAAATAAAAGTCTATTGGCAGTGGGTCAATTCTAATTCATAGAGACTCTATAGGGCAGAATGATGGTAGTGGTGGTGGTGGTGGTGGTGGTTATGTGCCAAGGAATTGTTTTCAACTCACTGCAACCCTGGATAGGTTTTCTGAGGCTGTAAATCCTTATGGGAGCAAAAAGCCTCTTTTTTCTCGGTGGAACAGCTGTTAGTTTTGAACTGCTGACCTTGAGGTTAGCAGCCCAACCTGTAACCACTATGCTACCAGAGCTCCTTATAGGCCAGAGTAGAACTGTTCAATCAAATTTCCAATGTCATAATCTTTATGGGGAATCCTGTTGTAGCAATGTAAGATAAGCACTGGACTTCAAGCTTGGTTTGAATTGCAGGTTTGTGGTTCAAACTTACCAGCCACTTCTCTCAAACACTACACAGGGTTGCTATGAGTCATAACTGACTTGAAGGCACTTAACAACAACAAATCTTTATGGAAGCAGACTGTCACATTTTTTACAAATCCAAGATTAGTACTACTAATAAATAATAATAATACTGGTAATGAGTTTTCTTTCCTTACACTCTTAAGTACTGCTAGCTTTAATGATTCTATTTTCCAATAGAGTTGGTAGTTCCAACTTTATCCCTTTCAAAATTGTCATCTCTTTTCCATTATTGGAAGAATTCAGTATTTGAAACCTATATCCATGTGAATTTACAATTATTATCTTCTCTGGATTCCCTCCAATGTTCAACGTAATTGGATTTATCTTCCTCACACAATGTAACAAAGTCTTACAATGATATGAGCTTTTGCTGGTACACAACTTATGGCAGAATAAATGGTCATGTCTGAAGGAAAACATTTGTATAATACCAGGTATTTCTTTGGGATGATTCAAAGGTTAGGAATATATATCAGGTGGAGTTACAACATTCCAGTAAAAGGATTTTCTGTTTTTTGCTGCACTGTAAGAGCAATAGAAAAGAAAAGATGCAAAGAAAAATTTCCTTTAAAACTTATTTGTAAATGTAATTTTCAAGAAATAAAAATTATTTTGAGAATTCAGAAACAAATGTTTTTATATTTATGGTGGTCTGAACCTAAGTATGTCAGATGAAATAAGCCAGAAAAAAATGTGTAACATGTATGATAGTTGACACAATTTGTCAATTTGATTAGGTTGCTTCTCAGTGGTGTGGCAGACATTGGATTAATTGCTTTTCCATATTGTAAGATAAGCTAATCACCTCCCTAATGTTACCAGATATGATCATTCAATAAGTTGTAAGAGGATTGTCTTCAAAGAGTGGCCTGCAGTCAGTAGATGTGACTCATAGCAACACCATATAGGGTTTCTGAGGAGCAGCTGGTGGGTTAACACCTTAAGAAAAACAAATCATTATGGAAGCAGAGCAATGCTGATCCTACAATATCAATTTTTTTTACTCTGAATTTTGCATCAACTTTTCATTACCCAACCTTTGTGTCTAGTGACATAAATCAGAAGTTGCCTGACCTAATAGTTTTAGGTTCCCAAGACCCTACAACCATGTGAGTCAAGAAAAGCCTCCACCTGAAGCCTGAACCATGGATTTGGAACTAGCCTTACACCACTTGTGTTTCAGTTTTTCATCCTGGTTTATGTTCTGTTGTGATTTTGGAGGCTCTGTCACTGTTGTTTTAAATATCAGCAAAGGCACCTATAGTGGACAGTTTTCAGGGGAACATCCAGATTAAAAAAGATTAAGAAGTAGGAGACCCAAACATTTGTCAGTTTGTTGTATTGTGGTGGATTGTGCATTACTGTGATGTTGAAAGCTATGCCGCTCATGTTTTAAATACCAGTGGTGTTTTAAGACAAAGAAAAGAATAGGACAAAGGAATAAGTGGTCATCTTTGGAGGGATTGTCACATGACAAACATATGAATAGCAATGAACCATACTCTGTTATAATTTTAGAGGATAAGCCCCTCAGGCTGGAAGTCACTCAAAATGAAACAAGGAAACAGCCACCTTCTCAAACTAGAGTCAACCTTAATGACATGGAACAAGCAAAGCTATGAGGATCTGTATTTGCTGATGGTGCACAACTTAAAATAAAAAA
>NW_006408561.1:8824180-8825173 GCF_000296735.1 Chrysochloris asiatica | reverse complement strand
AGAGATGATAAAGCAAATGGAAGAAATGAGGAGGTACAAGAGCTGAACAGAAAATTTCAAAGGTTAGCTTGAGAAGCCAAAGTCAAATATTATAATGAAACATGCAAAAATGGAGAGTTAGAAAACCAGAAGGGAAGAACACACTCAGCTTTCTCAAGCTGAGGGAAATGAAAATATTCAAGCCTCAACTTTTGTTATTGAAGAATTCTCTGGGCAAATTATTCAAAGATGCTGAAAGCATCAAAAGAAGATGGAAGGAATACACAGAGTTACTGTACCAAAAGGAAATGGTTGATATTCAACCATTTCAAGAGGTAGCGTATGATTAAGAGTCAATGATCCTAAAGGAAGAAGTCCAAGGTGCATTGAAGGAATTGGCAAAGAACAAGGCACCAGGAATTGATGGAGTAAAAATGAAAGGCTTCAACAATGTGAGGCAGCACTGGAGGCGCTCACTCATCTATGCCAGGAAATTTGGAAGGCAACTATCTGGCTGACTGATTGGAGAGATCTGTATTTGTGCCCATTCTAAGGAGAGGTGACCCAGTGGAATGTTGAAATCATTGGACGATATCTTTAATATCATATGTGAGTAAAGTTTTACTCAAGGTAATACAGAAACTATTGCAAGCATAATTTGATAGAGCGCTTCCAGAGGTTCAAGCCATATTCAGAAGTGGATGTGGAATGAGGGATATCATTGCTCACATCAGATAGAGCTTGGCTGAAAGCAGAGAATACCAAAGAGATTTTTACCTGTGCTTTATTGACTATGCAAAAGATTTTGACTGTGTGGATCATGACAAGATATGGACTGCATTGTGAAGTATGAGTATTCCAGAATACTTAATTGTGCTCATGAGGAACTTGTACATAGACCAAGAAGCAGTTTTTCAAACAGAACATGGGAATACTGAATGGGTTAAAATTAGGAAACATGTGCAACACAATTGTATTATTTCACCATACTTATTCAACCTTATGTTGAGCAAA
>NW_006408561.1:8813038-8823641 GCF_000296735.1 Chrysochloris asiatica | reverse complement strand
AATTGGCCAAGTGGCAGCATTGATGGGCCAACAGTATTGTGGTTGGCCCAGGATTGGACAGTGTTTCGTTCTTCTGTGCATAAGGTCGCTATGAGTCAGTACCGACTCGATGACACCTAACAACAACAAAGCAACTGAAAGAAGTGATGTTGCTTTGTCATAACTGTCCTTTGACATAACTTAGCAGAAAATGTCAAAGGACAGTTTGAGAAGACAAGTTAAAATACTATAATCAAATGTACAAATACCCGGAGTTAGAAAACAAAAAGGGAAGGTGTTGTTCAGTATCTTTCAAGCTGAACGAACTGAAGAACAGATTCAAACATTTACTTGCAGTACTGAAAGTTTCTATGGACCAACTATGGAACAATGCATCTAACCAAGATGGAAAGAACATACAGAGTCACTGAACCAAAAACTAATAGGTTAGCATCCAACCATTTCAGGAGGTAGGACATGATCAATAACTAATGGTATTTAAAGAAGTCCAAGCTGCACTGAAAACATTATCAAATTACAATACTTTTGGAATTCCAAGAACACAAACTGAAGTTTAAAGAAACTGATGCAGTAGTAGAATATTCATTAATAACTTGTGATAGGTAGGTGATACTACCTTGCTTGCTGAAAGCAAAGGAGACTTAAAATCCTGATGAACATTAAAGAGTACAACCTCTGCTATTGGTTGTACCTCAATGTAAAGAAAAAAACCCCAAAAAATCCTCACATTTGGACCAATAAGAAACATCCAGATAATAGATAAAAGATTCAAATTGTCAAAAAATTCTTTTTTCTCAGATTAACCATCAATACATGGAGTCATTAGTCAAGAAATCAAGGGACATATTTCATTAGGTAAATCTTCAACAAGACCTATTTAAAGTTAAAGTGTTCAACATCAAAGATGTCCGTTTGAGTACTAAGGTGCTTCTGACCTATGTCATGGTATTTTTCAATACCCCATATGTATGTGAAAATTGAACAATGAATAAGAAGATCATAGAATAATTGATGTATTTGAGTCATGGTATTCAAGAAAATATTAAAAGTACCATGGAATGCCAAAAGAACAAACCAATGTGTGTTGGGAGAAGTACAATCAGTATATTCCTTAGAAGCCAGGATGGCCAGACTTCATCTTTCACACTTCAGATATATTATCAGGAAGGAACAATCTCTGGAGACAGACATCATGCTTGGTAAAGTGGAAGGTCAGCATAAGAGAGGAAGAACTCCTATAGCAATGATTGGCACAGTAGCAGCAGCAATGGACTCAAGTGTAACAAAGATTATGAGGTTGATAAAGGACTAGGTAGTGTTCCGTTCTGTTGTGCATAAGATTGAGATAAATTAGTTGGTGCTGAATCTATGGAACCTAACAACAACAACAAGGAAGCATCCAAGGAAGAGTGCAGTAATACAGTGTCGGTGTTCCAAAAAGAATTGGTAGATGTTCAAGCATTTTAAGAGGTGCATATAATCAAGAATCGATGATATTGAAAGAAGTCAAAGATGAAGGCATTGGTGAAATGCAAAGTTTCAGAAATTAAGAGACTACAAATTGAAAAGTTGCAACAAAATGAAGCAACACTGAATTGTCTTATTTTTCTGTTCCAACAAAATTTAGACTAGATTTACCTAGATTACCAATTGAAAGAGATCAGTATTTGTTCCTACTCCAAAGAAAGGTCACCCAGCAGAATGCAGAAAACATCCGACAATATAATTGTTATCACAGCAAGTTAAAATTTAATGAAGATAATTTAAAATTGTTGTGTAAGTACATTGACAGGAAGTTCCCAAATATCAGGCCAGGTTCAGAAAATGACATAGAATGCAGGTATATCATTGCTGAATTCAGACGGATCTTCCCTGAAAGCAGTCAACTATGTGGGTCGTAACAAACTGTGGATAATATTGCAAGGAATGGGAATTCCAGGAAATTTTCTTGTGAAACTTGTGCAGAGAACAAGAAGCAGTCATTTCATGAGAACAAGGGAATATTGAATAGTTTAAAATCTGGAAAGGTGTGCGTAAGTGTTGTATCCTTTCTCCATACTGATGTAATCTCTATGCTGAATCTATGGTTGAATTATATGAATCAAAAAGCTGGATTATATGAAGAAAAATGTGGCACCAGGATTTGGGGAAGACTCATGAACAGCTTGCAAAATACAGATAACATAACACTGCTTACTGGAAGCAAAGAAGATTTAAATATTTTGTTGTTGGTGTTAAATGCCATCGAGTCAGATATGACCCAAAGAGAACCCTGTATAGGGTCTCTGAGGACCAGCCAGTGAGTTGGAACCACTGATTTTGTGATTCAAATTGACTTTGCAGTCCAGTGGATTAACCCACAACACCACACCAGAACTCCTAAGCACCTAATGAAGATCAAATGACACAAACGTCAATATTTATTTTTTCTCAATGTAAAGAAAATGAAAATCCGCACACATGGGCCAAGGCTCAATATCATGATAAACAGAGAAAAGACTGAATTTTTTTAAAAGACCTCATTTGTCTTGATCAACTATCAAAAGTCATGAAAGCAGTAGTTAAAAAATGAAGGAATACATTACAGGGTGCAGATCTTTGTTGCTGTAAACCATGATGCTTATCACTTTCTTGCCCTAACTACTTTTCTGAATAAATCTTAAAAGGGTCTTTATATTATCTGATCCTCAGTTCCCTTGGATTCGGTAATAACATTTATATACACTTTGAAAGATTTTTATGAAGATTAATAAGACAACATCTAGTCATTTCCATTATTTTACACACAACACCAAAATACATAAATTTATATTTTAATATGTACATTTAAAAGTCCTGGTGTGGCACTGTAAGATAAGCACTGGACCACAAGGTTGATTTGAAGCCAAAGGTCAGTTTGAACTGCAAGGTAGATGGCTCAAACTCACCAGCTGCGTCCTGGACTTGATGGTATTTAACAGTAACAACAATGTCTATTTATGTTTTGCATTTCTCTCCTGGTTTTTCCTGTCTTAAGCATTTTTCTCTCTCCTCAATGATGCTGCTCTTTTCAAGTTGGTCTCTCTGAATATGGGTTTATTATTACTTCCTTTTTCTTTCTTTTATTCTTTAATCATAGATTTATTTAATACTGATTGAAATATTACTGTGATCAAACATAAAAGAATATATAATATTCACAGTAATTTTCAATATATGTTACATCTGATTTTCCACATTATTGTTTTTAATTAGATATTAACTAACTTATATTTTACTTCTTTTTAAATTAAATCCACCTTTTGACATGATTTTAGGGAAAAAATATTCTCTAGTAAAAATTTAGTTCTCTATTGTGCTATAAAATAATGAACATAAACACATGTAATTTTAATTGAAATAATGTATAAGGTTAAAAAGATGAAATGAATAATTTCTTTACTTCTAGGTGTTTTGTTTTGTTTAAGAAGTCCTGATGTAATGTTGTGGGATAGTGCAAGAGACTACAAGTTGGTTTGAACCGACCTTGTTCAGCAGTTAAAATTCACCAGCTACTTCTCAGAAACCCTATACGGGGTCACTATGAGTCAAAGCAATTAACAGCAACACTAATTTTTGTAAAGAAAGTTAAAAAATATATACTGAATTGGTTTCTAAAAGGCAGTGAATTTAAGTTCAACTTGTAACTCAATTTATTTCATGAACGATAGTAAACCTTATATTCTACATTTGCCAATACAGTGATTCTTTTTTCTCTTTATTAAACATATTTTCTCTCACATAACTATCAAAACAAACTCTAAAGCTGAGAAAAAATTATATGTTAAAAAACAATTCAGTTTCACCTTATATTAGCAATGGATTGTGTTCTTTCTTACTCAATATTCATATTATTTGCTTAGTTTTATCTGATTGTCCTCAACACTAATATAATTCATGAGTTGTTAGTGATAATGGAGGTTAACTATGTACAACCTCTTGTTTCAAACTCTTAATTTTTCATTTCAAAATCACTTCCTATGAGTTTTCTATTTTAAAGGAATGAAGAAATTATCATGGAGCAGACATTTTCAGTGTCCTTAATCCTCAGTATGACATATATGTTTGTTGATCCTATAGGATTGTTTTCTGAGAAATTACTTTTTTTGTTGTTTTTTAATGAACATTCAGGCACTCTTAAAATTTCAGCATATCTTTGTTCTTGAGGTTTGAGGATGCATGCAATTATGCTAATGTGACCATCCAGTCCCTGTTTCTAAGAAAAGGCATGAGAGATATCTCAAACTAGAATAAGTTGACCTCTCCAAGAGGAAAAAAAAAAAAAAGAGAATTTTTTTTCCCCTCATATTTCCCAGAGTAATTAGCAAGGCTGGCAAGTCTCATAAATTTGATTTAAACCAAATGATACAGTAAATTCTACTCCAATAAATCTTCATATATTCTTTAGCAGAATGAATTGTATCGCTTGTATGCTCTCATGTGTAATCTAGAGGAGAACAGCATATGGTGCCTTGTTAGAAACATTCCCTAGTGAACGCAAATAATAGTCAACAGAGTGGGCAGAGGTTGTTTATTGTAATAGCAAACATTATAGACTTTTCCTTCTAGCTTTAGGACAGCATATAGAGGATTTGCCACCTGTTTATGACTTGATTTAACAATTTTTCTTTATAATACATTGCAATTTTAATATGCCAACAATGGTTATTTTTTTTGGGTTTGTTTTCGACTGGTAAGAGTAAGAATGAAACACTCTTTAAATTACTGGTTAAAATTTTTTAATGAGCACAATGAAGACTTTTTAACTTTTTTTTTTTTTAATTCTCACCCCATAAGGTCTGTCCTTAAGAAAATTTAACTAGAGAGGGTTCAAAGGCACATTGTTTTGGATTATCTATGATTCAACTTTAAATGTATTCTATCTATAATCATGAAGTCATTCATACACAATATTGTTTATTTTTTTTGTGTGTAAGGTAAATTGGGGGAAAAATAGAATAGGAAATGGTTTTAGAGTCTAATAGTATCAAAGTAAGCTTATAAAGCACTACAATACCTTGGTATCCTTAAATTGTCATAACGGTGAGAAAGAATATGCCTATTTTTAAACTGGGATTGAGAAGTTTTGTGAAAGGTTAGCTTGTCTTGGCTCATAAGCATGTTTCAAAGGCAGTCAATAAACCAAATTTATTCTCAAGTCTGAAATAATAAAAGCATATAAACAGGTTGTTTGTCCCTTTGTGGAACTGTGGTGACTTGTGTGTTGCTGTGGTTGTGGAAACTATGCTATTAGTATTTTAAAAACCAGCAGTGTCACCCATAGTGGACAGGTTTCAACAGCATTTCCTGACAAAGAATAAGAAGAGGAGGACTACTTCTGAATGTTTGCTGTTGTTGTTAGGTGCCATTGAGTCAGAACTGACTCATAACAGCCCTATTCACAACAGAACAAAATATTGCCCAGTCCTGGGCCAACTTCACTATCATTGTGAAACCTGAGCCCATTGCTTCCACCACTGTGCCAATTCCTTTTTACTCTGACCCTCCACTTTACTAAACATGGTATCCTTCTCCAGTGACTAGACCCGTCTTATAAAATGTTCGCAGTACGAGAGATGAAATCTGGCCATCTTTGCTTCCAAGGAGCATTCTGGCTGTACTTCTTCGAATACAGATTTGTTTGTTCTTTTGGCAGTCCATGGTACTTTTAATATTCTCCTCCAACACAATAACTCAAATGCATCAATTCTTCTTTGGTCTTCCTTATCCAATGTCCAACTTTTGCATGTATATGAGGTTACTGAAAATACCATGGCTTGGGTTAGGTGCAGCTTAGTACTCAAACTGATATCTCTCTTTAAAACTTTAAAGAGGTCTTGTGCAACAGATTTGCCCAATGTGATAAGTCATTTGATTTCTTGACTGCTGTTTCCATGAGTGTTGATGGTTGATCCTAGCAAAATGATGTCTTTTACAACTTCAATCTTTTCTTCATTTATATTGATGTTGTTTATTGGTCTAGTGATGAGAAATTTTGTTCTCTTTGCAATGAAATGCAAAACATGTGAAAGGTTGTGGTCTTTGGTCTTCATCAGTAAGTATTTTAAGTCCTCAACGCTTTCAGGAAACATGGTTGTATCATCTGCATATTGCAGGTTGTTAATGAGTCTTCCTCCAATCCTGATGCCAACATTTTTCTTCATATAATCCATTTTCTCAGATTATTTGCTCAGGATACAGATTAAATAAGGATGATGAAAAAATACAACCCTTGTGCACACCTTTCTTAATTTTGAACCATTCAGTGTTCCCTTTCTCTGCCTCTTGGTCTATGTACAGATTGCTCATGAGAACGGTTAAGTCATATTTCACAACTTTGTCCATAAATTGTCATTATCCAAACAATCAGAAGCCTTTGTGTAATCAATAAAGCACAGATAAACCTATTTCATGTATTCGTTGCTTTTAGCCATATCCTCTGACGTTAGCTATGATATTCCTACAATACATATATCTTCTCTGAAGATGGCCAAGAAGTTGTCTTCTCAATTTATTGGAATAGGTGTGTGATTGCCTCCAGTATTGCATCAGTTTGCTGAAAGATTTCAGTTTGTTTTCCATCTATTCCTGGTGCCCTGTTCTTTGCCAATAACTTCAATATACCTTGACGTCTTCTTCCATATTATTGGTTCTTGATCATATGATACCTCTTCAAATGGTTGAATATTGACCATTTCTTTTTGATACAGTGACTCTGTGTATTACTTCCATCTTCTTTTGATGCTCTCTGCATCATTCAATATTTTGCCCATAAAATCCTTCAATAACACAAGGCAAGGTTTGAATTTTTTCTTCAGTTCCCTCAGTTTAAGAAATGTTGTACAGGTTCTTCCCTTTGGTTTTCTAGATCCAGGTCTTTGCTCATTACTTTATAATTTTTAACTTTGTCTTCTTGAGCTGACATTTGAAATATTCTTTTCAACTCTTGTACATCTTGACTTCTTCTGTTTGTTTTAGCATCTCTATGCTGGAGAGCAAGTTTCAGAGTTTCTTCTGACATTCATTTTGGTCTTTTCATATTTTCTTGTCTTCTTAATGATCTTTATCTTTCTCTCCATGTGATGTTCTTGATGTCATCCCACAACTCATCTGGTCATTTGTCTTTAGTGCTAATGCATCAAATCTGTACTTCAGAAGATTTCTATCTTCAGGAGGGTTATATTGTATGTATTATATTCAAGGTTATATTTTGGCTTTCATGGAATTGTTTTTATTTTCTTCAGCATGAATTTGCATAGGAATAATTGATGGCTGCACTCTGCCCTTGGCCTTGTTTTGGTTGTGGAAGATTCTCTGTCCACATATGTAGTCAATTTGATTTCTGTGTCTTCCATCTGGTGAGGTCCATTTGTATAGTTGTCTTTTATATTGTTTAAAAAAGGTTTATGCTATGAAGAATTCATTGGTGTTGACAAGTTCTATCATGTGATCTGCAGCATTGTAACTTTCAATACATCTTGATTACATGTTTGACAATTTCAGACTGAAGAAATTGGTAGACTTTCTCAGCTTCATCATCACTGGTTTTAGTGGTTGGTGTATACATTTGAATAATGGTGGCATTGACTGGTTTTCCTTGTATGTATATTAATTATATTCTATTGCAGACAAAGTTACACTTCAAGAGAGATCTTAATATGTTCTTTTGATAATGAATGTTACTCCATTCCCAGCATATTAAACCATGTGACTGTCAGATTCATAAAAGGCTAATACCTATTCATTTTAGCTCACTGATGCAGAGGATATTGATGTTTATGTGTTGCATTTCATTTGACAAATTCTAGTTTTCCTAGATTCATATTCGTACAGTCCATGTTCTGATAACTATTGGATGTTTACAGCTGTTTCTCTTCATTTTGAGTTGTGCCCCATCAACAAATGAAGGTCCTGAGAGCTTTACTCCATTTGTATCATCATGGTTGGCTCTGCTTTGAGGAGGCAGCTCTTCCCCAGTCACGCTTTGAGTACTTTCCACCTGAGTGGTACATTTTCCAGCACAATATCTCACTTCATTTTCTTTGGATCCACAAACAACATTAAAGGAAACAGTAGTAAATAACTCAAATATATTGCATTAGGCAAATTGACTGACAAGACCCCTTTACAGTGTTCAAGAGCAAAGATATTAGTTTGAGGAACAAGTTATTCCTGAACCAAGTCATGATATTATCAATTGCCTTATATTAAAGTGAGAATTGGAAAATGAATAGGGAAGATCTTAGAAGAACTGATGCATTTGAGTTATAGTGTTGCAGAAGAATTTTGAAAGTACCATGAACTACCAGATGAACAAACAAATATTTGTTGGAAGAGTACAACCACAATATTTCTTAGAAGAAAGGAGGTAAGACTTTGTCTCTCATACTTCAGACACAATATCAGGAGGGACCATTTTCTGGAGAAGAATATTATGCTTGTTAAAGTAGAGGATCAGCAAAAAAAGAGGAAGATCCCCAATGAGATAGACTGACACAGTGGCAGCAGCAATGGACTGTGACACAATTTATGAGGTTGGAACAGGACTGGTCAGTGTTTACTTCTGCTGTGCATAGGGTCACTGTAAGTTGGAAGTGACTTGACATCATCAATCAATAACCACCAACAAAATTGTCAATATTGCTAATAATCTTGTCTGTCTTCCACATCATCCTCAATTTATCTAATATTTGTCAACATTGGGTTGAAGCCACAAAACATAAAATCTTACATATTTTTGTCCAATACCTTCAAGTCAGTTCTGACTCATAGCGACCCATTATAGGGTTTCCAAGTAGCAGCTGGAGGGTTTGAACTGCTAACCTTGCAGTTAACAGTCCTGTGCTTATCCTACTATTACAGTTACATTTACAACTTTAGTCATTGTTTTCAAAAGTCATCAAATTAGTTCTGAATCATAGTGTTACTATGTGCAACAGAATGAAATGCTATCCAGTCCTGTGCCATGGTCACAGCTGTTGCTGCATCTGAATCTTTGTTGCAGTCACTCTGTCAATCATCTCCTTGAGAATATTTCTGTTTCACTGACCCTCTACTTTACTAGGCATGCTGTCTTTCTTCAGGAACTGGTCTATCTTATAATGGAGAGTCATCATTTTTTATTTGGTTTTCCTTATTCACTGTCCAGCTTTTGTATGATTATCAGGTGGCTACATCATTAAAAAGCAAAGAGGCCACTTTGAGAACTAAATTGCACTTGATCCAAGCTATGGTATTTTCAAAGACGTCTTTTACAAAAGAGTTGCCCGATACACTACAATGGTTTGTTTTTCGACTGTTACTTTCACAGGTGTTGATTGCAGATCCAACTGAAATGAAATAATTTACAATGTTAGTAACTTTTTTTTGTTTGTTTGCATGATGCTACTTAATTTACATTATAGAGTTTGCATTTATGTAGATTCATATCTTTTCTCCATGTTTCATTTTGTCATTTATTAGTACAGTTATGAGGATTTTCCTTTTCTTTACATGGAGGTGAAATTCATATTGAATGCTAGGATCTGATCTTCATAAGTCCCCTTTGTTTCATGAAAGCAGGATTTTATCATTTGCATATCCTTGGTTTTTAATGAGTCTTCCTACAATCCTAATACCACATTCATCTTCATCTAATCCAGCTTCTCAGATTATTTGCTCAACATGCAAAATGAATAAGTATGGTGAAGGAATACATCCCTGGCACACACCTTTCCTGATTTAAAATTACTTAGTGACCCCTTTTTTGGTTTGAACAAATATCTCTTGGTCTTTGTACAGATTTTTCCTGAGTACAATTAAGTGTTCATGAATACTCATTCTTCACAAAATTATCCATAGTTTGTCATGACCCACACAATCAAAAGCCTTTACATAGTCACTAAAGCAGAACACAACATCTTTCTGGTAGTCTTTACTTTCAACCACCATCCATCTACCATTAGCAATAATATGCCTTGTTCCAGATCCCCTTCTGAATTCCAGTTGAATTTCTTGCAGTTCCCTATTGTACTGCTGCAACCATTTCTGAATTATCTTCAACAAAGTTTACTTGCATATTATATTAATATTATCCAAAGATTTCCACATTTAATTGATTCACTTCTCTGAAATGGGCATAAATATGGATATCTTCCAATTAGTTGGCAAATAGCTGTCGTCCAAATTTCTTGGAAGAGAAGATTTAGTGTCTTCCAGGTTGCATCAGTATATTGGAAGATTTCGATTTACATTCTGTCAGTTACAGGATCCTTGTTTTTAACTGATGCCTTCAGTGTAGCTTATACTTCTTCCTTCAGTACCTTTAGTTCTTGATCAAATGCTACCTGTAATGGTTAGGGTTTTGTGTCAACTTGACTAAGCCAGGATTTCCAGAGGTTTAGCGGTTGATATGTGCTTATTCCCAAGGTGATGAAACCTACTACAGGCATAATTAACTCTATGAGGAATGACTATGAGCAGCCATTCACTTAAAGGGATATTTCCTTAGAGTTGTGGCCTGCTTTCAACATAGTGGACATGCAGGAAAAAACGATTTCTTTCTCTATTCCACTGTGACCTGGGACTCCACAATTGTAAGCCATTT
>NW_006408561.1:8808394-8812903 GCF_000296735.1 Chrysochloris asiatica | reverse complement strand
TTTCACTGGTTTTGCTTCTCTCAAAAACCGGGCATAAGATACTAACTCTTAAAATGTTTGGACATCAACCATTTCTTTTTGGTACAGTGAATCTATATATTCCTTCCATATTCTTTTGATGCTTTCTGCATCATTCAATATTTTGTCTATGGAATTATTCAGTATTGCAAATTGATGCATGCTTTTTTTTCTTCTTCAGATCTTATAGCTTGAGAAAT
Source organism: Chrysochloris asiatica (assembly GCF_000296735.1). NCBI lineage: Eukaryota > Metazoa > Chordata > Mammalia > Afrosoricida > Chrysochloridae > Chrysochloris > Chrysochloris asiatica. The sequence continues at coordinate 8,812,685 of NW_006408561.1, read as the reverse complement.
TCTGAGCATCTTGTTTTCTTTTGGTTTCCTAACTTCAGGGTTTTTGACACTTTAATGTAATTCTTCATCTTTTTAACTGTGCTTTGAAATTTTCTGTTCACCCTGTTTATTTCCTCATTTTTTCCAGTTGTTTTAGAAACTCTATGCTCAAGAACAACTTTCAATATTGCTTCTGACATCCATTTTGGCCTTTTCTTTAATTCCTGTCTTTTTAATGACCTTTTGCTTTCTTTCTATATGATGTTCTAGGTCCTCCTATATCTTATACTCTTCAGTCATTAGTACGTAATAAATCAAACCTGTTCTTGAAATAGTCTCTAAATTCAAGTGGGATACACTTGAGGTCGTATTTTGACTGTTTTGGATTTGTTTTAATTTTCTTTAGCTTTAGCCTGAACTTACATAGGACTCATTGCTGGTCCATTCCATAGCTGGTTTCTGGCCTTGTTTTCATTGACTATATTGAGCCTTTCCATGGTCCCTTCCCTCAAATGTAGTCAAGTTAATTCTTGTGTATTCTATCTGATGAGTTTCATATGTATATTCACCAATTATGTTGTTAAAAAATAGTATTTGCTATGAAGAAGTTGTTGGTATTGCAAAATTCAATTGTGTTATCTCCATCATAATTTCTATCACTGAGGCCATATATTCTAACTCAACTCTTCTTGGAGTTGTGGTGTGGCACTGTAGGATAATCACTAAACAGCAAGGTCAGTGGTTTAAACTTACCTGTTGCTCCTTGAAAACTCTATACAGGGTTGCTATGTGTTGGAACTGACTAGACAGCACTAACAACAACAAAAACAATCCGTCTTCTCATAGTGTGGGTTATGAACCACAAAGTTGGAAGTTTGAGTTCACAAACTGCTCCTTGAGAGAAAGATGAGGCTTTCTGCTCCCACAAAAATTTACAGCCTTGGAAATGTTAAGTGCCATCAAGTCAGTCCTGGCACAGGGTTAATCTGTGTCAGAACTGATGGCACTTATAAACAAATCCTTTGTCTTTTTCCCCAGCTTTTGTATTTCTATCCTCAGTATTTTCAATGCAACTTTGTTGCATGTTTGATCTAGTTTGGCAGATGAATTTGTACAATTTTAAAAATTCCTTTGCTGTTGACTTTAGTAGTCAATGCATACATTTGAATAATAGTCCTACTTACTGATGTTGCTTGTACTTTTATAAATATTATCCTATCACTCTCAGGAATTTACCTAAAGACAGATCTTAAAAGGTTTTTTTGTTTGTTTGTTTTGCAATGAATATGAAGCCATTCCTTTTTATATGGCATAGTAAAACCATATGATTGTTGCATTTAAAATTGCCCAAATCAGTGCATCTCAGCTTAGTAAAATCTAAGGTCCAGAACACTCATATGCCAGCTTGTCCTTTTGTGGTGGTGTGCATGCTGCAATGAAGCTGAAAGCTATGTGATCAATATTTTAAATACCAGCAAAGTCAACCATTGTTTCCAGATTTTATCTGCGCTTCCAGATTAAGACAAAATAAGAAGAAGGAGAGGAAGATTTTTGAATGTTCAGTCACTGAAAACCTTATGGACAGCAGCAAAACTTTGTCAGATATAGTACTAGAAAATGAAAACATTATGAATAGCATCAGAGTATTGTCATATATAGTGACAGAAAATGAGCTCTTCAGATTGTATGTCACTGAAAATATGGCTGGTAAAGAGCTGCCACTTCAAAGTTGAGTTGACCTTGATGACACAAATGAAGTTAAGCTTTAGGGACCTTCATCTGTTAATGAAGCACAACTCAAAATGAGTAGAAACATTTGTAAGTATTCATTAATAATTGAAACATAAAACGTAGAAAGTATGAATCAAGGAACATAGGAAGCTGTCAAAAATGGAATGCATAAAGATCAATATCTTAGGTGTTGCTGCTATTGTTTAGTGCCTCCGAGTTGGTTCTGACTCATAACAACCCTTTATAGGGGTTCTGAGGAGCAGCTGGTGGGTTTGAACTGTTAACCTTGTGGCTTGGAGATCAATGTTTATCCTATAGTGTAACACCAGGAATCCATCCTTGGCATTTGTGATCTGAATTGGACTAGTATTAGCCCTTTGGGATTGGACCAGCAAATAACTTTAAAAGAAGACCTGCAACTAACACTAATATTTAAATTTATGCACTAATCACTAAAGCCAGTGATGACGAAATTGAAGAATTCTACCAACTACTTCAGTCTGAAATTGATCAAACAAGCACTCAATATGTATTGATTATTACTGGTTATTGAAATGCAAATTTGGAAAAAAGAAGAAGGTTCAATAGTTGAAAAGTATGGACTTGATAAAAATGATGCTGGAGACTGCATGATAGAATTTTTCAAGACTTATTCATTGCAAGCACCCTTTTTAAACAGCACATGGATTACCAGATGAAATGCACTAAAATCAAATTGACTATATCTGTGAGAAGAGACAGTGGGAAAGCTCACTATCATCAGCCAAAATAAAGCCAGGGGCAGACTGTGGAACAGACTATTAATTGCTCATATGCAAGTTCAGGCTGAAGTTAAAGAACTATAAAACAAATAGACAAGAACCAAATATGATCTTAAATATATTATACCTGCATTTAGATGCCATCTCAAGAGGTTAATTGATGTATTAAACACTAATAACTTAAAACCAGAAAAGTTGTGGGATAACATCAAGAATATCAAACAGGAAAAAAGTACAAGATCATTAAAAAAAAAAGAGACAATGTTAGAAGAGACTCTGAAACTTGCTTTTAGCACAGAGATACTAAAGTAAAAGGAAGAAATTAGGAGGTAATAGAACTGAACAGAAAATTTCCAGATAAAGTCAAGTATTATAATGAAATATGCAAACACCTAGAGTTAGAAAACCAAAAAGAAAGAACACACTCACCATTTCACAGTCTGAAGGAACTGAAGAAAAAATCCAAACCTCATCTCACAATATTGTAGAATCAGAGGTCCAAGCTCACCAGCTGCTCATCATAAACCCTATACAGGGTTGCTATGTGTCAGAACTACCTCAATGACACCTAACAATGATCAAAATATTTAATACTGCAGAAAGCTCCATTAAAAATAAAAAGGAAGGCATGAATGCACATTCATTGTATCAAGAAAAAATGGTGATGTTCAACCATTTTGAGTGGTGGCACATAATCAAGAGCCAATGGTGTTGAAGGAAGAAATCCAAGATGTCTTGAAGGCACTGGCAAAGAATAAGACCACAGTAATTGATGGAATACAAAATGACACCTTTCAACATAGTGATTCAGCACTGGAGGCACTCATTCAACTAGGCCAAGACATTTGGAAATCAGCTATGTGTTCAACTGATTGGAAGAAATTCATATGTGTGCCCATTCCAAAAACAGGTGAAACAATGGAATGTGAAAATAATCAGCCAAATCATTAATATCACATGCAAGTAAAGTTGTGCTAAAAATAATTTTAAAACAACTGTGACAGTTCATAAGTATTCTCCAGAGGTTCAAGCCAAATATGTAAGAGGACATGGAATGAGGGATAGTAATGCTGACAGATGGATATTGACTGAAAACAGAGAATATCAGAAAGATGTTTACCTTTGCTTTATTGACTATGCAAAGGCCTTAGAGTATATGGATCATGACAAGCTTTGGAATGGGCATACCAAAAAACATAATTATAATCATGAGGAACCTGTACATAGACCAAGAAACATTTGTTCAAACAGAATAAGGATTCAGTTAATGGTTAAAAATCAGGAAAGATGTGTGTCGGGGTTTTATTTCTTTAACATACATATTCAAACTTTATGCTGAGCAAATAATCCAAGATGCTAGATTATATGAAGAAAAACATGGCATTAGGACTGAAGGAAGACTCATTAACAACTTGCAACATGCAGATTGATACATCCTTTGTTCCTGAAAGTGAGCAGGACTTAAATATTTACTAATAAAGATCAAAGACCATAGCCTTCAATATGGGTTGTACCTCAATGTAGTAAAGAAAACAAAAATCCTCACCACTGGACCAATAAATAACATCATGGTAAATGGTTAAAATATTAACTTGTCAAAAGTTTTATTTTGCTTAGAACCACTTTAACATTCATGGAAGAAAGGTGAGTTTGAACTGCCAAACTTGTAGTTCAAACCCATGTTGTCATTGAGTGGTTATACTACAGCACCACACCAGGACTCCATATAAGTACATATGCTGTTGTTTTTAAGTGCTGTTAAGTTGGTTCTGACTCATAGGGATCTTGTATAGGGTTTCAGGTGAGCTTGAACTGCCAAC
>NW_006408561.1:8803117-8805689 GCF_000296735.1 Chrysochloris asiatica | reverse complement strand
TATACACACACTCCCATGTGCCAGTTTGTTGTACTGTGGTAACTTGATGCTAGAAGCCATGCTGCTAACATTTCTGGTATCAACATTGTCACTCATGGTGGGCAGGTTTCAGCAAATCTTCCAACTAAGTCTGATTAAGGAGAAAGGTCTCATAGTTTACTTCCTAAGACTAGCCAATGAAAATCTTATGTATTATAACAGCACATTGTCCAACGAACTTGTTATAGATATATTATCAGGAGGAATCATACATTGTGTTTGGTGAAATAGTGGCCTAGGAAGGCAAGAGAGATCAAAAGTGAGATGAATTTGCACAATAGCTAAAAAAAAATTGACAAGAATACACTGACAGTCTTGCTGATGATGTAGGAATGTTCCATGTTTCCTTCCGTTGTATTTAAGTTCTCCATGAGTTAGTGTAGACTAGCTATTAACTGTCTATATAAAGTAGATTGATAACTCTCATGGTCACCCCAAAATATGATATTTTTCACTTAAAAAGAAAAGGATACCTTTCCCATTAACTGCACTACATGTGCTTAGGCTCTCACAGTCTATGTTGATATATTCCTTCTTCTTTAAGAACATATTTACTCACTGGGAATTTTACCCTGTATTTCCATGGAAAGCAGTTGCCAGCATTTTAGCTCTGATTAAAAGTACAAAGAAGAGAAGAGATTCCATTCCAAAATACTTCAAATTTCTTCTCTCTCATCTGATTCATGCTTCTACTTAAGAAGTCTCTAAACATCTACAGTGGACACTCAGTGAACACATTTACTCACTGAGAATTCTACCGGTATTTCCATGAAAAGCACTTGTAAACATTTTAGTCCTCATTGTTTGAAATATATGAAAGGAAATATATGAAAGTTCAAAGACGAGAAGGGACTCAATTCCAAAATATTTCAAGTTTCTTCTCTTTCATCTGATCTATGCTTCTACATAATATATATCCATACATCTTCAGTGTACACTCATCAATAGTGGCATAGCGTAAGAAGCTCTGATATCCCAGGTCAACTATAAAACATCTTCCTAATACATTTCATCCTCTCTCTAATCCATAACCCTGCATAGTCAAAGAGGAAAAAGTTTACACTTATTACCATCAGATAAATCTAGATATTAATATTACAGTTTATATTTTTTTCTTGTGTGTGTGCATTTCAGTAATTTCAAAAATTGTGTTACTAATTTCTAATTAGTAAAGGAGCTCTAGTAGCAGAGTGGTTATGAATCGGGCTGATAACCTAAAGGTCGGCAGTTCAAAACTACCAGCTGTTCTGTGGGAGAAAGATGAGGCTTTCTGCTCCCGTAAAGATTTGCAGCCTCAGAAACCCTGTGCAGGGTCACTATGAGTCAGAACTGACTCCATAGTACTTAACAACAACAACACAAATATACAATAAATACATTATGAATATTTCTATTAAAATGATATCTTAGAAAAGTGGATATGCAAAAATTACCCCAAATAGAAAAGATCAACATTTTCAATTTTGTCAGATTCTTTCATTTAAAACAACAAAACTCCCTTTGTTTTCTTGCTTTTTCACATCTGTCAACTATAGCAGATAGTTAATGAAGTGAATGCTGATATTCACATAGCTCTTTGTTTATGTTGTTGCTGTTAACTGCTGTCAAGTCAGTTCTGACTCACAGCAACCCTGTATAAGGTTTCCGAGGAGCAGCTGGTAAGCTTGAACCACCAAACTTGAAGTTCAAATGGCTTTGCAGTCTGGCGCATTAACCCACAGCTCCATAACAGGACTCCTCTTTATTTATATGCTTCTGCATTTGCATGCTAAACATATGCAATAGGTAAGAAGTCCTAATGGTATTCAGAAATGAAATACTAAGCAATGCGTTGGCAGTATCACCATAGTTCCAATGAAGACCTCTCTAGCATTTTATCTCAACCTTTCTCATCAAACGCTGAAAGCTTCTCAGACTCCCATGCTTACTCTTCATTTACAACAATGTCTGCCAAGCTCAGGATATATTTGATCTGGTGATGAGTATCTGTTTCATCAGTGTTGGCAAGGTCAAACTGGTCTTGGTGACATGATGATTTGACAGATCAATGTATGTTTCACAAGCTCAAACATTCTTGATATAGATGAGCTGTGCTTTTAAGTCCACGAGACCTTAAGGGGCTTTTCCATTATACATACACACACACACACACAGGAACTTCAAAAAGTTCATGGAATATTTGTACTATTTTTTAAATATTAATTTTCTACAAACATTTTAGACCCCCCTTTTGTATGTGTGTGTGTGTGTGTGTGTATACATATAAAGGAGCACTGGTAGTATAGTGATTACAAGTTGGGCTGTTAACCTCAAAATCAGCAGTTTAAAACTACCAGCCATTGTATGGAAGAAAAGTAAGACTTTCTGCTCCCGTAAAGATTTACAGCCTCAGAAAACATTATGCATTGGAACTGACTCCATGGCATATATATATATCACTGTAGGATAAGCACTTAACAACAACATATCATATAGATACATATATATTGTTGTTGTTGTTGTTAAATGTTATCAAGTCTGTTCCAACTCATAG
>NW_006408561.1:8797490-8802376 GCF_000296735.1 Chrysochloris asiatica | reverse complement strand
TACTACACAACAGTATATATATATATATCTCCTGGTGTTGTGCAGTGGGTTAATGTGACGGACTGCAAAGCCATTTGAACTGCAAGGTCAACAGTTCAAGCTCACCAGCTGCTCCTTAGAAACCCTATACAGGGTCACTATGGGTTGGAACCAACTCAACAGCACTACACAACAACTATATATATATATATATACATATAAAATAAATCCAGCTTTCAGGCACTCAACTCTTTCTTACCTTCTTTCTTCTTCTCTATTTAGCCAGTAAAAATAATTCAATCTATCTAATAATATCAAACGTTATACATATCTATTAAAGTGCTTGATAAGATTATTTTGTTAACAAACTGAAATACTAAAAGTACTGTTGCACTTTGTTATTTTATATACCATTAAAATTATTGGAATATTTGGTCAAGTTGGAATATAAATGAAAGAGAAAGTAGAAGAATAGAAGTGATGCAGGTATACAGAAACAAGAGACAGTATCTTTAGATTTTAAAGTTAATATTCAATTCAAACTGTTACCATTTTACAGACTATCTCTTAGAAAAATAAAAGAAGGAAAAATACACATATGAGAGAAACTGGGACTTTCTTTTAAACAGCTTATACTATTAATGTTTTATGTAGAATGGTTTTATAGACATTTAAATGAGAGAGGAAATTTGTAGCTATGGATTGGACACATAGGCACCCATTCTAGCAGACAGAACTATTTTTATCATTCTAAAAATAGTTGTGGCCAGTTAGAAAATACATCAGAACAAGAAGATACTAACCAAGCAAGAATTTGCACTTTGAGAGCAGAAAATACACTTGGGAGTTAATTGTTATGTTCAAAGATTTCTGAAAAAGATATTACTTTCAAATTTGTATTATAGAGATAATCATAATAGCAACCTTCCTTGCTTAGTTTTCTTGACTATATAATGAGAGTAATAATATTTATGCCACAGGGTTTTAAAAATAATTGAATAAAAGTACACATCAGTACACATTAAACACTCAACAAATACTGTCTATCTTTAACTTACACAGATCAAAATGCTTAAAGTTTTCCAATTAGTTTAGAAAATTATAAGTGGTAATTTAAAAAAAAGGCAGTAAGAATTTTTCAGAAAGAATATGTTTTAGAAAAATCTGTAGTAATACATATTACTTTAGTTATCCTATTTGTGGAATGTGGTAGGACAGTATTTCTAAAAGTCCAATTCACAATGCTGTTGTACGCTGTTGAGTTGTTTCTCACTTATAGTGACCCTTTATAAGGTTTCAGTAGCTCTGGTAGCATAGTGGTTACAAATCAGGCTGCGAACCACAAGATCAACAGTTCGAAATTACCAGCTGTTCTGTGGGAGAAAGATGAGACTTTCTGCTCCCGTAAAGATTTACATCCTCAGAAACCCTGTACAGGGTTGCTATGAGTCGGAAACAACTCCATGGCACATAACAACAACAACAACAAGGCAGATTAAATGTTATTTCATTATTTAATTGTAAACATGTCAAATCCATGTATAAATAAAAATTTGTTATGACTTTCAAGTTTAAAACTCAATTACAATAATTATGAATAATAGAAACTTTAAGAAAATATTCTTTTAGAACTCCTGGTGTGGTGCTGCAGGCTAATGTGCTGGACTGCAAAGTCAGTTTGAATCACTACTTGGAAACCTTATACAGGTTCGCTAACAATGTGCCAGAATGAACTCGAGGGCACTTAACAACAACAAGATAACCTAGTGGGAAGAATAATTATGTCAAGTACTATTTTAAAGTCAAGGCACACTCTTCCTGATTATGTTTTGAGAGCAGTCCTTTTTTCAGTGAAATTACTGCAGAAATCACTAGACACAAGATGAAGTGGAATAGGTCATGTCAGGTTTAATACAATATCTCAAATGCTTCCTCTTGCAGTTTTTTCCCTCAAATAATCTTTAATCTTAGGAGAAGTGTCTTTGGAAGAGGTGTCTTTTCTAACTTCAGAACTCTTTTTTGAACCAGTAGAAATAACAATGACAATGATTACAATAAAACAGCTACCTTTCACTATTGTTTGCAGTGCTAATCTCATCTACATTCCTTTTTCATTTAATCTTCACACGTATGTTGAGTGAGATACAGTCATCACTATTTTACTATGAGATCCCCAAGGCTAATAAAAATAAAATGCCTTAGAAAGCAAATGACAGAGACAAAATTTAAATTCAAGAGTCACCATTTAACTGCCAGCTGCTCCTCAGAAACTTTATACAGGTAGCTATGAGTAGGAACCGACTGAAAGGCACATAACAACAACAGCAGCAAAATGTGTGCTCTTACCCACTGTGTTATGCTATGTTTTGTTAAGATCACTTGTTATTGTTGTTGTTAAGTGCCATTCAATCAGTTCTGACACATAGCGACTCAGTATAGGGTTTCTGAGGAGCAGCTGACAAGCTTAAACCCTTGACCTTATGGCTCAAACTGACAACAGTCCGGTGCATTAACCCACAGCACCACACCAGGACTCCAAGTGCCCTAAGTCACTAATAATTCATACAGCCCTATTTCCACCAGAATAAAGCATTGCCTAGTCCTCAAGCATCCTCACAGTCTTTCTATTCTTAAACCCTTTGTTGTCACTGCTGTATCAGTTCGTCTCATTTAGGGTCTTTCTCTCTTTTGCTGATATTCTACTTTTAACAAAGGGGTTCTTGGTTGGCACTCTAGAATAAGCATTGGACATATAACCACAAAGTTGGTGATTTAAACCTCCCAACTCCTCCTCAGAAACCCTATATATGGACACTATGAGTTGAAATCAACTCAATGACACTTAATAAAATAGCTACGTTTTCAAGCATGATATCCTTCTCTAGGATAAGGTCTGGTCATGTCACTTCTAATGAGAATTCTGGCTATACTTCTTACAAGACGTATTTGTTTTGTTCTTCTGGCAGTCCATGGTATATGTAATATTTTCTGTCAACACCATAACTCAAAGGCATCAATTCTTCTCCAGTCATCCTTACTCATTAATCAGCTTTTGCATGAATATGAGGCAATTGAAAATACAATGGCATGGTTCAGTTACACTTCAGTCTTCAATGTGACATTTTTTCCTTTTTAATACTTTAAAGAGATCTTTTAAAGATATCAGCTGCAATATATCTCTTGATTTCCAGAGTGGGCATTGATTGTAGATCCAAGTAAAATGAAATCTTTGACAACTTTAATCTTACCTTAAATTTATGGTTTTGTTGCTTATTGGTTCAACTGGAAGGATTGTTCTTGTTGTTTTCATTATGTGAGGTTTAATTCATATTAAAAATTGTAGTTTTTGATCTCCAACAGTAAGTGCTTGAAGTCCTTTTCATTTTCAATAAACAGGCTATATAATCCACACATGAATGTTTTTTAATGAGTTATCATCCAATCCTTATGTTGCAATTTTTTATGCTATGTTATTCTAAAACTTGCAGCATTGAGTAATTCTGACTCAGTATGATTCTATATATGGTTTCTTAGACTATTAATATTTTTTTTGTGTGTGAATTGTATGAAATTCTATAGATTAGATTATAAGTTTTATGCTTAAAAAATCATGTACTTTGTTTCATTTCAATGACTACAATCACCTCAATGTAATAGTGGTTATGTTACTTCTGCTGTTTTTTTGTTTGTTTGTTTGTTTGTTTTTTGTCTCCATTCCATCTTTCTTCCCCAACCTTTCTGAATTTTGTCTTTTGGTAAGTGCTGCCCGTTTGATCTTGAATAGTTGACAATTTCATGGTGTGTTTTCTGGGTCAGGAAGGTGAGTTCAGTTGCAGACCTGAAAAATAAGCAAAGGGCCATAGCCTTAATGTGGCCATTAAACCTTGTCTATTTTTTATAGTTTTGATAATTTCTTATACATTTTAACCTCGATGTATCCAGGATTAAGGATATCTGGGAGCGTTGTTGGTTATGAGCTGGACTGCTCACTTCAGGGTCAACAGTTTTAATATACCATCTGCTTCATGGGGGAAAGATGAGGATTTCTGCTTCAATAAATATTTATAACCTTGAAAGTCTATACATGATTGTGTAATGGCTCTATTATTCAAATTTATGCACCAGCCACTAAAGCCAGTGATGATGAAATTAAAAAATTCTACCAACATCACAAGCCTGAAGTTGATCAAATAAGGAATAAAGATATATTGATAATTTCTGGTGATTGGAATACAAAGGATGAACACAAAGAAGAATGATCAGTAGTCGGAAAATATGGCCTTGGTGATATAAACCATGCTAGAGACCACATGATAGAACTTTGAAAGACCAATGACTTCTTCATTGCAAATACCTTTTTTAAACAGCATAAAAGATGAGTATACACATGTATCTCACCAGACTGAATATATAGAAATAAAATTGACCACATATGTGGGAAGAGATGATAGTAAAGCTCCATATCATCAGCCAAAATAAGATCAGGGTCAGACTGTGGAAGAGACAATCAATTGCTCATATGCAAATTCATGCTGCAGCAGAAGAAAATTAAAACAAGTCTATGAAAGCCAAAATATGACCTTGAACATATGCCATCTGAATTCAGAGATCATCTCAAGAAGAGATTTAATGCATTAAATTCCAATGACTGAAGATCAAAAGAGTTGTGGGATGACATCAAGAGGATCACATAGGAAGAAAGTTATTGATCAGGTCATCAAAAAACTCCCAACCAAAAAAAGTCCAGGCCCAGATGACTTCACTGGTGAGTCCTACCAAACATTCAGGGAAGAGCTGTCACCAATTTTACTCAAAGTATTCCAAAATATAGATGAAGATAGAAAATGTCCTAACACTTTTTATGAAGCAAGCATAACCCTCATACCAAAACCAGGCAAGGACATCAC
>NW_006408561.1:8785880-8796855 GCF_000296735.1 Chrysochloris asiatica | reverse complement strand
AAAAAAGAGTAACCTGCTACAAATTGATGACCTTTACCTATACTTATGGATGTAGCAGCTCATAAAAGGGATCAAATCTTTACAGTGAGGATCACTCCCACTCCCACTCCCTCAGTATGCAGGGTTGACAGGAATGGTCAACTTAGACATTGGCTACCCAAAATGGGAGTGTGGGGGGGGGACTATAAAGGTAAGAAGTGACTGGCTTACAAGCTTTCAAGAGGGAGCCTAGATCCAGACGGTGTGGGGGAAGGTAGAATCATCACTGAATGAATTCCAATCTGTTGGGGCATTGCTGGCGAAAGGAAATGGGGATACGACTCTTGTGGTACAGTGAATAATTGCCATCAGGACTGACTGTGAGGGTAGGAAATATAGAGGTAGATTTTTTTTTTTTAAAGTAGGAGATTGATTAATTTTGCAGCCAAGGAGCGGTGGTCCCTGGTGGTCCCTGGACCGTCATGTGAGAAAAACGGAGAGCAGGACCCTACCTGAGAGACAGCTACATCAGAGATGGAAACAGATGATTTTGTGGACAGATGGAGTGGCTGGGGACACAAGACTCAGGTAGGGAGCCGGACTTTGTGCTGGCAGCCAGGGCATGGGCCTGTGTGGTATACTCTTTGGTTATTTGATGATGCATGGAGGGGATTGTAGTCATTGCAATGAAACGGAATATGATAGGATAAGTGTAAAGCTGATGTTTTCCACGTAAACCTCACAATAAAAACTTAAAAAATTATTGATGAAGACCAATGAGCACAGCCTTCAGTATGGATTGTATCTTAATGTAAAGAAAATAAAAATCCTCATCACTGAACCAATAAACAACATTCTTATCAACAGAGAAAAGATTGAAGTTGTCAAGGACTTCATTCTTCTTGGATCAGCTATTAACACTCACGGAAGCAGCAGTCAAGAAATCAAACAATGTATTATTACATTAGGCAAATCTGCTGCACAGTGTTGAAGAGCAAATACATCAGCTTGAGGACTAAGGTGTGCCTGACCCAAGCCATGGTATTTTCAATAATCTCATATACATGTGAAAGCTGGACAGTGAAAAAGGAAGACCATAGAAGAATTAATGTTTTTGAGTTATGGTGTTGGAGGAGAATATTGAAAATGCCATGGGCTGCCAAAAGAACCAACAGATCTGTGTTGGAAGAAGTGCAACCAGAGTGCTCCTTGGGGGCCAAGATGGCCAAACTTCATCTCTCATACTTCAGACATATTGTCAGGAGGGACCAGTCATTGGAGAAGGATATCATGTTTGGTAAGGTGGAGGGTCAGAATAAAAGAGGAAGTCCCGCAGCGAGATGGATTGGCAAAGTGGCAGCATCAATGGGCTCAATTGTGGCAACATTTGTGAGGTTGGCCCAGGATCAGGCAGTGTTTCGTTCAGTTGTGCATAAGGTCTCTATGAGTTGTTACTAACTCAATGGAACTGAACACCAATAGCAACAACAACAACAAAATTATGAGTCAGAACCTATGTGACTGCACACAACCACCACCATTAATTATCCAGGATCTTCTAACCTGATTCTTCTCAGAACAGTTGGTAGTCACAGCTGGGCATCATCAATTCCTCTGGTCTCAGGGTCATGGAAACTGAGGTTAATGTGCTCCATTAGTCCATTGGATGAACTGTTTCCAAGTGACTTCCAATTGTATTATTTTTTATCTTCTTCTGAGGGAGAGATCAATAGTTGCACCTTGGATGGCTGCTCATGAAGTGTGAAGATTCCAGTAACTACTCACCATAATAAGATGAAGAACATTGTCTTTGTGGACTTTGCTATGCCAATTGATCATGGTATCCCTGTGACTATGGTCCTGACCCCTAAAGCCCACCAACTCATTTCTTCAAAGTGTTTGGTAATATCCAAGAAGTTTTTAATAATTTTACACCCTGTATGTTCCACCATAGTCATTGATATGTTTGTGTCAAAAATAAATCCCCACATTCCGATATATACTCCCAATCTCCATATTTTACCATTTTAGGCTATGTATCTACCTATAGATCACTGTTATCACATGACTGAGTATATAACACTATTTACCTCTATTCTGTATCCTTCTATTTTCTTTAACTCTTACATTCCTTCTTTTTCTGTGAACCTCCCTAAATTTGTATATTTTCTTCCCTATCACTTTTCTACCCTTTAGCTAAGTGAACTACTTTCCCTTTCCTGTCACCCCTGATAAACATCAAATAAAGCATCTTATGTGTTGTTTTGAAATTGACCAATTTTACTTAGTGTAATGTCCTTCAGGTTCATCCATATTATGAGGTATTTAACAACGTCATCATTATTCTTCAATATTGCATAATAATCCATTGGTGTATTAAAGTTCATTTATCCATTCTTCCATATAGGGCATTTAGGCTGTAGCCATCTTTTTGCTATTAGGAATAGTACTATGATGAACATGGGTTTGCATATACCATTTCATGTCATGGCTCTTATTTCTTAAGGATGTATACCAAGTAAAGAGTTTGTTGTGTCATGTGGTATTTCTATTTACAACTGTTTGAAACCATAATATTTTCCAACTTGGTTAACTCATTTTATAGTCACATGATAAGTACAGGAGCGTTCCAGTCTCTCCATACCTTTATCAGCATTTGTTTCCTATGTTTTTGACCTTTGCTATTATTGCTGGAATAAGATGATATTTTATTGCTCTTTTGATTAGCATTTCTCTGATGAGATCCAAGAGACCTGGTGTGGTGCTGTAGGATCAATACTGTACTGGGAACCACAAGGTCGGCAGATCAAACCCACCAGATGCTTCTCGGAAACCCTATACAGGGTCGCTATGAGTCAGACAAAACTTGGCAGCACATGACAACAACAACAACAATTAAGTCCTGGTGTGGCACTGTAAGATAAGCACTGGGCTGCTAACTGCAATGTTGGTGACTCAAAACCACCATCTGCTCCTCAGAAACACCATAAGGAGTCCTATGACCTGAAACGAACTTAACAGCACTTAACAATAACTACAATGGTTAATGATAGTGAGACTATCTTTATAGGTTTGTTGAGACTAAATTAAATTAAATCTTTACCCGAGCAGCAGTCTAAAACGCATTCAGTCACAAGGATTGAAGCTGTATTACTTCCTTTCATCCCTAATAGTAAGGAGAATATCAAAGATATTCATTTAAATAATTCCAGTTTAGTAGTAGGAGTTTATGGCAGCTTATTTTATTTTGTTTGATATCATCAAGAAATTTAATACTTATGCTTAGATATAAAGTCATTAATATATTGTGAAACCTCAAAACTCATTTTTGTGCTATTAAAATAGAAATAACTCATTAGACTAAAAACAGGTAGGCCTCAAACTTAAGATACTTTATTTTATTTTATTTAAGATACATTTTTTTAAAGACTTATAAATGATTTTTTTTATGTAAAGGGATAGTGCATTCCCTATAATCATTCCATTAAAACATAATTTGCTAATAGAAAATCAAGAAAAAGAAAAGAAGTAATAAATTTAACCATGGCCTATACTTTCCTAGGAGTTCTGGTGTGGCACCCTAGGATAACACTCCACCTTAAGGTCGGTTTGAACTATATAAGGTCAGTGATTCAAACTTACCAGTCACTCCTAGGCAACCCTATACAGATCACTGAGTCAGAACCAACTCAACAGTACTTAACAACAACATACTTTTCTAATCCTCCAAGTACTTCATTTTAAAATCTTATAAAAATGTTGTTTTTATAATTTTCAAAAATGGTATTGAGTGTTAAGGAGCCCTTATAAATGTTAACCAGAAGGTCAGCAGTTCTAATCTACCAGTAGCTCCATTGGAGAAAGATGATTCCGTTAAACATTCCATTCTGAAAGATTACAGCCTTAGAGACTCTATACAGGGTTCCAATGAGTTGGGAACTCCACCACTAAAAATATTATTAGTTTTCTTGTCGTTGTTAAGTGTCATAGAGTCAGTTCTGATTCAGCAACTCTGTATACGGTTTCCAAAGAGTGACTGGTGGGTTTAAACCATCAAACTTATAGTTAGCAATCCAGTGCTTATCCTACAGTATCACATCAGCAATTATAAGTGAGATTTTATAAATTAAAAAATTATTGATAATGAGTATTGCGCAACTCATTTCCATGTGCTATTATTTACTTTTGAGAAACCTTTTTTACATTTACCTTCATGATATATTTTTAAACAAAATAGCTGATGCAACTATAAACCTTTATGTATGGTATTTACAATAATACATATAACAAATTATTTTTTTCCAACCATATGGAAACATTCTGTTTTTTATTTTATAATTTAGATAATTCTGAATCCATGTTACTGGATCTCTAATCTGTTGGAGAAAGGAGTAATGTTTGTTGTTGTCAAGTGCCATTTAGGGACCATTTTTGTGATAGAGAAACATTGCCCCTAGGATTTCCTAGGCTGTAATTTTTATGGGAGTAAATTGCAAGGCAGACAAACAACTAACCTTTCCATTAGTAAGTGAGAACACAGCGATTGTGTCATCAAGAACACAGCGATTGTGTCATCAAGCCTCCTTAAAATCTTCATTTAGGCAGCTATTCTGAAACCCTCTTATTCTATATATTGTCATAAAATTATTCTAAGTAACTTCATAAATTTAATTTATACAAATTGAAAAATGAAACTTTTAAGTGTGTATGCACTTTTTCTTAATTTTACCTGCATGCTCATGTCTTTATTATAAAATATAACAAAACAGAAATCTATCTATACATATGTTCTTTGAAAAATCTTCTTTCATTTATTTATATTTCCCATATTCATTTTTACTAAACTTAACAGAAATGTAACTCCTTTTAAGTTATAATAACCACATGTCAGTGTTTCTTTGTGTCTAAATTATGCATTGATTATATATGAAATTTGTAATTTCATAAAGGAATGTGCATTAACTAAACAGACTTATGTAATAGAATTGATGGATTCACCCTAACTCAATATAAACATATGTGCAACAGAATAAATATTTTCCAGTCCCAAGCTACCATTATATAATCAGCAGGTTTAAATCCATCCTTTTGACTCTTATGCCAATCCTTCTTACAAAGGACCTTCTCACCCTTGCTGACTCTTCTTCACCAAGCATGATGTTCTTCTCCAGGGACTGAGCCATTCTGATGATGTGTTCAAATCTAGGGAGTCAAACAAAGTTCTGTTGTTATCCTTTAGTTTTCATTGGCAAATTTTCAGAAATAGATCACCAAATTTTTTTTCTAGTCTGTCTTAGTCCAAAAGTTTTACTAAAACCTTTCCATCACATGTAATCATGCTGATATTTCAAAGATCTGTGGCATCACAACCACACATTCAGTGAATGTGTTGAAATACTGGTGATATTACAGCATCACAGCATCATACAAGTTGCAGCTGTAGGACAAGCTGACACATGGGTGGTGAATTTTTCAAATACTTCTGTGAAAAGAAAACAAATTTGAATATCTATGAACTATAAAGTATTTTATACTTGTGGTTTTATGTTCTATATTAAGCAATGTAAAGTAAAAATTAACTAGGAGTATAATGTGTAACTGTATCTAGGTTTCTTATATATATGACAATAGATAAAGGATTGTCAACTTATGTTGTTGTTGTTAAGTGCTGTCAAGTCTGTTGTGACTCATAGTGATCCTATATAGAGTTTTTGATGAGCAGCTGGTGAGTTTCAACCATTGACCTTGTGGTTCAAACAGACCTTGCAGTAAGTACTTATCTTACAGTGCCACACCAGTACTCCAAGTCAACTGATATGAATATTCTTTAAAAATAAACACTGTTACTAATGGAGAAGAGAAAGGTTGTAATAACTATATATTTTCTCAGTAAACAGAGTATATGTACAATATTTCTCTAATGAAAATTGTGTGGCACTATAGGAAAAGCAATGACCTGAAAAGCTGGTTTGAACTGCAAAATTGGCAGTTTAGATTCATCAGCCACTCCTAGGAAATGCTATATAAGGTCTTCATGAATCATAACCAACTTGATGTTACTATTAAACAACATTGAAAAATAAGGCATTGTACATAAAATACTAAATTAATCAACAGAAAATCATGAAAGATGACAGATGCAAATAACTTGCATGGTTTCTCACTCTAAATGGTGTGGCAGTATTCCTAAGTGCAGACTAATATTTATCATTTAAATATGACTTTGGATTCCTCTGGAGGGGAAGTAGTAAGTGTAAACACAGATATATGAGTATACAATGGAATTGTTAGAGCTGAATGTCATGGGAAAATTCATATCTCTTATTACACAAAGATACTGACACAGCATGGGTATTCTGGGATCCTCACAGAGCATCTAGCCTCTGGAGTAGAAACTTATTATGAGAGATGGATTTTAGGATATTCTGGTTTTCTGTGGCAACATGATTTTTTTTATCATATGCAGATGTTGCCAGGCAGAATAGTCGGTATCTAGGAGGCACAATGTGGCATTGTAAGATAAAAACTGGATTGTTAACTGCAATCTTGGCAGTTCAAACCCACCAGCTGCTCTTCAGAAACCTTACACAGGGTCGTTATGTGTCAGAACAGACCCAAAGGCACTTAACAATAAAGTATAATTGGAAACAGTATACTTTTGGCAAAAAAAGAGAAAATTTTCCTTAAGAAATAGCACTAATTGATTGGAGATGTCAGGATGTGGTAAAAGTCTGTAGTAACTGAGAGAAAAAAAAAATGTTTCTTAGGAGTTATAGTAGTGCATTGTAGGAGTAAAATTTTCCAGTGGAAATTATAAAAGAACCCTGTGACTACTACTAATATTCAGTAAGCCTTCACTCAATTATATTGTATTACAAATAGCTCAATGTTTTCAAAGTAAACATTAATATCTTATACACATTACATGTCACTATAGGTAGGCTATGAATCCATTCTAGACTGTAGGTCTTGCTCTACCAATATTCTCAGCATGAGGCCTTTTGCATACTATTTCAGAATCAGCAGACTAAGCTGACCCACACAGTCACTGCAATCTTTCTTCTCAGTCAAAGGCCAACCCTTTTAACAGTTTTGATAAGAATACAAAAAAGCCTGACAAGAAAATGTTGTTGTTGTTGTTGTTAAGTTCCATCGAGTCAATTCCGACCCAAAGTAACCCTGTATAGGGTTTCAAAGGAGCAGCTGGTGAGAAAATAAGACTATAATTTTCCTATGGAGAAGGAAACAAAACATCAAATAAAGGAGTACCATCTACAACAGGAATCTTCCTAGTTTGTTTGTTTTTTGTTTCTTCCCTTCATGTATCTTTTAAAATAAGTTGTGTAAATAAACATTCTCACATTGTTAAATTTTCATTATAAGTTAAAAAATAATTACTTGAATCAGTCATAAAATTCAAGTCAGAATGAAGTAAGGATTTTCAAACTAAGCCTGAATGTAAGCTCCTCATAAACAATCAGTTCTTCCAGTATTTAATAGAGCATACAATAAGGTCAAAATTAAACTCTTGATTCAACATTTCAGAATGGGAGAGTAAAACCTTTCAGAAGTAGCTCCATGTAATTATACAGGAAATCAAAACTTCATTGATGGTGTGAATAAGAAAGAATTACACAAAGATCAAAACTTTATAACAAAACCTAGTGAACAGGCTTCCAATCATGCTCAAGTATCATTGAATCACAAACTACAATATTGCTGAGGAAACTAACAAAGTGTATGCTTATACTTCTGAGTTATTCAGGGTAGAAAGGAAGGAAATAAGGGTGAACATTTTCAAAATTATATGAGAGAAATTATACTAATATACATGGAGCATTGTGAAATGACTGGACTCATATTTTATCAACTTTGGAATCAATATCTTATAGGTATTACACTATACAGTATAAGTTACACTTTATGTAAACAAAATATTTTCTCTGAAAATTCTTGCTTTTGTTGTTAAGTGCCATTGAGTTGGTCCCAACTCATAACAACCCTATATACTGTCTCCAAGAAGCAGCTGATGAATTTCAAACACCAACCTTGTGGTTAAAAACGACCTTGTGGTCTAGTACTTTAGTCAACAGCACCACACCAGAACTCCATTCTCTGAAAGTTATGGGTAAATAAATTTCTACAGGCTAATATTAAAATATATTAAAGAGGTTTTTAATTATTTTATTTAAAAGTAAACTAAATGATGCAGTATGATCATTACATGCAAATAAATTTTTAAAACCTTTCAATATGTATATTTCTTTAATTTACTTAAACCTTTCTAGTATATTTACCTGCCAAAATTTGTTGTATGCATAACGATAAGGCATTTAATTTTATAATGGTTCACTGACTGAGCTTTCTTGCATGAAACCATCATCTTCTTTGCAGTAGCCATAATAATGAATTTTCAGAAAGTAGATTGGAAACTTACACATTATTTGAATAATGTGAATGAAAAATATTTCTAAACTTTAATGATTTTCCCTAATTTATTTCTAAATTTATTGCTTTCTTTTAAAAACAGGAAATTTGAAAGAATAATATGTTCTCTCATAAATGTACCATATTTCATAAATTTAACAATTATTTTACTACATTTATTGTAGATTAGTCAACTGTGTCCCAGTCACATTTTTAGCTATTACTAATAATGTTCCAGTGAATAACCATGAGTAAGCATGGGTTTCTCAAAGAGAAATATGAATTTAGCTTTTAATAAAATCTTTGTACTACTACTATAATCAAGGGCAATCTTCAAGGACATAGCTTCACAACAAGAATTCAAAGCAAAGAGTCAAGAAATAGACCCAATCTTATCATTATGAGAGAAAAAATAAAATAAAATCCTAAACACAAGACAAATTTGGTTACACATTGAAATTTAATTTTCATGCTTTCTTCTCTTGAAGGCAAGTATCTCTTTGACAGGGTTCACTCTGGAATGAAACTTAAAGCTATTAAAAATGACAAACATGATTCAAAAAGATGATCTATTCCTTATATCTGTATAATTAATGCTTATATATGTATAGTGGAACTATTTTTCCTTGACTTTCATTTTCCTTGCTGTTCTTTGTTTTCATACTATTTGGATGAAATTCTTTACATCTTTAAGAAACATAAAGATGTATTTCAATTTTGTTCTAAAGAAAATCATCTAATCTAGGTGCAACAAATAGTTCTAGAAATCATAATTTCACATTATGTACTTTTAAAAACAGCATCAATTTAATTATGTGTCTGCCACTTATCTATTAAATGACTGCAAGCTAGTGTTACCTTCAGACTCTTAAAGGTGATCAATACATTTTAATTTCCTTTGTTA
The DNA here is from genome assembly GCF_000296735.1 of Chrysochloris asiatica. NCBI lineage: Eukaryota > Metazoa > Chordata > Mammalia > Afrosoricida > Chrysochloridae > Chrysochloris > Chrysochloris asiatica. The sequence goes on along the minus strand of NW_006408561.1, from coordinate 8,787,545 downwards.
TTTTATTAAATGAAGTGAATAATGATCAAAACTAAAAGACTAAATATATATTCATTATAAATTCCCCTATTAAATTTGAAAAGTGAGTATTAGATTCTTTATTTTAATATGCAATGCGACAAATCTGAATGCTAATAGAATATCAGTATAGTCCTCTATAGACTCCTTTAGAAAACTGTTGAGCTTGAACTGCCGACCTTCTGGTTCAAACAACTTTGCAGTCCAGTGCATTAACCCACAGTGCCACACCAGGACTCCTATCATGAGGGATTGTTGTTGTTATGTGCTGTGGAGTCTGTTCTGACTCCTAGCGACCCTGAACAAGGTTTCTGAGGCTGTAAATCTTTACAGGAACAGAAAGCCTCATCTTTCTTCTTCAGAGCAGCTGGTAGTTTTGAACTGCTGACCATGATAATAGCAGCCTGATTCATAACCACTACACTATCATAGCTCCTTATCATGAGGGATTACTACCTCTTAAATGTCAAATCTGTGTGGTACTGTGGGATCAGTTCTGGACTTAGAACTACAAGATCAGCAGTGCAAATCCAGCAGCTGCTCTATGGAAACACTAAACAGGGTTGCTATGAGTTGGAACTGACTCAAATGCACTTAACAACTACAACAAATGTGACACCACTAAGAATCCAAGCTCAGCAATATGGAGACAAAATCTTAAATATAACAAGTTACCTTTATCAACTTGTCACCTGTACATATCTTATTAAATGATCCATAATGTCTAAATAAAGACAATTATAAAATCATACTTTTACTAGACATAAAACAACTTGCATGTGTACAATCCACAGTACACTAACCTCATTATATTACCTCCACATACTTCCCAGTCCAAATTCCAATTCAGACTAAATTCCTCTTTTTCTGTGAATCTATAATGAAAGTTATCCTTTGAGACAGAGACAGTTATGCTACCATATTGTTGTTGTTGTTAGGTGCCATCGAGAAGGTACTGACTCATAGCGACCTTATTCACAGCAGAACGTGAATTCACAGCAGAACAGAATTCACAGCAGTATGATCGTGGGCCAACCTCACTATTGTTGCAACGCATGAGGGCATTGATGCTGCCACTTTGCCAATCCATCTTGCTGGGAGTTTTCCTCTTTTCTTCTGACCCTCCACCTTACCAAACTTGGTATCCCTCTCCAGCAACTGGTCCCTCCTGACAATATGTCTGAAATATGAAAGACAAAGTTTGGCCATCCTGGCCTCCAAGGAGCACTCTTGCTGCACTTCTTCCAAAATGGATCTTTTGGTTCTTTTGGCAGCCCATGGCACTTTCAATATTCTCCTCCAGCACCATAACTCAAAAGCATCAATTCTTCTACGGTCTTCCTTATTCACTGTCCAGCTTTCACATGCATATGAGCTTACTGAAAATACCATGGCTTGGGTCAGGCACACCTTAGTCCTCAAGCTGACTTCTTTGCTCTTCAAAACTTTAAAAAGTTCCTGTGCAGCAGATTTGCCTAATGCAATACGACCTCTGATCTCTTGACTGCTGTTTCCGTAAGTGTTGATAGTTGATCCAAGAAAAATGAAGTCCTTGACAACTTCAATCTTTTCTCCTTTGATACGAATGTTGTTTATTGGTCCAGTGGTGAGGATTTTTGTTTTCTTGACATTGAGATGTAATCCATA
>NW_006408561.1:8776790-8785166 GCF_000296735.1 Chrysochloris asiatica | reverse complement strand
ACTTTCTTGAAAGATTTCAGTTTTTTTCCCCATCATTTCCTGGAGCCTTGCTCTTTGTCAATTCCTTCAATGTACCTTGGACTTCCTCCTTCAGTTTCATTGGCTCTTGATCATATGCTACCTCTTGAAACAGTTGAACATCAAGCATTTCCTTTTGGTACAATGACTCTGTGTATTCCTTCCATCTTCTTTTGATGCTTTCTGCATCATTCAATAATTTGCCCAGAGACTCTCCTTCAATATTGAAAATTGAGGCTTGAATTTTTTCTTCAGTGTTCCCAGTTTGAAAAACGCTGAACATGTTCTTCCTTTTTGGTTTTCTGACTCTAGATCTTTGTACATTTTGTTGTACTATTTGGCTTTCTCTTCTCGAGATGATCTTTGACATTTTCTGACAGACGAGTGGTGGCTGCTACCCACACTCCTTGTCTTTTCTACTACTGCCTTGGTCTGTAGAAGAAAACACCTTGTCTTTACTCAGCGTGAGCAAAACTCTTTATCTCTACTAACAAGCGTCCATAGGCACTCCACTACATGTATAAGCCATTGTCTGAATATAATCATTTCTCTCACTCCATGAATTAAAGAGTCTAACTCCACCAACAAGTACCCAGATGTATCCCACTCCACCAAAACTCTGGCAGCACAAAAGTGCTCAGCTTTCCACTGCATGGATTTGCTCCCATGCCTCTTTGTGTAGGTCTTCTGGTTCTGCTGCTGCAGTTTCTCTGACACTTCTTTTCATTCTCCATGACATATTTGGTGTCATATCTCTCCATTTTCTTCTAATCCCTCATCAGAATTGCCTTTGACATAATATTTCCAACGAACTTTTTCTAGGCAATGTTAGCATTTACTATTTGGCAGCTTAGTACTCTTAGTTGCAGCTCATTATTCAATTCCAAAACCACTTTCACATTTTTGCATCTGTTCAAGCTGCACCTCACTCTCTTGGTACCAAACTCTTACTTAGTTATATAGTGATCCTATAACAGAAACAGCATGCGTGGGTAACTTTAACAATCAAAGGTTTATTCTCTCATAGCAAATCTTTGTTGATATTCAGAATAAAAGAAACATAACCTGAGTCAAATGCTTTGAAATATCTCTTTAAATTAAACATAATCTTAGATTCTACAAGGCCTGATGATACATTTAATTAGTTTGCACATTTGTATGTTTCTTAAATTTATGAACTCATGAAAAACTTTTTGTTTACTATACTAAAATCATGTTTTTATTTCTCATTTCTCTTGTAATAGAATATAGTTAATAATAGCAATTTTCACTACTTTACTGACACCATATGGTGCCTAGATGACAATGATGAGATATTTTGAAAATGGATTTTGACAACCATATTGATTTAGTATCAGGCATCTTGAATAAGGTTAGTCAGCACTGAAGCTTTTTTAGAGTTCACTTTTTGTAATCTTGATCCCCTATTTTTGCTTACTCTTTCCTACAGTTATCTTATTATTGCTTCATCCAACAAAATAATACAAAACACTGCTATTTTAGTGACAGCTTTGAAATGATTTCTTTACATATACATATATAAATAGAAGGGATTGCATTTACATGTTTATATGTCATTAGCAATTTTTAAACAAAAGAAAATTTTGAATTATGTTAACTCATTGCAAAAAATCACCCCAACAATTTCTTCCACTGCACTCTTTACTCAACTGGTTCAATAATTCATTACAATGGCCACTGAGAACTGAGACACCACACTTACAGTTATTGGGATTATTAGGGAAATTAACAAGTTAACATGAAGTATCAGAAAGTTCTCAGAGAACAGTTCTTCCAGTCAAAACTGTCTCTCCTCAGCAATGCCCAGATTGTCTCTCTCTGCCCAGACAATGTTACAGAGCTTTCTTAAGGCTGCTAATAAATACTCACAAAGCTCACTACTCCATTATAAGCCTCAGCCTGAAGGCATTCAACTCTAGCTCCTTGGTTCAACAAACCTAGCTCCCACAATTAATTTCCTGGAGGCACCCCATTTTGCAAGCAAGTCTCCTATCCAAAATCACTCATCTTAACTTTTCTCATGGGCTGGGAAGCCCACCAACCACTCTTTCTCCTGATCTGGATCTTGGTTCTAGTGCTACTCCTCTTTTGCAACTCCTCTAAGTTCACAGTTTTCTGACCCTGGGTCTAGGAAATTCAGTGCACAGGTATTTCAGGTTTCACTTCTGTCTCTTATTCTTTGATAAGACTGAGATCCTGCCTGCCATCGCTGCCCTGCTTATGAAACTGCTCATGTTATACCCATGTTGGAATTCTGAGTTTTCACAATTAACCCTGTTCACAATCATTTTCAATTGAATCATATAGTCCATCAGTATCTTCCACTAATACCCCTTATCCAGACCCATCAGGAAAAAGCTATTTTTTGGTAATTTATAAATACGATGTCTCATTGGAAATGCTATACAGGCTTACTATGAGTCACAGTTGACTTGACAGAACTTAACATGACTAGAAGAGAAATTAAATAATTCACTGCACCACACTCATTATAATAATCTTTTTGTTATTGTTATTTGGTATTTAATAAACTCATGAACTTCCTTTAAATTCTGGTCCAATTGTGGCTGTTGTTAAGTATTGCTGAGTCAGTGCCAACTCAGAGTGACTCTATGTGCTATAGAATGAAACACTGCTTTATCCTGTGCCATTCTCACAATCATCGTCATGTTTGAGCTATGTCCTTCCTTTTTTTTGATGGTCATTCTCTTTTTCACTGACTTTCTCTTTTACCAAGCATCGTACCCTTCTTTAGAAACTAGTTTCTCTTTATACGCTATGTATGTGAACTGAAATTTCGACATCCTCATAAAAAATATTTTGGCTGTATATTTTCTTAAGGCTGAACAAGTTCATTCTGGCTGTATATCTCTTCAATGAATATATATAATAGTGTAATAGTGTTGGAGTTTTTGATCATCAAAATGCATTCATTTATTATAACAATAGTGAAAATCCATTTGTTTTCAACATCAATTTAGATGACATAATCCAATTATTCAAGTGTGATTATTTCATTAAATGATAATTTATTAAATCGTATTGATTTTAGATTTTGTTGACATACTTTTAATAAAAATTGTATGTTACATTCAACTTTACATCTTTATTTTGTTTTTTTTTTTACTTATTGTGAATTTAGTGAAAGTTTACAGAATTATCAATTTTACATTCAACAAACCATATACACTATGTTTCATCTCATTGACTGCAATTCCTTCAATGTACCATCACTTTTTTAAAACAATAAACATACCCCCCAAATATGGCATTTTTTGGTAAATTTGTTGTAATTCTACTGCCTCTCTAGGTTTTTTGTTTTCATTCCTCCTTCTTTCCTAACCCTTCCGATCCTTGGGTAAATGCTGCAATTTTTATCTCAAATGGCTAACCACTGTACAAGTGTGTGTATATAACAGTATTCTTGTTCCCTTTATAGTCCTAGAATCTTAGTGTGACACTGTAGGATAGGCACTCGATTGCAAGGCCAGTTTGGAGTACTGTTCAAAAGGTCTGTGGTTCAAACTCACTAGTGGCTCCTGAGAAACCCTATACAGGTTCTTGCTGAGTCAGAAATGACTCGACGGCACTTAACAAAAACGATATCCCTATCTAATTTTTGTCTGAAAATTGGCCCATTGTGATAGGTTCAGTTCCAGAATTAATGGGTGACCAAGGTTCATAGTCTCAGGGTTCTACCAGTTTCTTTATGACCAATTAGAGTGATCTTTTCTTGTGTTTTTAGTTTGCTCTACATTTTCTTCCACTCTATAGTGGACTTTCTACTGTGATCCTTTTCAGGGTTTTTTAAATTAGAACATTTGTCTTTTTATTATTAAGGTAATGACTATGACTTTTGAGGTTAGTTCAGTGTCTGATCTGTCATGTTGTTGTTAATTGCTATCAAGTTAGTTCCAAGTCATAGCTACCCTGTATGGGGATTCCCAGGAGCAGCTGGTTGGTTTGAACTGCCTACCTTGTAGTTCAAGCCAAACTTGTAGTCCAGCGCTTTATCCTACAGTGTGACACCATGTCCAACATTGTATTTTCCAGGCATGGGATCATCTCTTAATTCTTTTGGTGACATTACTTGATATATGTAAGTGCCTAATTTTTAGGAGGCCTCACTCTGGTTGTGTAGTTGTTACAAATCAGTTTGCAAACGTTAGGTCACTGGTTTGAAACTACCAGCTGTTCCATGGGAGAAAGATGAGGTTTTCTTATCGTAGTGGTTACAAATTGGGCTGCAAACCTCAAGGTCAGCAGTTCGAAACAACCAGCTGTTCCGCGGGGGAAAGATGAGGCTTTCTGCTCCCATAAAGATGTACAGCCTCGGAAACCCTGTACAGGGTCGCTATGAGTCGGAACAGACCACGGCACATCACAACAATGACCATTAATCTATTTTCTCTTCTGCTGTTTGTTTTCAACTGTGTTAGTGTATTTATGCCATGTATCAGAGGCCTAAATTTGTCCCTACTTTTACATAGATGATCTTTATAAGTATAGATTTTATATTTAACCTTTGGCTTCATCTTGAATTTGTTTTTGTACGCAGTGTGATATAGGTTCTGCTTCATTCTTCTTCTATTAATCTCTTTCCTATTTGTTTATGTGTTTCAATACTTCTTCAAAAATCCATCATCTGTAGGTGGATGATTTTACTTCTTGATCTTTATGTTTTTTTTTTTTTATTTTTATTAAAAGAGTTACAGTGCTCAGGAGCCCTGTTTATATAGTGAGCTATGCAGGTGATTGCTAATTTTAAAGTCAGGATTTTGAATCCACCAACTGATCTGTGGGAAAAAGACTTGATGGCAGTTGGAAATAATAACACATCCTAACTTCAAAACATGTAGATATTTCATTAACAGATTAAAGATGGACCACATCAGTATAAACTATTTTCAGACACTATGAGAGTCTGGAAATAATTACCTGTCTAAACCTATCAAACCCAGTGCCATTGAGATAATTCTGGTTCACAAACAGTAGAATTGCTTTATAGTGTTTTTGAGGTTGTTAATCTTTTTAGAAACAGACAGTCTCATGTTCCTCCCATGGAGTAACTGGTGGATTTGAACAGCTATGATTTTATTCCTTGTGATTTTAGTCTATTCATCATCCTGTTGAAAATTCAACATTTTAATAATGTAAAATTATAAAGCTGTACTTTTCCCAGTTCAATGATTAAATTTCTACTATAGAATTTGGTTGTTAATGGCATCAGATATGGAGGAAGACTCATATACGACATGTGATGTGCAGATGATACAGCCTCATATACATGGGAATGTTGGACAATGAATATTAATGAACTGCCAGAGGAACAAGCACATCTGTGTTGGAAGAAGTATAACTAGAATGCTCTTTAGAATCCATTTGGGGAGACTTTTCTCTCATGCTTTGACCATATCATCAGGAGTGACCAGTCCCTGGAGAAGGACACCATGCTTGGTAAAGTGGAGGGTCAGCAAAAAAGAAAAAACAAACAAAAAAATCAAGATAGATTGATACAATGGCAGCAGCAATGGGTTCAAGCATAACAACAACTGTGAGGTTGATGCAGGACCAGGCATTATTTCATTCTGTTATGCATAAGTTTGTTGAGTTGGAAATGGCTTGACAGCACCTAATAACAAAGCAACATCAAATTTAATATGCAGTGTTAGCATTACCTTTCTTCTGTGTTTAATAGGAACTGTTTTGTTGTTGTTTTTTTCCATTTCTATGTGGATGAAACATTTTTGTTATCAATTTCAAGTTTTATTACACTGTAGTCAGAATGCTTTTTTTGGTAATATTTCTATTGTGAATTACTGATATTTTTATGACTGAAATAATCTTTTTTGAGTACTTTATCTATTTTGAGAATAAAATATAGAACATGTGTAAATTATAATGTATATTAGCATGTAATGTTGAATACATATCAATAAATAAAGTCTACCCAGAGTCCTGATGTGGCACCATGGGTTAATGCGTTGTACTGAAAAGTCAACATGAGCTGCAAGATTGGCTTTCAAGACCAACAACTGCTCCTTGGAAACCCTATGCAGGGTCCCTGTGGGTCAGAACAAAATCAACAGCACTTAACAATAGCACTTTCTAATTTTCTTCTTTTGGTTTTCCATTTCTATTTGTCCTTCTTTCCTGCCCCTTCCTATCTTTTGACCTTTGTTTTTGACAAATACTGCCCTTTTAGCTTCCTACGGTCAATTACTCTGTCAAGTACATACTTTACATGTGGTGTTGTTTACTTTGTAGGCCTGACTCTGTTGTTTGTAAGAAAATCCTTTTGTAGGTTTCAAGGGTATCTAAATTTAGGCCATAGTCTCGGGGTTTCCATCTGTCTTTATCATATCAATTAAGTATTTATTTATTTATTTATTTATTTATTTATTTATTTTATTTGTTCCCAATTTTTCTTCCATACTGTCCAGGACCATCTGTGTTCCCAATCAGAGAGGTCAAAAGTAATAGTAAAGCACCATGGAGCTCTTCTGGTATTGGAGCAGCTAATGGTTAGATTCATGTTCTCCACTAGTCTTTTGAATTAGTTGTGATCAGCACAATTTCACTATGGCAAAAGAAAACATTGAGACATGGACAAAGTAACAGATAAAAAAGCTAAATAGTGCTTCATTTATCATCTTACAATATCAGTAGTAATGAACAATAACGTACAAGTGGAAACAATATCAGTTATGCAAATTGAACACGCACAGGTATGTGAATGGGACTACACTAACGACCACATTTAAATTTGAAACATGATATTTCTACAAACAAATACTTGTATATGCTATTTTTTGTTGTTGTTAGGTGTAATTGAGTCAGTACCAGCCCATAGTGAACCTATACACACCAGAAAGAAATACTGTCTAGTCTTGGGTCAACCTCGTGATCAATGCTATGTTTGAGCCCATGGCTGCTGCCACTGTGCCAATCCATCTTGCTAGGAGTTTTCCTCTTTTTCTCCAGCCTTCTACTTTACAAAACATTATATCCTTCTCCAGGGACTAGTCCTTCCTGACAGTACATCCTAAATATGAGAGATTAACTCTGGCCATCGTGGCTTCCAAGGAACACTCTGGCTGTACTTCCAACACAGATCTATTTGTGCTATTGGCAATCCACGGTACCTTCAACATTCTCCTCCAATACCATAATTCAAATGTATCAGTTCTTCTACAGTCTTCCTTATTACTATTCAACTTTCATATGTATATGAGGTTATTGAAAATGTCATGACTTGAGTCAGGCACACCTTGGTTCTGAAACTGACGTCTTTGCTATTCAACACTTTAAAGAGTTCTTTTGCAGCAGATTTGCAATAGATTTTGCTTTTCTAAATCATTTGGTTTTTTGACTGCTGCTTACACAAGTGTTGATGGCTGATCCAAGCAAAATGATGTCTTTGATATCAATCTTTTCTCCATTTACAAGGATGCTGTTTTTAGTACAGTGGTGAGGATTTTTTTGTTTTCTTTACATTGAAATGCCACCCATAATGAAGGCTGTGTGGTCTTTGATCTTCATCAGTAAGTATTTTAAGTGCTCTTCGCTTTCAGCAAGCAATGTTACATCATCTGCACTTCAGAGGTTGTTAATGAGCCTTCCTCCAGTCTAGATGACACGTTTTAGTTGTATAATTCAGATTTTCATATTATCTGTTCCACATACAGATTGAATAAATATGATGAAAGAATACAACTCTGTCGCACAACTTTCCTAATTTTAAACTGTTCAATATTCTCTTGGTCTGTACGAACAATTGCCTTTTGGTCTATGTACAGGTTCCTCATGAACACAACTAAGTGCAAGTCATATGGTATGAATGCAGATCTCTTACAATCAGTTGGCCATATAGTTTTCTTCCCAATTTCTTGACATAGATGTGTGAGTGCCTCTAGTGCCGCATTAATTTGTTAAAATATTTCAATTTATTGGATCAATTCCAGTTTCTTGTTCTTTGCTGTTCTTTCTCTTCTTCCTAACCCTTTAATTTACTTAACATGAAATCCTTCTCCAGTGACTTGTCCTGCATGATAATATGTCTGAAGTATGAGAGACAAAGTCTGGCTAACCTGGCTTCCAAGGAGCACCCTAGATATACTTCTTCCAGCACAGATTAGTTTGTTATTTTAGCAGTCCATGGTACTTTTAATATTCCCTTCCAACACCAGAACTCAAACACATCAATTCTTCTGTGGTCTTCTTTATTCATTGTTCAAGTTTCACATTCATATGAGGTTACTGAGAATACCAATTCTTGGCTCATGTACACATTAGTCAAAGCGACAACTTTGCTTTTGAATGCAACAGATTTTCCTG
>NW_006408561.1:8761740-8776342 GCF_000296735.1 Chrysochloris asiatica | reverse complement strand
GAGTACAATTAAGTGTTCCAGAACACTTATATTGCAATGTTGTCCATATCTTGTCATGATCCACACAATTGAAAGCCTTTGTGTAGTCAATAAAGCACAGGGTAAACATCTTTCTGTTATTCTCTGCTTTCAGCTAAGATCCATTAGACATTAGCAAGGATATCCCTCCTTCCATATCCTTTTCTGAATTCGGTTTGAACCTCTCCAAGTTCTCTGTCAATGTATGTTTGCAGTCATTTTTTGTATTATCTTTAACAAAAATTGCTGCATGTGATAATACTGATATCATTCGTTGAGTTCCACATTCCATTGTGTCACCCGTCTCTGAAATGGGCACAGATATGGATCTGTTCCAGTCAATTGACCAGTTAGTTTTCTTCCAAATTTCTTGGTATAGTCAAGTGAGTGCCTCCAGTGCCACATCAGTTTGTTAAATGGTTTTAATTTCTATTCTATCAATTCCTGGTGTCTTATTCTTTGCCAATGACTTCAATGAACCTTGGACTTCTTTCTTCTGTATAATTGATTCTTGATCATATGCTACCTATTGAGATGGTTGAATATTGTCCATTTCTTTTTGGTACAATGACTCAGTGTATTTCTTCCATTTTTTTTTCATGCTTTCTACATCATTCTATATTTTGTCCATAGAATCCTTCAATTTTTTCAAATTAAGACTTGAATTTTTCTTCAGTTCTCTCAACTTTAGAAATGTTGAGTGTGTTCTTCCCCCTAGTGGTCTCTAAGTGTCTCAAAGAAAGAAGTAAAGAAAATCACTTTCAACTCATATTTGTGATGTTATTACAGCTGTCATCAGGTAATAGTCTGAATCAATTTCACTATTTATAATATGTATTAGAAAATATATTCTATGATTTGTTTATTCTATCTTTGATGAGTATCTGGATTATTTCTTGCTGAAAAGATGAAAAATTAATTGTTTTTATATTCTTTTATATGACTTTTGTTAATGTACACACGTTTCTTTAAGCATATATAACAGATTGATTTTCTATTCCATAGTATATGCGTACACCTCTTGCATGTCTGCCTGTTGTACTGTGGTGGTTTGTGTGTTGTTATGATTATGAAAGCTATGCTACAGGTATTTTAAATATCAGCAGCATCAACTATGGTAGACAGGTTTCATCTGAGCTTCCAGATGAGACAGACTAGTAAGAAGGAGAGATGGACTATTTCTGATTATTTAGTCATTGAAAACTGTCAAAAATGAAATGGAACGTGTACACATTTATATCCTTGGCATTAGTGAGCTGAAATGGACCAGTATTGGCCATTTTCAATCTGACAATCACCTACTTTACTATTTCTGGAATGACAAATTGAAGAGGAATGACATGTATTCTTCATCAAAAAGAACATATCAAGATCTCTCTTGAAGTACAAACCTGTCTGTGATATGATAATATCCATATGCCTATAAGGAAGACAAGATAATACCATTATTTTTCAAACTTACACACCAACCACTAAAGAAATTCATGATGAAATTGAAGCCTTTAACCAACTTCTTAAGGCAGAAATTGATCAAACATGCAATCAGGATGTATTCATAATTACTAGCGATTGGAGTGTAAAGGTTGGAAACAAAGAAAGTAGCAGTAATTGGAAAATATGGCCTTGGTGATAGAAATTATGCTGTAGATTACATGATAGAATTTTGCAAGACCAATGACTTCTTCCTTGCAAATATCTTTGTTGAACAACATGAAAGATGGCTATAAACATAAAAGATGGCCTCACCAGAAGGCATACACAGAAATCTGTCCAACTGACTGGAAGAGATTCGTATTTGTGTCCATGCCAAAGAGATGTGACCCTATGGAATGCAGAAATCATAGGACAATATCATTAACATTCCAGGCAAGTTAAGTTTTACTAAAGATAATGCAAAAACATCTGCAACCATACCCTGACAGAGAACTTCTAGAAGTTCAAGACAGATTAAGAAGAGGACGTGGAATGAAGGCTATCATTGGTGAGTCTAATGGATCTTGGCTGAAAGCAAATAATACGAGAAAAAATTTTCCCTGTGCTTTATTGAATATGCAAAGGCTTTTGATTGTGTGGATCATGACAAGTTATGGTCAACATTGCAGGTAATGTATTCAGGAACATTTAATTGTGCTCATGATGAACATATATACAGACCAAGAGGCAGTTTTTCGAACAGAATAAGGGAACACTGAGTGGTTTAAAATTAGGAAAGGTTTGTGCCAGAGTTGTATTTTTTCACCATACTTATTCAATCTGTATGCTGAGAATATAATCTCAGAAGTTGGATCATATGAAGAAAAAATGTGGCACTGGGATTGGAGGAAAACTCATTAATAACCTGTGATATGCAGATGATACAACCTTGCTTGCTGAAAGTAAACAAAACTGAAAATACTGATGAAGATCAAAGTCCACAGCCTTCATTATGGTTTTCATCTCAACGTGAAGCAAACAAAAATCCTCACAATTGGCCAAATAAATGACACTCATATCAATGGAGAAAAGATTAAAGTTGTCAAAGACTTTATTTTGCTTAGATTAATCATCAACACTCATGAAAGTAGCAGTTAAGAAATCAAATAATATATTGCATTAAGGCAAACCTGCTGCACAAGACCTCTTTAAACTTTTGATGTGCTAAAATGTTAGTTTGAGGACTAAGGTGCATCTGACCAAAGCCATGGTATTTTCAATAACCTAATATGCATGTGAAATTTGGGCAGTGAATAAGGAAGGCTGTAGACCAATGGATGCATTTGAGTTATGGTGTTGGAGGATAGCATTGAAAGTACGATGGACTCCCAAAAGAACAAACAGATTTGTGTTGGAAGTAGTACAGCCAGAGTGCTCCTTGGAAGCCAGGATGACCAGACATTGTCTCTCACATTTTGAGCAGATTATCAAGAGGAATCAATCCCTGAGATCATGTTTAGTAAAGTGGAGGATCAGAAAAAGAGATTAACATTTCCAATGAGATGAACTGGCACACTGGCAGCCACAATGGGCTCAGCTGTAGTAATGATTGTGAGATTGGCCCAGGACTGGGCAGCGTTTCATTCTATTGTGCATAGGGTTGCTATGACGGGGTACCAACTCAATGGCACCTATTAACTACAACAACAATGACAGTATAGTTTGGCAGATATAAATAAAACATTTAAAATAAATAGTAATAATAAACACAAAATGAGCAATTAACAATTGTTTGTGGAGTAATTTAAATTATCTGTGAAATTTTAATTTTTATTCAGAATATAGAATCCCTGAAGTCTTATAATTTTGCAAAGTATATACTAAACATGCATTGTAAGCACATACTAAGTGACAGAGAGTGACTGGAGCTAGTAGTAAAATATATTCAGCATGACCACATTGAAAATAACAGCCAGATCCACCCAAATTCTTTAAGGTAAGCTGCAAATTAAAGCTGATACTTGAGATAAATGAATATTATTCATTTTTCAAAAATGTAAGCATACAACACTTGCCTTATCTATTCATATCTACATATTAAATTGCTTATATCCTTCTGGCTTATGGTCTTATGATTGATTTTCCCCACTTACGTCCTTATAATCAGAACAGATGCTCAACATTGCTTCTTTCTGCTCATTATAATTAAGATGCTACCAGCAACCACACTAGAGATATTTGCTTTAGTCATGGAATGTGCATCATGTGAATTATAAGAAAATGCAATAGACTAGAAATATATAAGTTTATCCATTGATAAAATGGAAGGAGTTAAAGAGAAAGAAAGAATGTAAAATAAAATAGGTTTAAAAAAATGATGGGGGAATTAACAAGAACCAGAAAAATTAGTTTTATGAAATCAAATTTAGAAGCAGTCCATGAAGAAAATAGTTATTGAAAATATTATTAAAATTAAAGATAAAATTTGAATGTAGCCCCAAAGCAAACTTCATGCTTGATATTATAAGCATTTTTAGAGAAAAACTCTAACTTTCAGTCAAAATTAACTAAGATAGAGCAGATTTACTTGCTTACTCTAAACAAATAACAAACACAGAGCATATGCAAACAATGGTTGCCTTTTATAGAAAGTGGGCAGCAATGTATTATGACTACTGAAATATGGGGTAAAAAGGAAGTCTTAAAACTATATCAGTGTATTATCTGGAGTTTCCAGTTGCAGTGTGGTGAGCCAAGAACTGCCCCCACCCCAAAACAAAACAAAACAAAAAAACAGCAACTAAAAAACAAAACTCAGCAGATCCCAAAGGAATTCAGTAGAATTGCAGAGGAAAGTTTCATTAGACATTACTTTGAGAAACAGAGAACTGAGAAATCTGAGCTTCAAAAAGATATGCCTCTAGAGATATGCAAATATACTTTTTTGAATATTTAACCAGTTGCCATCACTTGAGCTCAAACTAATGGCAAATCCATGTGTATGGGATTGTCATTGGTTTGAGTTTTCAAAGGGTGGTATTTTGGAAGTAGTTTGACAGAACTTTCTTTCAAGTTACCTCAGAGTGAACACAAACCTACTTTTCATTTCACAGCCAAGCACTTTAATTATACCACATGCACATTTAAAGAAAGAAAATGAGATTAGTGTAAAAATATGAAGAAAGGGAACAGGAACAAATATCCACAGTCTTCACATAGAGCTGTATCTGATTTATATCCCCAAAGTTGTAGTTGTAAAGTGCCGTCAAGTCAGTTCCAACCCATAGAAACCCTGTATGGTATTTCTGACATATATAAAAAGACCATATAACTCACGGATTATTATATAGGATTCCTAGAATATTATATTAAATCACCGCAAATTAAATGTTCTCTAGCTATGTCTTTTTAAAAAGCATAAAACAAGCCCTGAAGGGATTAAACTGATCTAAGTAATTTTATCGCCATCTAGAATAAATTTTAATAAATTTGAAAAAATTCAGTAAGCAACAATAAAATGCACATATTTTCCATTTTTTTTAAAGGCTCAAATTTAATAGGACTAAAATAATGCAAATAATATCCTATGCCTACTGTTAAGATCAAAAATTGTTTTTGTTAAGTGTTGTAAAGTTAGTCCTAACTCATAATGACCCTCTAAAGGATTTCCAAAGAAGTTCTCTGGTATCGTAGTGTTTACCAGGCCAGCTGCTAATTTCAAAGTCAGCAGTTCAAAACTACCAGCAGTTCTGTGGAAGAAAGATGAGGCTTTCTGCTCCTGTAAAGATTTACGGAACCCATATACAGGGTCACTATGAGTCTGAACTGACTACATGGCACACCACTACCACCACCATAAGGTTCCCAAGAAGTGGTTGTTAGATTTGAACCACTGTGGGTAAATGCTCCAGACTGCAAAGCCATTTGAACTGCAGTCGATGGTTCGAACTCACCAGCGGCTCCTCGGAAACCCTATACAGGGTCGCTGTGGGTCGGAACTGACTTGATGGCACTTAACAACAACAACATCCTTGCAGTTAGCAGTCCAGTGCTTATCCTACAGTGCCACACCAGGACTCTTAGATCAACAATAGAAACTCACATCTATTTTAAAATTAAGCAACATACTTTTAGTAAAGCTAAGAGTCAAAAAGGTTAATATACAAAAATTGAAAGTAATGTACAGTATAGAATATGTATGCAATGCAGCTAAAGCAGTTCTCCGAATAGTTTTATAACATCCATGCCTAGGATATTCATTTTCAATTGCTTCCTAACAAATGATCACAAATTTAGTGCCTTCAAGGAGTCCTGGTGTGGCACTGTGGGTTAATGCATCAGAGTGTAAAGCCGTTTGAACTGCAAGGTTGTCAGTTCAAGCTTACCAGCTATTCCTTGGAAACCCTATACAGGGTCGCTATGGGTCAGAATCGACTCGACAACACATAGCAACAACAACAAGTGGCTTAAAACAATACAGATACTAGCTCAGAATTTCTGTAAATTGGAAATCTGGAATAGCTTGCACTGTAGCTCTAATCTTAAATTCGTGTTCATCTTCCAAGCTCTAAAGGCGTTGGTCGTTGGCAGAATTCATTTCTGTGTGATTGTAAGAATTAAATCCCCATTTTCCTCACTTCTGTGATGGGGGACTGCTCTCAGCTTATAAAGGCCCTTCACAGTCTTATGTTACGTGATTTTTCTTTTTTCAGAGGTTGTAAAATGTATATTAAATTTCATGTGTATACACAGTGGAGAAACGATCCTCGCAGAGGTAAGAATTCCAACCCAGTGACAATGGCAATGAGTCATCCCAGTCTACTTTTAAACCATCTTGTAAAACAGCAGCTATTGCCACTGGACTGAGATTTCCTCCTCTTTGCTGGTAGGAGCTGGCTAGTAGTACTGACGGAGTATGTGGTGGGAGTATGAGGGCACGTGGGGGTGCCATTTTATTTTCAGAAGGCAGCTTTCTTGAAAGACTGCTCTGGAAATTGCTGGTGTACTTGGTCAGCCTCGTTGGCCTTCCCTCCAGGGTCCTCAGGTTTAAGTGTAGCCTGGGTCTTGGAGAAGGCTAGCATAACATGTGTTTCTGAGTCTGTGCCTTTGGGAGGGGCATCTGGCTCCAGAAACACAACATTCTTGGGAGCTTACAGTTTAGTTGATTGCTGCTCTATCTTCCCAGTCATCTTTGGTTCCCTGATAACTTCAGCTTTTTCAGCTGGTTGACTGCTACTACCCTGAAGCTTGGGAGATGCTTGAGCATTGGTGACAGAGGTACAGTGGATAATCCTGAGTCTATACTTTTGGACATGCCATTTTTCTTTAGGACCGAAGCCTTCTTGAGATATTTCTATTCCTGCAACTTCTGCTTTGCTTTCTCAGCCCTTTGGTTTTTTTGGTTGACAGGCTGCTATTCTTAGACTTGGAGGCAGACTGATCCTTCAGGGCAGGTAAATCAGGGTTTGTAGTGTTGGCTGTTGCAGAATCTCCTGTCTGCAACTGGGGAATAGAATTGGAGAACTTCTTACACTAGGCAATAAAGAAGCCATCCATATTGTGGATATGAGGGTAGAAGTAGTGGGTAGAAAACTCAGTGGGCTGGAAGCACCTTTCTCAAAATCAGATAAAACCTTCCTGGCCCACGGGCACCAGACACATATTCCTCTATTTCAGAGCATAGTCTACCACCTACTCATTCTCTTCTACCATGATAGGACAGGTGCAGTAGATGAGGTAGCCTCCTGTCTTGGAGGTAGCACTGACTGTGTTGAGAGCACTCAGCAGCAACTCCTTCTGAAGGTGAGCACAGCACTGGATGTCCTTCTTACCCTTGGTAGTCTTCACAGCTGGGTGATTGGAGATGAGTGAAGTGCCACTGCAGAGAGCATTCTGCAGGACTCTGGCAAAGCCATCCACCACCCAGGGAAACTGGCACCCATCCTAGTGGCACCTAACAACATGAATCTAGCATTCTTCCACTGCAGCTTAATTGTGCCTCTTTGATTGGCTATTATTTGACCAACTGAGGAAAATCCTTTGTTTTTAAAGGGTTTATGTGATTAGGTCAGATCCAGCTGGAGAATCTCTCTATTTTAAGGTCAGTTAATTTGGGCTATTAGTTGCATGTGGACAATCCCATTACAGCAGCTCTTAGATTAGTGTTTCATTAAATGAGTGGAAGAATGAATGTATACAAGAGGCCAGGGATCTCAGGGATTTGTGTTAGTGCTCTGCCTACCATATTTCTATTCGTTTTTTTGTTTGTTCAAGTTTCAAATAGTGTCTACATGAAAATATTATAATAAGGATGAAAAATTATATAAAAACAATATAAAAAGAAAAAATTAAAATAAAGAACAAAAATCAATGATATAGAAAACTAAAAAAGATTTGTGAACAACAATGAAATCAAAAGCTATGTCTTTGAAAATAATAATAAGACTGATAAACCTCTAGGGAGAGTGCAAGAGGAGAGTAGTTAGAGGGGATAGAGAAAACACAAATTAGAATTAAGAATGGAAAAACTCATCCTATTTGTAAAAGTTTATGTTGGGAATAACTCTATGCCAATTAATTAAATAAATTAGAGGGGCAAGTTTATTGAACACTCTAGTCTATCGACCACCAAATACAGTATATTGGCAAAGCTTTCAATCTATACATATTAAAACAAAATAAATGGTTTAGCAGATTCCCACAAAGAAAATGTTCTGTATTTTGATTTCATTAATACGTTTCACAAAACCTTAAAGGAAACATAAATCAGTTCCACACAAATGCTTCTAAAAACTAGAAAGCAGAGGTATGTTTACAAACTCATTTTATGAAACCAGCATTATTCTGATAGCGAAACTAAATGAATATATTATAAGGAATGAATGCTACAAACCAAATCAATTACAAAAAGAAATTGAGAAACCCTTCACAGAATTAAAAAAAATTGCAAGCAGCAATATAGGCAAACCTCTAGCTATGAATCAAGTCCCATGAAGCTTATTATATTAAAAATATGCTCTTGAATATATCCCACCTGAATCTAGAGATCATCCAAAGAACAGATTTCATGAACAAAACACTACAAACCCAAAGAGTTATGGGATGACTTCCAGAACATCACACAGTAAGAAACCAAATGTCATTAAGAAGACAAGAAAGAAATAAAAGGCCAATGTGGATGTCAGAAGAGACTCTGAAACTTGCTCTCCAGCATAGAGATGCTAAAGCAAATGGAAAGAGAGAGGAGGTTAAAGAGCTGAGCTGAAAAATGCCCAATGTCATCTCAAGCAGACAAAGTCAAATATTATAATGAAATGTGCAAAGACCTGGATTTAGAAAACCAAAAAGAAAAATACGCTCATAATTTCTCAAAGTGAGGGAACAGAATGAAAAATTCAAGCCTTTAATTGCGATATTGAATGATAATAGGCAAAATATTAAATGATGCAGAAAGCATAAAAAAAAAAAAAAAAAATGGAAGGACTACAGAGTAAGTAAACCAAAAGAATTGATCCATGTTCAACTGCTTCAAGAGGTAGCATAGGATCAAGAGCTGATGATCCTGAAGAAAGAAGTCCAAGGTACATCGAAAGTACTGTCCAAAGACAAGGCCCCAGTAACAGATGGAATCAAAATAGAAATTTCCAACAAACTGAAGAAGCAATTTAGATACTCACTCATGTATGCCAAGAAATTTGGAAGACAAAAACCTGGCCAACTGACTGGAAGAGATGCATGTTTGTGCCCATTCCAAAGAGACCCAAATGGAATGCAGAAATTGTCTGCCAATATCATTGATATACCATGTGAAATGGGGAATATCATTGCTGACATCTAATGGATGCATATTTGTGTCCATTCCAAAGAAAGGTGGCCCAACGGAATGCGGAAATCATCGGAAAATCTCTTTGATATCTCAAGCGAGTAAAGTTTTGTTAAGGTGTAGCAATAATTGTGAGATTGAGCCAGGAACGTGTACTATTTCATTCTGCTGTGCATATGATCACTAGATTCAGTACTGACTTGGTGGAACCGAACAACAACAACAAATTAAGAATTCAAGGTATATACAATGGTTCATAATGACAAATAGGCACTATTTGGTGATGCACATCACAACCTTATCATTACATTTCCCTTTATTCCAAATCAAAACCATCTTTTGGACTTCTCATGGGGCACTGTGGATCAACACTGGATTCTATCCACATTGTTGGCAGTTCTAACATACCAGATGCTCCTTGGAAACTCTATACAGGTTCATATGAGTCAGATCTAATTTGACCACACTTAGCAAATATGAAATTATGTTAAATATATTTAGTATACCTGCAAGTGTTTCTTTAATGTGGTTTGTACATAAAATAATATACTGTATACTATAAGACAAAAAGAGTAATAGAGAAGTTTACTCTAAATATGTGTTTGATCTATTGTTTGAAATGAATCACTGTAATTCATAATATCATCAGGCTAGAGATGAAAAGTCACATGATGAGTTCAGTAAATGTAGGAAAATAACTAGAGAAAATGTAAAATATTTTTATGATTTCTAAAGAATCCCAGCAACTAAAATTAATAAAACTTCTTAAACAGATATAGAATATCTGTAAAAACCTTACAACTAACATAGTATTAATAAGGAAATAATTCATTTCTCTAAGAGAAATAAGAAAATCTTTTTATTCAAAGCAATTTTTATTCAATATTGTATTGCAGCTTCTAACAAATTCAGTAAGACTTAATTAACATTAGTATGTAATATAAAGTAAAAGGAAAAATAAATCAATTTATTCAGTGACATCTTAAGATCTGCTTCTAGAACTAAAATATGAGTTAAGCAATTAAAAAAAAAAATGAATTCCAATTTTCTAACTTTCTGTTGTTGTTGTGTGCCGTTGAGTCAATACCAACTCATAGCAAACAAGTGTAGGACTTTTTAGACTGTAAATCTTTACAAGAGAAGAAAACCTCATCTTTCTCCTGTAGAGTTGCTGGTGGATTTGAACTGCTGACCTTTTGATTAGCAGCCCAATGCAAACCCCATTATGATACAAGGTCTCTATAATTTTCTGTTCTTATTGTTGTTAAGTGCTTTCAAGTCGGTTCCAACTCATATCGATCCTGTGTAGGGCTTTGAGGAGCAGCTGATAGGTTAGAACCACTGACCATTTGGTTAGTAGTCCAGTGCTTAGCCTACAGTTCCCCCACTAGAACATCATGTTGTTGTTGTTGTTATGTGCCGTGGAGTCGGTTCCAACTCATAGCGACCCTGTACATGGTTTCCGAGGCTGTAAAGCTTCACGGGAACAGAAAGCCTCATCTTTCTCCCGCGCAACAGCTGGTAGTTTTGAACTGCTGACCTTGTGGGTTTACAGCCCAATTCGTAACCACTACGCTACAAAACATCATTTTTGTTGTTGTTAAGTGCCGTCTAGTCCGTTCCGACCCATAGTGACCCTGTATAGGGTTTCCGAGGAGCAGCTAGTGAGCTTGAACTGCAGACTTTGCTGTTCAAACGGCTTTGCAGTCTGGCGCATTAACCCACAGCACCACACCAGGACAGAACATCATAGTAAGTAATAATTAGAAGTTGAATTTACAATTTTTTTTAACAATTTCATCCAAAACCTTGAAATACTTAAAATATCCATACACCAAAGCTATGTGCAATATTACATTGATCGCTAGACTCAGCACAATTTCAAGCAAGATTTTAACAAATATTATTTTATTAATATACATATTGATTCTAAAATTCACTTGGAAATACAATGAAAGTACAAGCATGTTTCAAAAATCTTGTAGGACAATTCTATTATCTTTTAACTTTATTTTTCCCAAATTATTTGAAGTCACCTTATATATAACTAACAAAATTTATTTCATAAAATTAAATATTGAGGAATTCTATTGATTTAAAATTTTAACATAAATCTTTAATATAAAGCCAATATGGTGTTGGAGAAACAACTGAGACATACATCAGTGAAATGAAATGGGAAGTCCAGAAATAGATCTACATATAAATTATCAATTTATTTTCCAACAAAGGCTCCAATAAAATTGTGGTAGATGAAATAATGACCCCTCCACGTCCCCAAATGGTTATTTCCTTGAATTAGGTTCCTAGAGCTTCAAAAGCAAAATACCATAAAATGAATTATTTAAAGCATTTTTTGTGTGTGTGTGTGTGTGTGTGTGTGACAATTCTGGAAGGCAAAAGTCCAAATCAGGGTATTGTGTTGTTGCCTACCAGGGTCTCTGAGAAGGAAGCCATTCCATTCCTGTCCTCTACTTCCTGGTGGCTCCTGGCAGTCTCTGGCATTCCTTGACTTATAGATACACCTACCACAGCTGTCATGTATCCATTGATATCTGTCTATGTCTTTGTCTTTTTTTTTTTTTTTCTTAAATGTTTTATTGTGAATTATGTGATAGTTTACAAGGTAGAACATTAGTTTTACATTCATTCTATTGTATAATCATCTCATTGCCATGGTTACAATCCCCTCCATGCAATCCTTCCCCGTACCCCCCAGGTCTTCAGCACACAGTCACTCTCCCTCTCTGGATCTAAAGTCTCCAGCTGCTCCATCGCTCCACGTCATCTTCTCTGCCTCCATTTCAGGTATCACTGCTTCTCCGGGTAAAGTCCCGCTCTCTGCTCTTCTCCCTTGATGGTCCTAGGTACATCGGCTCCTAGACTGAAAAGTTAATCGCTCCCCTCCTTGCCATAAAACGTCTACCTTTACATTTCCAACCCTCACAATCAGTCCTGATAACAATTATTCACTATTGTATTACAAGAGACCCATCTGTATTTCATTGCATCAGCCCCACCTAGACAGATTCAATACTACTCACTGGAGATTCTACCTTCCTCCAGGCCTTCTGGATGTAGGTTCCCTCTTACTTCTTGCAGAAGTTCAAAACTCTGTTCTATTCTAAATGGCCCTATTTTGAAACAGGTCACATTTCAAGGTGCTCATGGTTAGAACTTCAACATTTCTTTTTGTGGAACACAATTCAAATTGAAATAATTCTTATTCTGTGCAATGTGACTTTATTTAAAGAGTTTTGCAGATATGATTAGTGTCACTGGCATTGTGATGAGGAGATTATCCTAGATTATGTAAATGGATCCAATATAATCACATGAGTCCTTAAAAGCAGAAAGCATAGCACAGCTGAAAATACTGTAGCAGCAGAGATACTAGAATTTGCAAATACTACTGAATGGAATGCAGAAAAGAACAAATTGTACAAAAAGATTTTGCAAACATTTTAGAAAAAAATGGTTTTGCTTTTTATTAAAAAGTTAACTTTAAACTTCTCATTCAAATTACAGATATCACATCTAGGTTATTTCTCCCAAAGAAATGCCAACAAATGACTACATGAATACTTACACTCAAATATAGTACATAGTTTTATTAAAAATAATATATAATTTTTTTAAAAAGCCCAAATGTTCATCAACTAGTTATTAGATAAACAAATTGTTAGTTATTTCCAATCAATAATAAAAAGTAGCAAACTGCCAATTCACAAAAAAACACATGAATGAATATTAAAATCATTATGCTAAGTAACACAAGAGGACAGAAAAACTATATACGGTTCTATTGCAAAATTATAGTGATGTAATGTAAATCAGTGTTTTCAGAGGCTAGTGGTGATCAAATGGGATTGATTGCAAAATGGCATGAGAGAATCTTCTGGAGTAATAAAAATGTTCTATATCATAGTTATATTGGTGGTTATGCTACATTTAAAATTCATTTAGTTATAGACTCACAATTTGTGAATTGTATTCACTTAGTTTCCCTATTTTGATTTAACATAACAAAGCTTTTCCCAGAAGACGAGAGAAATCACTTGAAAAATATTTTATCACTGTTATAAACCCCATTTCCCATTTCATCCGAGAAAGAGACCAATTGTATTGTAAGATATAAATTTTCATGTACCTATTTGACAGCTTTGAGACTCACAGGCCCCAAACGCCTAATCATGTTCCCCTAACTCTCTTCACATTTGGAAGAAAGGATCCTCAACTGATTAGTTTCCCTATCATCTAGACAGGATGAACTCCACCAAACTCTTCAAACTCACAGGTTTCACTCCCCTGCCAGGCCCTAGAATTATTACACGTCACTCACATTCTCCTACAAGAACCACAGAGCACCCCATATTTCCATTATTACAATGTTTGCCTCCCACAGCCTGTCTGGTACACTCTATTGCTGAGTGTTGTGTGGACCTGCATGGCATGTGATGTCTTCCTTCCTCAGGCTTTCAATACATGTTACTGAAAAACTTGTATCAATTTCATAAATTCACTGTCCGATGTCATAAATTTGGCTAGCTTGTACTGTTTAAGGGCGGATTTCCTCCTTCCCCAATAAGCAGGGGTCAAAGCACAAACTGAGTCCTAACTCTAAATTGTTTTGCTAGATTCAAGGGTATCCAGTTAAAATGAATGCTGAGAAGAACTTAAAATTTTCATCTTTACAAATAAGCATCAATGGCAAGATCCAATTTTCTTCTCCAATAAGGCATTTTAGTTTCAGTATGTTTATGCTCAGTTTATCAAAGAAGAACCAGGTAATGGGGAAAAGGAAATTGAGAATATAAAAACAAAAAATAAAGCAGAGAAATAAACACAAAAGGGAACAAAAAAGAAAGAAAGACTGTTGTATTTCTTTATGTCTCTGTGTGTGTGCAAGGCAAAGAGAAAGGAATTTGAGGTGGCTTCAAAGAAACAGAAAAAAACCACCTGATTGTTAAGAGTGTTATTAATGTTTGTTGTTAAGTGCCATTGAGTCAAGATTAGAGGACAAGGTGATGTATGTTTCTGTTGTTGTTATTAGCTGTCATTGAGGCAGTACCAACTAATAGGGACCCTATGAGCAACAGAATGAAACACTGCCTGTGCCAACCTCACAATCATTGTTGCACCTGAGCCCATAGCTGCTGCCACTATGCCAGTCCATCTTGTTAGGAGTCTTCCTCTTTTACCCTTACCATCCACTTTACCAAACATGATATCTTTCCCCATGACTAGTCCCTTCTGATAATATGTCAGAAGTACCAGAGACAAAGTCTCATGGCTTCCAAAGAGCACTCTGGCTGTACTTCTTCCAAAACAGCTCTATTTTTTTTTTTT
>NW_006408561.1:8759370-8761640 GCF_000296735.1 Chrysochloris asiatica | reverse complement strand
TGGCAGTCCATGGTGCTTTTAATATTCTCCTCCAACACAATAACTCAAATGCATCAAATTTTCTATGGTCTTCCTTATTCACTTTCCATTCAACTTTTGCATGCATATGAGGCTATTGAAAATACCATGGCTTGGGTCAGGCCCACCTTAGTCTTCTAACAAACATCTTTACTCTTCAACACTTTAAAAAGGTCTTGTGCAGCAGATTTTGCCCAATTCAATACATCATTTGATTTCTTGACTGCTGCTTCCATGAGTGTTGAGGGTTGATCTGAGCAAAATGAAATATTTGACTAATTCAATCTTTTATCCATTTATATGGATGCCATTTAGTGATCCAGGGGTGAGGATATTTGTTTTCTTTACATTGAGGTGCAACCCATAATAAAGGCTGCAGTCTTTGATCTTCTTCAGTAAGTATTTTAAGGCCTTTTCACTTTCAGCCTGAAAGGTTTTATCATCTGCATATAGGTTGTTAATGGTTCTTCCTCCAATCCTGATGCCACGATTTTCTTCATATAATCCAGCTTCTGAGATTATTTGCTCAGTGTACAGATTAAATAAACACATTGAAAGAATACAACCTTGGTGCACATCTTTCCTAATTTTAAACCATTCAGTGTTCCTGTGTTCTGTTAAAACAACTGCTTCTTGTCCTATGCACATACAGGTTCCTCATGACCACAATTAATTGTTCTGGAATATTAATTCTTTGAAATGTTGACTATAGCTTGTCATGATCCACACAACCAAAAGCCTTTGCATACTCAATAAACACAAGTAAACATCTTTCTGGTATTCTCTGCTTTCAGCCAAGATCCATCTGACATCAGCAAAGATATTCCTCATTCCATATCCTCTTCTGAATCTAGCCTATGTATCTCTAGAGACTTAAAAAGCAAGTTTTCTTATTATTATCCATGTCCAAATTATTAATAAATTACATGTATATCATCTTAGGATGTGCCTTATTTTTCAGAGACTCATGAAAATTCCAAAATGAAATAGTTGTTGTTTTTAAGTATGGTTGAGTTGATTCTGACTCCTAACAAACCTGTGTAGGATATCCTAGACTGTGAACTTTTGCAGGAGCAGAAAGCCTCATCTTTATCCCTCAGAATGTCTAGTCAGCTCAAACCATCAATCTGTGGTTTGCAGTCAAAAGCTATCCTACAGAGTGACTACATCTTTCAAATGTGTATTTAATACTTTCATCAAATGACACTTCTTATTGGAGACTTTCTAATGTATCTGGACAATTTGTCTCTCCTTTGACATATAAAACTTTTCATTTATTAAGTAATTACTGCCTTTTCCTTTTGTATTATATTCCTGTATAACACATACTTCTAATAGTTCTCACTAGAAGTTGCATGTGCAATTTTTTAGTAGGATTTGCTGAAAACCTTATTTTATGGTTCTACATTTTATTTGAAGTCCTGGTGTGGTGATGTGGGTTAATACACTGAACATCTGTCATAACTGCAAGGTTGCCATTCAAACTCACCAACTGCTCCTTGGAAACCCTATACAGGGTTGTTGTGCCTCAGAGCTGATTAAAAAACACACAACAACAACATATTTTATTTGAGACTGTAGTGGCACTAGAGAAAGTCTACTATAAGAAATGTCATTTGAGGAAAGTTTTAAATGTGCATTTGAAGGATGCAGGTTTATATGCACATTAGTAATAGTAGGTTTTTTTTTTTAAAGGAACATGATGAATAAATAATATCTTCCATGGTAAAGAAGATATAGGAGGGAATAAAATATACATAAAGTGTATGATGTATGACCAGCCCTCAGTTAGGTTATTTTGAAAAAGTACTAGAAACTTTTCTTTGGTAAGCAAAAGATCAAAAACTGCCTGACTTAACAGGTATCTATATATCCCTTGTTATTATGATAGCATCTACCACTTGGCTTCTTTTCCTTTTAATCTTGATTAGTAGGCTTCTTTACACTAAGTTTCACAATAACAACACTGAAATATTTGCTTCAGCAGGTTCCAGCAGTGCTAGTTATTAAATCCAAATGTGGCCATTTTATGGAAAATTCCTACCGAGACTTTCTATACAGAGACGATGAGATTCTCTTTTCACAGTATAGTATTTCATTTTTGTTGTTGAGTGTTATCCAGATGGTACTGACTCATAGCTACTCTATGCACAACAGAACAAAACACTGCCCAGTCCTGGGCCAACTTCATATCATTATATATATATATACATTAACCCACAGTGCCACACCAGGATTACTATATATATATA
>NW_006408561.1:8748174-8759270 GCF_000296735.1 Chrysochloris asiatica | reverse complement strand
ATATATATACTGCAATGACTCACAAAACTCACAATTATCTAAAGAAATATCTCACGAAATTGTGGAGGCAAGTCCCAAATCTGTAGTTCAGAAATCAGTCAGGATGAATCTTCTCACCTACGTCGTCTCACCATGACTCATCTGACGGTTTGTTGTACTATAGTGGCTTGCCTATTGCTGTGATTCTGGAAGCTGTGCCATGGATAGTTTAAATAACACCTGGGTCACCCACAGTGGGCAGGTTTCATGTAAGTTTTCAGACAAGGACAGAGTAGGAAGGAGAGATGGACTACTTCTGAATATTAGTCACTGACAAACTTATGAATAGCCTTGGGACACTGTCAGCACCAGAATACTGAATATGGAAACATGATGAACAACACCAGAATATCATCAGATATAGTGCCAGGAGATAACACTCTTAGGTTGGAAAGCACAAAAAATATTACTGGGGAAGAGCTGCCTACTCCAAGTGGAGTTAATCTTGTTGACACGAATGGAGTAAAGCCTTCAAGATCTTCATTTACTGACAGGGCATAATTCAAAATAAAGAGAACTAGCTGTAAACATGCATTAAGAATAGAAAAATTGGAATTTTTCAAAAATAAAAGGGAGCACACAAACATTGATATCTTAAGAAATAATGGAAATGACTCTTATTGGCCATTTTGAAACTGACAACCACATGGTACACTATGTTGGGAATGACAAATTGAAAAACAATGGCATCACATTTATCATCAAAAAGAATATATCAAGATCTGTCTTAAAGTACAACGCAGTTTGTGGTAGGATAATATCTATATGCATACAATGAAGAAAGTTAATAGCATTATTATTCAAATTTATGCACCAGCCACTTAAAGCCAGTGATGATGATATTGAAGAATTCTGCCAGCTTCTTCAGTCTGGAATTGATGAAACATGCAATCGAGATGTATTGATGATTCCTAGCAATAGGAATGCTAAGGTTGGAAACAAAGAGGACAAACCAGTAGTTGGAAAATATGGTCTTAGTGATAGAAACAATGCTGGAGATAGCATGATAGAATTTTGCAAGATCAGTAACTTTTTCATTACAAATACCTTTTTTAAACAACACAGAAAACAATTATACACATGGGCCTCAGAAGATGGAATACACAGAAATCAAATTGACATTATCTGTGGAAAGAGACAGTGGAAAGTCTCCATATCACCAGCCAAAACAAGACCGGGCAGACTGTGGAACAGACCATTAATTGCTCATATGAACTTTCAGGTTGAAGCTGAAGAAAATGAAAACAATCTGCAAAAGACAAAATATGACCTTGAATCTTGAATATATCCAACCAGAATTTTGAGATCATCTCTAGAACAGATTTCATGCATTAGACACTAAAGCCTGAAACCCAGAAGAGTTGTGAGATGACATCAAGAACATCATACAGGAAGAAAGCAAAAGATCATTGAAAAGACAAAAAAGAAGGAAAAGACCAAAATAGATGTCAGAAGAGTCTCTGAAACTTTCTTCCCAGCATAAAGATGTTAAAGCAAATGGAAGAAATGAGAAGGTAAAAAATGCTGAACAGAAAATTCCAAAGATCAACTCAAGAAAACCAAATCAAATATGACAATGAAATGTGCAAAACATGGAATTAGAAAACTAAATGTGTAGAACACGCTCAGCATTTCTTAAGCTGAGGGATCTGATGAAAAAATTCAAGCCTTAACTTGCAATATTGAAGTATTCTATGAGAGTCCTGCTGTGGTGCTGTGGATTAATGCACTGGACTGCAAAAAAGGTTTGAAGTACAAGGATGACAATTTACCAGATGCTTCTCGGAAACCATATACAGGGTCATTATGGGTTGGAACAGACTTAATTGCACTTAACAACAACAAGAATAGGCAAAACATTGAATGATGCAGACAGCATCAAAAGAAGATGAAAATAATACACAGAGTAATTGTAGCAAAAAGAAATGGTTCATATTTAACCATGTCAAGAAGTAGCATATTATTAAGATCCAATGATTCTGAAAGAAGAATCCAAGATGCACTAAAGACATTGGTAAAGAACAAGCCTCCAGGAATTGATGAAATCTAAATTTAAATCTTTCAACAAACTGATCCACAACTGGAAGTGCGCAATCATCTATGCCAAGAAATTTGGAAAACAACTACCTGACTAACTGACTGGAAGAGATTCATAATTGTGCAACTTTTAAAGAGAGGTGGCCCAAACAAATGCAGAAATTATAAAACAATATAATTAATAATATTTCATACAAATGAACTTTTTAAAAAATAACACAAAAATGCCTGCAACCATACACTGACAGAGAAATTCCAGAGGTTCAATCTGATTTAGAAAATGATGTGGAATGAGGGATATCAGATTATCTTGACCTAAAGCAGAGAATACCAGAAAGATGTTTACTTGTGCTTTATTAACTATGCAAAAGTTTTTAATTTTGTGGATCATGATAAGCTTTGGACAAGATGATAGAGAATGAGTATTCTAGAACACTTAATTGTGCTCATGAGGGACCTGTATGTACAAAGAACAAGAGGCAGTTGAGCAATCAGAACAAGGGAACACTGAATGGTTTAACATTAGGAAAGGTGTGCACCAGGGTTGTATTCTTTCAACATACTTGCTTAATCTATATGCTAAGAAAATAATCTGAGCAACTGGATTATATGAAAAAAAAATATGGCACCAGGACTGGAGAAAAGATAAATTGGCAAAGACTTCACTTTGCTTGGTTCAACCACCAAAACTCATGGAAGCAGCAGACAAGAAATCAAATTTATGCACTAACCACTAAAGCCAATGATGATGAACTTGAAGAATTTTATCAAAGTCTTCAATCTCAAATTGATCTAACACGCAATCCAATGTATTGACAATTACTGGTGATTGAAATGCAAATGTTAGAAACAAAGGAGAAGGATAAGTAGTTTAAAATAAGGCTTTGATGATAGAAATGATGCTAGAAATTGCATGATAGAATTTTGCAAGACCATTGACTTACCTTTTTTAAACAGTGTAACAGACAGAGCTCTGGTAGCTTAGTAGTTATGAACCAGGCTGTTAACCACAAGGTCAGCAGTTCAAAACTACCAGCTGTTTTGCAGGAGGGAGATGAGGCTTTCTGCTCCCATAAAGATTTACAGTCTTGGAAACCCTATACAGGGTCGCACCCAGCTCCACAGCACACCACCACCACCATCATAAGCATGGACCTCACCAATAGGCACACTTAGAAATCAAATTGTTACATATGTGGCAAGTTTTGGTGGAAATCATCAGCCATATTCATGGATCATCAATATTCATGGAAGCATCAGTCAAGTAATCAAATGGTGTATTGCACTGGTCAAATCTGCTGCACAAGACTTCTTACAATGTTCAAGAGCAAAAATGTCTGTTTGAGGACTGAGACATGGTATTTTCAATAACCTCACATGCATGTGAATGTTGGCCAATGAATAAAAAAGACCATAGAAGAATTGATGCTTTTGAGTTATGGTGTTGGAGGAAAATACTAGAAGTGCCATGGACCGCCAAAGAACAAGCAAATCTGTATTGGAAAAAAGTACAGCCAGAATGCTATGTAGAAGCCAGGATGCCCAGACCATCTCTCATACTTCATACGTGCTATCAACAGGCATCAGTCCTTGGAAAAGTGGAAAGTCAGTGAAAGAGGACTATCCCTAACAAGATAGATTCACACAGATGCAGCAGCAATGGACTCAAGTGTCCCAATGACTGTGAGGTTGATGCAGGACCGGGCAGTGTTTCATTCTGTTGTGCAAAGGTAACTGTGAGTTGGTACCAACTCAACGGCACCTAACAACACCAAAAACTGCATGACAACCTCTACTTACAGTTATTGTTATTGCCAGTTAATGTCAAGTTTATTGTGACTCATAGAGACCACATGAGTATAGAATATAACTGATCCATAGGGTTTTCTAGGTAATTACCATTCAGAAACAGACTGCCAGACCTGACATCAAAGACAGCTCTGAATGGATTTGAACTCACAAATTTTCTGATAGTAATATAGTGTTTAACTATATATACAGCCCTGGGCATCATTTAGTCACAGATACACAATTAGATAAAATATTTCTATACTATAATATCTTTCTAGATTCATACTTGCACATGAAATTCCTGTGTGTTATTCATATTACTAATTACAATTTTTATCACGTTGGTCATACTTTTAGGCACATTTTGTATTCTTTAAAACAGGTCTCAACTCTGAAACATGATAGATACGTAATATAATTAATAATATAATACAATTGCCTGCAATTTTTTATTTTGTTTTTCTTTAAACTTTGAAGATCTTATACATAAAGAAAGCTATTTATCTTTTATTCTTGGCCTTAGGATGCCCATATAAATATATAACATAAGTAATCAAGTTGTAGGCACCTTTAATATTCAAAATCTTCATAGCAACCATTGAAAAATCAAGTTCATTTACAAATGAGATTCTTGCAAGCATTTGATGGAAATACACCTTTCAATATGATTTTTGATGTTTACCTTATTCTGAGTTTTCCCCTATAAAACTGCATTGCTTTATCCAGTGTAATCTACTAAATCATAGCTTATGTTTATTAATGAACTTGCTATATCAAAAATATCTTCACGTATATTTCAATCTTATACTTATCTTTTTTATCATGTGGGAGGGAAATTATTTTGCAGCACGATTTTACTTGGACAGGGGCACACTCATCTATTTCATTCTGAGCAGTATTTGAAATTAACAGATTATATTGAAGTTATATTTGTCATTACACAATTCTTCTTCTTCTCTCTCTCTTTTTTAATGTCACTTGAGTTTCTTCTTAATACTGCTGATAGATGGTACCTATTTAATTTGTTTTGCATGAATAGTGTTTAGAACCCAAATAAGATGGAAGTAATAGATGCATCTGTACTAGATTTCCAGTTACATTTAAAGACTTATCAAACCTAAATAAGCAGAGTCACTATATTTTCACAGAAGGTAATTTTTGTCCATCTGTCAATTTCTCATATTGTAGTGGCTTGTATGTTACTGTGATTCTGGAAGCTCTACTAGCAGTATTTCAGATACCAATAGGATAATTCTGGTGGATAACTTTCAGTGGAGCTGATAGACGAAGATCTAGAAAGATCTGACAATTTACTTTTTAAAAATGACCAGAAAAAACCTTGTGAAAAGCTGAGAAATATTATTAATTGGATGAGCTTCTTATAATAGAAAGAACTAAAATATGAAGAGAGAAACACTTCATCACCAAAGCAGAGTAGTCCTTAACAATGTAGAAGGAGTAAAACTTGTAAGACTTTCATTTGCTGATGTGACATGACACAAATTGAGATAAAACAGCAGCATAGATCTATTAATAAAACATGGACTGTATAAAATATCACACATGAAAAATGTATGGAATGCATATTCTAAGCATTATTGTTATTGTTTTTAGGTGCCACTGAGTAATTTTTAACTCAGAGCAACCACATGCAAAACTGAGTGAAAAAATGCCCTGTCCTTTGTTCCCTTCACAATCATTGTTAAATTTGAGCCCACTGTTACTATCACTGTGCCAATCCATATTGTTGGGGATCTTCCTCTTTTTCACTGAACATGCACTTTACCTAGCATGTCCATCACCAGAGACTGGTCATTACTGATAACATATCTGAAATATGAGAGACAAAGTCTCACCATCCTTGCCTCTGAGAAGGATTCTGGTTACACTTCTTTTAATACAGATTTCTTTGTTCTTCCAGCAGTCTATGGTACCTTTAATATTCTTTTCTAACACCATAACTCAAATTCTTCAATTTGTCTACTGTCTTCCATATTCACTGTCCAACTTTTATATGCATACAAAATTATTGAAAATATCACAGCTTGAGTCAGGCACACCTTAGTCTTCAAACTGACATCTTTGCTCTAGAAAATTTTAAAGAGGTCCTGCGCAGCAGATTAGCCTAATATAACATGTCATTTGATTTCTTGAATGCTGTTTCCATGGATGCAGATAGTTGATCCAAGCAAAATTAAGACTGATAAATTCAATCTTTTCTCCATTTATTTGGATTTTTTCATTGGTCCAGTGGTGAGGATTTTTTTTTCTTTGTACTGAGATGCAACCCATACCAAAGCTCGGTTCTTTAATCTTCATCAATAAGTATTTTAAGTCCTCTTTGCTTTTAGCTAGTAAGGTTGTATCATATGCAAATCACAGGTTGTTAATGAGTCTTCCTCTAACTCTGATGCCAAGTTTTACTTTAAATAATCCAGATTCTCAAATAATTTGTTCACCAAATAATTTGTTCACTCTATACAGATAGAGTAAGTGTGGTGGATGAATACAACCCTAGTGCAGAACTTTTCTAACTGTAAACCATTCAGTGTTCTCTTGCTGTATTCAAACACCTGCCTTTTCATCTGTGTATAGACTTCTCAAGAACATAATTCAGGATTCTGTAAAATTCATTCACCAAAGTCCATAGCTTGTCATGATCCACACAATCGAAAGCATTTGGGTAGTCAATAAAACATATGTAAACATCTGTCTGGTATTCTCTGCTTCCAGATGAGATCCATCTGACTTCAGCAACGATGTCCTTCATTTCATATCTTCATCTAAATCTGCTCTGAGCTTGTGACAGTTTCCTGTCAATGGAGAGTTACAGCATTTAAAAATTATCTGTAGCAAAATTTTACTTTCATGCAATATTAATGATATTGTCTGAGAATTTCTGCAGTCCTTTGGGTCACTTCTCTTTGGAATGGGCACACATATGGCTCGATCTCTTCCAATCATTTAACCAGGTACCTGTCTTAGAAATTGCTTGGCATAGATAAGTGAGTACCTCAACTGCCACATCAGTTTGTTGAAAGCTTTTAAATTATATGCCATCAAGTCTCAGAACCTTGCTCTTTTCCAATGCCTTCCATGCACCTTGAATTTCTTCCTTCAGAATTATTGGATCTTGATCATATGCTATATCTGGAAATGGTTGAACATTGGTACAGCGACTCTGTGTATTACTTCCATCTTCTTCTGATTCTTTCTACATCATTCATTAATTTTCCAATAGAATCCTTCAATATTTTAAGTCAAGACTTGAATTTTTTTTGTCCCTTCCCTCAGCTTGAGAAATGCTGAGCATATTGTTTCCCTTTGGTTTTGACTTTGTCTTGTCGAGCTGTCCTTTGAAATCTTCTATTTAGCTGTCTTACCTCCTCCATTTGCTGTAGCATCTCTACACTGGAGAGGAGGTTTCAGAGTGTCTTCTGACATCCATTTTGGTATTTTTCTAGTCTTCTTAATGAACTTTTGCTTTTTTCCATTATGTTTTCCTTCATTCCTTTCTTTCTTTCTTTTTTTTCCTTCCTTCTTTCTTTCTTTCATGTACTTATTGTGAATTGATTGAACAATTATAGGTAGATCATGAGTTTTACATTCAATAAATCATACACTTTGTTTCATTACAGTAATTATAATCTCCTCCATGTACCATCAGTTAACAGTATTTCTCTCTATTCATCTTACATCTTAAAAAAACAAAAACAAAAAACAAAAAACATTCAGTCATGGATAATAATTTACACCACCAAAGGACACATTCTGAAAGTGTGCCACCTGGCTGCCATCTCTCAGTCCCTCTCTTCCCATGAAGCTAAAGTCCTCAGCTGCTCCCTCTATCCATGTCCCCATCTCTGCTTCAATCTCTGGTGTCACTGAATTTCTGGATAAGATCCCACATTCTGCTTGTGCTCTTCTCCCTTGATGGTCTTAGGGTCCTCTGTTTCTGGACTGTAAGATTAACTACTCCCCTCTTTTTGTTGCAAAACTTATATCTTTACAATTATGACACTCACAATTAGTCATGATAACAATTACTTATGATTAAATTATAAGAATCTGATCCGCATCTCTTTTTACCAGGCCCATCTAGCCAAATTAAAACCATTCAGTGTGGCCTCTATCTTCCCTCACACACTCTTAAGCTAAACTCCTTCTTGAAAGCTTGTAAGCTAGTAACTTTGTGCCTTATCACCCCCTCATTTTAGGTTGCCAAAGTTGAAGTTGCCCATCCCTAGGTACCCTATGTACAGAGGGGACAGCATGGATACTTGATGTGAAGAGTCTTTGTTGGTATTTAGAACTACTACCTCCATGAGTATAGGTCAAGTTCATCAAATTGTAGCAATTTACCCTCATTTCCTTTATCAAAAATATTTTGTTTTAATTTTATCTTCCTCGAATTGAATTCTGATCATCAAGCCATCAATGCTAGGTCAAATGGGTACTATCTGCAACATTAGGTATTCTTATACACCTCCCCTCACTTCATATCAGCTGGATGCTTCACTCTCAGCTCTGGCCTTCTGTGGCTATGTCTTTGTCCATGGCCTCAGGTATCCCCAGGCCTCACCACACTTTGGACCAACCAGCCCTTCCTCTTTCTCGCTCATCTCCATGTCATTGGGAGTCTATGGAATGTAGTCAAACTCAGCCCATTTCTTCATTGCTGCCTTTCCAACTCTTCCACTCACCAGTAGACCAACGTGGACATCAGCAAGTTTACATGCCTGCTCATGTGTGCTCTTTGAGTTTCAGTCTTAGAGGGGGGTTTGTCCTGAGGGAGCTTGATTGCTAACCTTGATGGCTTCCTGGTGAACAACTTTCTTACTCTTGTAGTAGCCAGTCATACTGTCATTTTGTTTTGGATTCTCCTGATAATCTTTCTTTGAAGATGTACCTTCTGTCACTCTAGCTGTTCCAGTCTTGTCTGCTTGTCATTTCTAGTGGAAATGTCCCACCTCAGAAGGTTCTGATTGGGCTCAGGATTCTATCCAAGGTCCAGGATTCCACTACAAAGGATCTGCAAGAGGCCTATTTCACTAGGCAACTTGTAGAACACATTTAGGTATTCCAATCAGTATTAGGCTAAAGACTGGATTACAAGCTTTCTCTAATCATGTCTCCCAACATTCCTTTCTATCCAACTCAAGTGTGTATTTACTATTTACAATGGTAAGCAAGGGAAACCAGTATTCATCTTAGTATTATTTCCCTTCTTCAGATTATGCCTCAATCCCTGTATCAGAGATCCCTGTTGTCCTAAGGTTGAGCATGCATCACTATTTACCTCTGTCCCATTTAGCCCATGCAAAGTTGTCTCAGTGTTCTCCTATCTACCTTGTTCTACCATCCTCTCCCCCTTCTTGTATATTGTACTCACCAAACTCAAACTATCATATGTCTGCCCCTTACCCTGTGCTCTACCATGGTCACCCTTCACTTCCCCACACCTCCCACTCCACACCCACCAGTAACCAACAAAGAAAAAAAAATGTTTTTTTTTTCCCCCTATAGTATGTGTATCTTTTCTTAAGTTTTTACAATAATGGTCTAATGCAATATTTGTCCTTTTGTGACTGAATAATTTCTCTCAGCATAATGTCCTCAAGGTTCATCATGCTATGTGGTGGCTTTCAGCTCCCTTGTTATTATTTAAGGTAGCATAATATTCCATTGTCTGTATGTATGAAAGTTTGTTTATCCATTCTTCCATTGAGGGGCAATTAGGCTGTCTCTACCTTTTTGCTATTGTGAATAATACTGCTATGAACATTGGTGTGCATATATCTGCTCGTGTTATGGCTCATATTTGTTGTGGCTATAAAACTAATAGAGGAATTGCTGTATCACATGGTATTTCAATTTCCAATTTTCTGAGCAAGTGCCATACTATTTTCCAGAGTTGTTCGACCATTTTGCATTCTCATCAGCAATGTAGGAGGCTCCCAGCCTCTCCATAGCCGCACCAGCATTTATTATCCTCTGCATTTTTTAACCTTGCTGTTATTGCTGGTGTGAAATGATATCTCATTGTTTTGATTTGCATCTATCTAATTAACTAACCTATAGAGAAGACTAGTTAATAACACTATTATTCAAATTTATGCACCAGCCACTAAAGCCAGTGAGGATGAAATTTCTTAAATCTAAAATTGATCAAACATACAATCAAGATGTATTGATCATTACTGGTGATTGCAATGAAAAAGTTTGAGAACAAAGAGGAAGGATCAGTAGTTGGAAAATATGGCCTTGGTGATAGAAATGATGCTGGAGATCGCATGATACAATTCTGCAAAATCAATGATTTATTCATTTCAAATACCTTCTTTAGACAGCATAAGAAATGACTATAATATGACCTTCGCCAGATGGAATACATAGAAATCAAATAGACTACATCTGCAGATAGAGACGATGGAAAAACTTCATATCATCAGTCAAAACAAGGCTAGGTTCAGATTGTGGAACAAACCATCAATAGTTCATATGTAAATTCAAACTGAAGCTGAAGAAAAATGAAAACAAGTCTACAGGAGCCAAAATATGAGCACAAATATATCCTACCTGAATTTACAGATAATCTGAAGAACAGATTTGATACATTAAACACTAAAGACCAAACAACAGAAGAGTTGGAATCTGTACATGGACCAACAGGCAGTTGTTCGAACAGAACATGGGAACACCTGAATGATTTAAAATAAGAAAAGTGTGCTACAGGACTTTATTCTTTCACCATACTTCTTCAGCCTCTATGCTGAGCAAATAATCTGAGAAACTGGTTATATGAAGAATAACTGATGAAGATCAAAGAGCACACCACCAGTATGGATTGCATCTCCATGTAAAGAAAACAATAATCCTCACCACTGAACCAATAAACAACTTTCTTCTCAATGGAGAAAAGATTGAAGTTGTCAAGGACTTCATTCTTCTTGGATCAACTATCAACACTTACAGAAACAGCAGTCAACAAATGAAACAATGTATTGCGTTAGGCAAATCTGCTGCACAAGACCTTTTTAAAGTGTGGAAAAGCAAAGATGTCAGCTTGAGGACTAAGGTGCGCCTGACCCAAGCCATGGTAGTTTCAATAACCTTACATGCATGCAAAAGCTGGGCAGTGAATAAGGAAGACCATAGAAGAATTGATGCTTTTGAGTTATGGTGTTGGAGGAGAACACTGAAAGTGCCATGGACTGCCAAAAGAACCA
>NW_006408561.1:8747116-8747869 GCF_000296735.1 Chrysochloris asiatica | reverse complement strand
TTTTTTTTTTTTTTTTTTTTTTTTTTGAAGAGCTGTTGTATCCCATAGATTTTTTAAATTAACCCCTTGTCTGATATGTCATTGCAAAGATTTTTCCCCATTCTGTGGGCTCCCTTTTTACTCTTTTGGTGAAATCCTTTGATGCATATAAGTTTCTAATTTTTAGAATGTCACAATCTTCTATCTTGTCTTCTTTTGTTTGTGTTTTGTATGTTTGAATCTTCACTATGTTTTATAGTCTGTGTGTGCCCTGGATAGAACCCTTAAATTTGTCCCTATTTTTTCATTGATGACCTTTATAATTCTGGAATTCACATTTGGGGCTTTAATCCATGCTGAGTTGGTCATTGCATATGACGTAAGGTAAAGATCTGTTTTCAATCTTATGCATATTGATTTCCAGTTATGTCAGCACCATCTGTTGAAGAGACAATGTCTTCCCCACTAAATGTACTTTGGCCCTTTGCCAGTGATCAGTTGACTGTATGTAGAAGGGTAAATTTCTGAGTTCTCCATTCTGTTCCATTGATCTATGTATCTTTCATTGTTTCAGTATCAGGCTGTATTGAACACTGTAGCCATGTAGTAAATTTTGAAATCAGGGAGTGAACAGCTTCCAACTTTGTTCTTCTTCCTAAGCAGTGCTTGTTTATCCTGGGTCTCTTTCCTTTCCATATAAAGTTTGTATTTGTTTTTCCATCTCTAAAGAATGTCATTGGAATCTGCATTGGGATTGCATTATATGTGAAATTG
>NW_006408561.1:8735679-8745507 GCF_000296735.1 Chrysochloris asiatica | reverse complement strand
CAGTCACTTTATCTCATTTCTGAACATGTGCAGATATAGTCATCTGCTTCTGTTTTTTGGGAATATTCAGGGGTTATCTGTGGCCTTAATACTTAGATGGATATGTATTTTGGTATTTTTTATGCTTTCTGATTGCTTCCAGGTAGATGTGGTCAGGTTCCCCTTTCACTCTTCTTCCTGAGAAATTTCAAGATGCCACTGTTGGTAGTTTTGATGTAGCATAAGATTTAATTTTTGGCCTATTTCCTTTTTTATCTGCTTGTCCCGTTCCACAATCCCCATTCAGGCCTTCTTTTCTAGTTATAAACAGTTCAGGGCTGGCTGTGGCTTTTTGGATTTAATTGGAATCTGTCACTTTAAATTTCAAGGAGATCTGTGTGCATGCATAGCAGAACCCTATGAGGGTGGGGCTGCGGTTTCCACTAGCTCAGGCACCCCTACCGTCACCAGAATGGAGGTGTTCAGACAGCAAGGGGCCAATGAACAGATAACAAAAGAAAATAATGTCCACACCTTTATCTCCGCAGTTCTCCCAGTCATCTGTGACCACTCCGATCCTTCTCCAGCTTGGTCTCAACCAAGATGGAGGCTCCTGGAGCAGCTGTGTGTCCCGAGCTAGAAAGTAATGGATTTCTTGCTTCTGCCACAAATTCCCCCAGCTGTAAACCTTCCAGCATTCTAAATATTCCTTTATATGTGGTTCAGAGTTCTGGGACCATCCCATGAGACTGCTTGGTCGGGTATTCTGTATTGTTGCTGACAGAGCTCCTTACTGCACTTCTGCTAGATCCGCCATCTTGTTTGTTCATCCTTCATTATTTTATTGCTTAACTCAGAGTAACTTTCACAAGTGTTGTCTACCTTCCAATTTTATGGCAGTTGGTATTGGTTCTTGCATTGATTTTGGTGTTTTATAGAGTGTGATTGTAGCTTGAGTATATGGCAGCAGTTACTGTTTCTTCTTGGGTAGTATAGGGAGAGAAAGAGTCCCCCAAATGTAAAAGGGGGAACCCAAAACAGCAAAACAGACACAACCAAAAAACGACCAGAAACAGCAACAACAAAAATAATTTGATTGTATACTGTAGTCTGTAATCACAGAAAAGGGAGAGAAGGGAAAGAAGGGGAAAAAAAAATATCTGTAGCCTAATATGAGTATGATTTTAATGTCATCTTTCAGTTTCTTGCCTTCAAGGCCACCTGATAAATTTCAAGATACCACTGTTGGTTGTTATGTTGTACTTCAGGATTTAATTTTCGGCCTATTTTGTTTTTAACTCTCTCCCTCTCTTCACATCCTAGTTCTGGCCTTTTATTTTAAAAAAACAGTTCAGGGCCAGCTCTTGGGCTTCTGGTCTCTAAATGCTGAGAGTATCTGTGTGCATGCCTAGCAGAACAACCCACCAGTGGTGGGGTTAGGGGGTGTCCACTTGCTCAGGTATCTGCTCTAGTCACCAGAATGGAGGTGCACAAACAGTGGGGACACAATGAACAGATACCAGTAAAAAATCAGAATAAAGCAAAACCTACAAAGTTTATTTTCTACTTTTGCACTTAGGTTCCCACGGCATTATTCCATAGTGGGTCTGCTCTCCCACTTGGTCTTGCTGTTAGGTCTTGCCCAAGTCATGGGCTCTGGCCCACAGATCCTGGCATATTCTCAAGTATGAGATTTTCTACTTCCACTATAAGTATCATTAGCTATAAGCCTTCTAACTTTTTAAATATTCCTACCTATGTGGTTCAGAGTTTTTGAATCTCTGCCCTTAACCTGTTTCGCCTGGTATTTTGTGGTATTGTTGATGGAGAAGTTCACAGCATCAAGCTTATAATCATCTTTTATGCTGTTTAAAAAGGTGTTTTAAATGAAGAAGTCATTGATCTTGCAGTATTTTATCATATAATCTCCATCATTTTTCTATCACCAAGCCCACATTTTCCAACAACTGATACGTCCTCTATGTTTTCTACCTTTTAATCACCAGTTATTATCAGTAAATCTTGATTGTATGTTATATCAATTTCAGACAAAGAAGTTGGTAAAGTTCTTCAATTTCTTCACCACTGCTTTTAGTTGTTGGTGCATAATATGAATAATAGTTGTTTTAATTGGTCTTCCTTAATGGCATACGTATATTATCTTATCACAGACAGAGTTGTACTTCAAGATAGATCTTGAAATGTTGCTTTTAATGATAAATGTGACACCATTCCTCTTCAATTTGACTTTCTTGGCATAGTAAACCATTTGGTTGCCAGATTCAAAATTAGCACTATTTCATGAGGAATCTATACCTGGACCAAGATGCAGTTGTTAGAACATAACATGGGAGCTGAATGATTTGAAATTAAGAATCGTGTGTGACAAGGTTATATTCTTTCACCATACTTATTCAACCTGTATGCTGAGCAAATAATCTGAGAAGCTGGGTTACATGTAGAAAAACATGGCATCAGGATTGAAGAAAGACTCATTAACAACCTGCAATATGCAGATGATACAACCTTGCTTGCTGAAAGTGAAAATGACTTAAAACATTTACTGATGAAGATCAAAGAGCACAGCCTTTGGTATGGATTCTATCTCAATATAAACAAAACAAAAATCCTCACCACTAGACCAATAAAAAACATTCTTATCAATGGAGAAAAAATTGAAGTTGTCAAGAACTTCATTCTTTTGGATCAACTATCAACATTCATGGAAGCAGCAGTCAGGAAATCAAATGACATATTGCATTAGGCAAATCTTCTACACATGATCTTTTTAAAGTGTTGAAGAGCAAAGATGTCAGCTTGAGGACTAAGGTGAGCCTGAACCAGGCCATGGTATTTTCAATAATCTCATATGGATGTGAAAGCTGGACAGTGAGTAAAGTAGACAGTAGAAGAATTGATGCTTTTAAGTTATGGTGTTGAAGGAAAGTATTGAAGGTGCTATGGACTGCCAAAAGAACCAATAGATCTGTTTTGGAAGAAGTGCAGCCAGAGTGCTCCTTGGAGTCCAAGATGGCCAAACTTCATCTCTCATACTTTGGACATATTGTCAGGAGGGACCAGTGGCTAGAGAAGTATATCATGTTTGGTAAGGTGGAGGGTCAAAGGAAAAAAAAGGAAGATGCCCAACAAGATGCATTGGACAAGTGGCAGCATCGATGGACTCAAGCATGGCAACAGTAGTGAGATTGGCCTAGGATCAGGCAGTTTTTTGTTCTGCTGTGCATAAGGTCATCATGAGTCGGTATCATCCCAATGGCACCTAACAAAAACAAAAACAATTGGAAGATATCAATGTTTCTGCTTTGTTTTCATTTTTGACAACTTTCAATTTTCCTAGACTCATATTCATATATTCTATGTTCTGAATATAGATGGATGTTTACAACTGTTTCTTCTCATTTGAGGAGTGCCCCATCTAAAAATGAAGGTCTTAACATCTTTACTCCATTCACACTATCATGGTCAACTCTAATTTGAGGAAGCAGCTCTTCCCATGTCATATTCTGCGTGCCTTCCTACCTGAGGGACTCATTTTCTTGCACGGTATCTTACATTATTCTAGTGTTGTTCATCATGTTTCAATATTCAAAATTCTGTTGATTTTGCACAGTGCCCCACTGCTGTTTATAAGAGTTTCAATGATTACATATTCTGAAATAGTCTGAAATAGTCATGCCTCCTTCTTCCTAATCTGACTTACTCTA
The DNA here is from genome assembly GCF_000296735.1 of Chrysochloris asiatica. Taxonomy (NCBI): domain Eukaryota; kingdom Metazoa; phylum Chordata; class Mammalia; order Afrosoricida; family Chrysochloridae; genus Chrysochloris; species Chrysochloris asiatica. The sequence goes on along the minus strand of NW_006408561.1, from coordinate 8,741,803 downwards.
AAAGATTATCTGAAACCTATCCACCATTGGTGACATTGTTTGTATTTAAAATATCATTGGCATAGCTTCCAGAATCACAGTAACATGCAAACCACCATGGCAAACTCACAGACAAGTGAAGGCTGTCATTCAGAAATAGAGGGAAAATATTGCAGAGATACTGCCAGATATCATCAGTCCTTATGAAGACCTCAAACTGGTATAATCTGGCTGTTGTGTTAGATTAAAAAAGGTGAAAGTAGATATCAAGGTAGTGAGAATAAATATTTGCTTAATAGATAGACATTGACTCATGACAATATATTAATTGTGAAGCACTTAAAAAATTATATTCTGTCTGAATCATGACGTTTCACCATGTAGTTAAATCATATATTTCAAAACAATTTGCTATCCTTACAGAAGATTTGTATTTCTGTTATTTAATTGTATAGGATGACAATATAATTTGCTTTTCTTGGTATTATCCTGATGTATGTTGATAGAGCCATCAAAATTGTCAATAGCGTCTCTATCTCTCTCATACATGCCCTGGCTTAGATGAAATTGTCATAGCTTATAGGGTTTATATGCCTTCTTTCCATTTCACTTTTTTTAAAGTATTAATAACAGTCATAAGGACAGCATGGCAATTTTGTGAGCTGTGTAGAATCCTGGTGTGATGCTGTGCATTAATGTGCCAGAGTGCAAAGCCATTTGAACTGCAGTGTTGATGGTTCAAGCCCACCAGCTGCTCCTTGGGAACTGTATACAGGGTCACTGTGGGTCTGACCTGACTCAACGGCACTAAACAACAACAACAAAATATGAAATAGTGTCTAAAGAATGTTTCATACAATGTCTACAAGCTAGCAAGCAACCAGTGACAGCTATTATTTTTTAATCATCATTTATGCCAGACAACCAACTGACTCAATGATATCAGGTTATGATTCATAAACTAATTGACAAATATATTGAATTAATTGTTATATACAAACCAGTAATTATAAATTTTCTCACTTTCTCATATACACTGACATAAACAAACACACAACACATAATATATGAGAAATTATCTTCTAGTTCTATCATCCATTCGATATTATTTTAATACATAGAAAAATTACCCTCACTTCCTTTTTTGATTAGTTAAATATAGATTATTCCACAGAGAAAAGTAATCTAGAAAATATAAAGGGGTGATCAATAACACAGTGATACAACATTTCCATCTAAGTTTATCTTGCATAAATTAAACTCTTTGATAAAAACAATGTATAGACTAGAGTTATTATTTTTTTAAGTTTTTATTGTGAATTATGTGTTAGTTTTCACAGGAGAACTTTATCCATTATCCTTACATTCATCCTATCATATTTCATTTTATTGCAATGACTACAATCTCCTGCATGCATCATCAAACAACCAAAGGGTACACCTTGCATGCCTGTCCCCTGGCCACCAGCACACAGCCCTCTCCCTCTCTGAGTCCAGAGTCCCCAGCTGCTCCTTCTCTTCATGTCATCATCTCTGCCTCCATCCATGGTGTCACTGTCTCCCTGGACAGGGTCCCGCACTTCGCTTTTCTCCCTCTCTTGATGGATATTTCCAGGGATTTCAGCTACTGGACTGCAAAATCAGCCACTCCTCTCCTTTTGCTACAAAACATTTACATTTACCTTTCCAACACTCACTGTCAGATCTGGTAGCATTCATTCCCTATTGAACCACAGGAGTCCTATCCCCCACACCTTTTATCAAGGTCATCCAGACAGGTTGGAAACAATTCAGTGGAGATTCTACATTTCCCCATACCCTCTGGAACTAGGTTCCCTATTGAAAGCTTGTAAGCCAGTCACTTCTTGCCTTTGTAGCCTCCCCCCTGCCCTCATTTTAGGTAGCCAATATCTAGGTTCCCTATTCTTGTCAGCCCTGGTTACCAAGGGGGTGGGAATGATCTTCACTGTAAAGATTTGTTCCCTCCTTTGTCATACTGAATCCACAAGCATAGGTTCATTCAACTGTAGTGGGTTATTTTTGTTGTTGTTGTTCCTCATCTTTCTTCCTTTAGTCATGTTCTGATCATCCAGCCATTGATGCCAGGTCAAATTGGTACTATCTGCAAGTGTAGGTGTTCTTGTGCATACCCCTCACTTCATATCAGCTCGACGCTTCACACTCCACTCTAGTCCTCTGGGGCCATGTCCCTGCTCCTGGGTGCAGGAAGTCCCCAGGTCTCGTCATACTGCTGGTTAGCCAGGTCTCAATCCAGGTTAACAGGAGTCTATTGAGTGTGGTCAGACTTAGCGCACAACTTCATTGCTGTTTTTTTCCCCCACTTCCTCTTATCAGTGACCAACATGGTCAGCAGCAAGACCACATGCCTGCTCGTATATTCCACTTAAGTTTCAGTCTTGGAAGCGGGTTTGCCTTGAGGGAACCTCACCACTTGCCTTGATGGCTCCCAGGGTAGACTAGAGTTGTTTTTACATGTCTCTAACTAGTCTTTACAGTCATTTTATAAATGAAATCATGCACAGATTTCCTTAACATGATCCACAGGTCATCTTTAAAATCATGTTTTTTTATGTTTCGATATAAATACTCCTTTTAGTTTCAAAAAAGAAAAGACTCTAACTTATACCCAATTAAGGAATAAAGCTCTTTTTGTGTTAGTAATAACATTGTAAAAGAGTAATAGGAAATCTTTGGGAATATCATTGTATATGTGTTTAAACATTTTAGTGTTCTAATTCTCTTTACTATGAGCTCTGCTTTTATATTAAAAAAAAAAAACTTGTAACATTTCTTACAAAGCACCAGAAAATTCAAGTCATTCTTATTTCTGTAGCGACTAAAATCCATACTGTATTATTTTGTCATAGATTAAGTACAATTTTATTCTTTCAGAAGAAGATTAATACAATATTGCTAACTTATAGATGCTGGACAGATATTTGTTTCATTATGTTTTCAAAATCGACTCCATTAGCATTGATCTTATGAGATCTCCCAAGAAGAATTCCAAGGTGCATTGAAGTCATTGGCAAAGAACAAGGCACTGGAAACTGATGAAATACCAAGTGAAATCTTTCAACAAAAACACTGGAGGCACTCACGCATCTATGCCAAGAATTTTGGTGAACATAAACATGGCCACTGACTGGAAGATATCCATGTTTGTGCTAATTCCAAAGAGAAGTGATCCAATATCAATAATAGCACATGCAAGTAAAACATTGCTAAATACAATACAAAAATGACTGCAATCATATATCCACAGAGAACTTTCAGAGGTTCAAGCCAGATTTGGAAGAGGATATAGACTGATGGATTTCATTGCTTATGTTAGATGGATCCTGACTTACAGCAGAGAATACCAGGAAAATGTTTAGTTGTACTTTATTAACTACAGAAAACTTTCAATTGTGTGGGTCATGGCAAGCTATGGAGAGAATGAATATTCTGGAAAATTTAAATGTGCTTATGAAAAACCTGTACATTGAAGAATGGGAGTTGTTCAAACAGATCAGGGGAGCACCATTTTTTTTTTTTTTTTAATGTGGAAAGTTGTGTGCCTGGGTTGTATTCTTTCACAGGCAGTCACATGAAGAGACAGGGCACCTTTAGACTCTAGACCAATGGGTTGAGTAAGGTTGATTGCCTATAGAAGTAGAAGTAGGCTGATGTTGCAGTGATTACATGTTTGGTTCTGTGATAGAAAGATGTAGCAGTCTGCTCCCATAAAAATTATAGTCTTCTAAAGCTTATGGATTGAGTCCTGGTGTGGCACTCTGGGCTAAGGTGTCAGACTGAAAAGTTGTTTGAACTGCAACGTTGGTGGTTCAAGCTCATCAGCTGCTCCTTGGAAACCCTATACAAATTCGCTATGGGATGGAATCGATTCAACAGTACTTAACAACAACAACAAAGCTTATGGATTAGTTCTACTCTGTCCTACAAAGTCACTATGAGTCAAAACTGTTTGGCAACAATGAGTTTTAGGTTTAGTTCCTAGTCTCTACTACAATCCAGGCCTTATTTATTAATTCTTGCCAAAGATAATAGATGGTAGGTAGATAGAAAGTAGATATGTTAGTAAATGTACACAAAATATCCAAAGTGGAAAACAGTATTTTGCAAATGGATTATTCAATCCTTGCTCTCCAGAGATAGATGATCTAAACAATATCAGAAGCCATATGCACAAAAATGATTGCATAAAATGTAAGTCTATGACTACATGTAAAAATAGTTTCAACTGTAAAAGTTACCTTCTTCTTTCTTTTTGGTTTGCAACCAACTTACTTTTGTTTCATGATATTTGATTTCCCTAATCACCTAATGTACCATCATTGTTTCCTTATAAGTTGCAGAAAATGGTATAAAGTAATAATTGTCAGACATAAAATTCAGGCTATGTTATCGAATGTAATGCTATTTCTTAAATATTACTTTCCATAATTAAAGTGTCTGAATAACATAACGTATTCAGAAGAAAATAAGCTTAGTTATTTGCTGATTTGCTGAAGAAGACCAACAAGGACATATATTTGATTAATGCTTTAAAATGTGTATGCAATCTAGATATGGGGAAATGAGAAACAAAGGCAACCTTGAAACTAAACATTATAAGCAAAGGCATGGAGATAAAAGTAAGCCAGAATGTTACTGAAGCTGTAAAAGGTAAGTGTGAATTCTGATTGAATCTTTCTATCCCACATTTGTTCATTTCAAGTTCAATGCTAAACTTTTATCCAATAAGTCTTGCAGGTCAGGAATGTCTTTCAGAGCAAATTACTTTCACCAGGCATATGGTTTCAGAACCTAATACAAGAGTGGTTTGTTTTTCTTCATTTGTAAACAGTACTGTGTCCTTAGCTAGGAATATTGGATCCACACTTTATATAGGAATATATTAGATTTTTAAATTACATGGTGCTGTATATGTCACACTCCAGGAAGCTCATTCCTGAAAGGATAAAGTTAGTCATGGGTAGAAAATTTGCACTAGAAACACAAATGCCTGATGAATACACAAGGGTAAAAAAGTGAAATGTGTATTGCTGAAATGAAGACCAAGCTAAGATAATATTGTCCGCCGAACGTAATAAAAAAGTCCTCTCAAAATGCATTATTTAATATAGAACTAAACAATTGACCATCTGTAATAGTATAATCTAGCTTTTCATTTCATTTGTCACAAGAGTAGTCAATAGGCAACATGGCTACTTTGACTTATACCACTCAAGTGTTACAGTAATCTTTTGTTTTACTGGTTTATCCAAGAACTAACCTCATATTTTTAATTGGCTGAAGTTCCCTTAAAATCGATTTCCTAAAAAAATATGATTCTAAAAACTGTCTCTGTCTTAATTTCTTCCTGATGTGTTGGTGCGAGTTAATGCACTGGACTGCAAAGTAGTTTGAACTGCAGATAGATGGTTCAAGTTCACCAGTCGCTCCTTAGAAGGCCTATGTTGTTGTTAGGTGCCATCGAGTCAGTATGGACTCATAGCAACCCTATGCACAAAAGAACTAAACACTGACTAGTCCTGGGCCAACCTCAAAATTGTTATCACGCTTGAGCCCATTGATGTTGCCACTTTGCCAATCCATCTCTTTGGGTGTCTTCCCCTTTTTCTCTGACCCTCCATCTTACCAAACATGATGTCCGGTGACTGGTCCCTCCTGACAATATGTCCAAAGTATGAGAGATGAAGTTTAGCCATCCTGGCCTCCAACGAGCACACTTCTTCCAACATAGATCTGTTAGTTCTTTTGGCAGCCCATGGCACTTTCAATATTCTCCTCCAACACCATAACTCAAATGCATCAATGCTTCTACAGCCTTCCTTATTCACTGTCCAGCTTTTAAATGCATATGAAGTTATTGAAAATACCATGGCTTGGGTCAGGCTTACCTTAGTCCTCAAGCTGACATCTTTGCTATTCAACACTTTAAAAAGGTCTTGTGCCTAAGATTTGCATAATGCAATATGTCATTTGATTTCTTGACTGCTGTTTCCATGAATGTTGGTAGTTGATCCAAGAAGAATGAAGTCCTTGACAATTTCAATCTTTTCGCCATTGATAAGAATGTTGTTTATTGGTCCATTGATGAGGATTTTTGTTTTCTTGA
>NW_006408561.1:8725584-8735516 GCF_000296735.1 Chrysochloris asiatica | reverse complement strand
AACCAGGTTTCTCAGATTATTTGCTCAGCATACAAGTTGAATAAGTATGGTGAAAGAATACAACCATATCTCACACCTTTCTTAATTTAAAACCATTCAATGATCCTATGTTCTGTTTGAACAACTGCCTCTTGGTCCATGTACAGATTCCTCATGAGCACAATTAAGTGTTCAGGAATACTCATACTTTTCAATATTGCCTGTCATGATCCACACAGTTGAAAGTTTTTGCATAGTCAATAAAGCACAGGTAAACATTTTTCTTAATATTCTCTGCTCTCAGCCAAGATACATCTAATTTGGCAATGATATCCCTCTTGCCACATCATCTTCTGAATCTGGCTTGAACATCAGGAAGTTCTCTGTCAATGTATGCTTACAGCCATTTCTGTATTACCTTTAGTAAAACTTTACTTGCATGGGATATAAAAGATATTTTTCAATGATTTCCACGTTCTATTGGGTCACCTCTTTTTGGAATGGGCACAAATATGGATCTCTTTCAATCAGTCAGCCAGATAGCTGTCTTCCAATTTTCTTAGCATAGATGAGTGAGTGCCTCCAGTGCTACCTCACTTTCTTGAAAGATTCCAATTTTTTATTCCATCAGTCCCTGGAGCCTTCTTCTTTGTAACCTAACACATAGTCTAGTCTGGAGACTGTTCAATGTGCACTGGAAAAGAATGTGTATTACGGTGTTGTTGGTTTGAATGCTCTATACAGGTCTATGAGGTCAAGTTGGTTGATTGTTCTGTTTAGCTCCTCTGTAGCTGGCCAAATTTCTTTCTGGTTATTCTATCCCTTTTCAAAAGTAGAGTATTAAAATCTCCCACTAAAATTGTAGATTTAGCTGTTTCTTTCTTCAATTTGAGTAGTGTTTGCTTTACATATCTTGATGCTCTTTCACTGGGAACAAAGATGTTAATTATTGTTATGTCATCTTGCTCAATTGGCCCTTTAATCATGAGATAGTGTCCTTCTTCATCTCTTATGCTGGTTTTTTCCTTAAAGTTTATTTTATCAGAGATATTGCCATTCCTGCTTGTTTTTTATTGCACTTAGCTTGGTGTGTATTTTTCCATCCTTTAATTTCAGTCCGTTTTTGTCTTTGTGTGTAAGGTCTGTCTCTTGCAGGCAGTATATTGAAGGGTCTTGTTTTCTTATCCATTCAGCCACTCTATGTCTCTTCACTGATGCATTTAAACCATTGACATTCAGTGTAATTATCGATAAGTATGGATTTATTGATGTAATTATGCTAATTTTTGTGATGCTGTTCATTCCTTTGTTCTGCATTCCTTCTTGTGCTGAGTTTATGTTTTTTGTCCTAATTCTTATCAGTTTCTTCTTAGTTTTAATGTTTCCTTGTTCTGCTTGGATCTTCATTTTCATGGTAAGTTGTGAAGTATTAATATTCTTTGGGGCTACCCTATATTCGATTAAGTTTTCCCTGTGTTTAAGACAGTCTATTATATCCTGCAATCTACTCAACATAATCAACACCTGGGTCACGGTTTCTGCATTTTTCCTTTCTTTGACATTGTTAATACTTTGATCTTTGCTTGGCCTCACATATTTTATGAATACAATGTTACAATTTTGTTCTGTTCTGAACTCTGATATCTGTGGACTGAGTTCCAAATGGTATTGCCACATCTGTCAATCTCTGGCTGTTGTCTGTTCTTGCTGGCTTTCATTCCAAAGAACTCCCTTTAGGATGCTTTGAATTGCTGGATTGGCTTGACAAAATCTCTTAGCTTTGGTTTATCCTGGAATGTTTTGATTACACCACCATATTTGATTGACAGTTGTGTTGGATAGACGATTCTTGGTTGTCAGTTTTTCTCTTTTAGGGTTTTCTATATGTCTGCCAATTGTCTTCTTGCCTGCATGGTTTCTTTTGAGAAGTCAGAAACTAATCTGATTTGTTTGCCTTTGTAGGTAACACTTCTCTTTTCCCTGGCTGCTTTTAGGATTCTCTCTTTGTCTTTGACTTTGGAGAGCTTGATTATGATATATCTTGGTGATTTTCTTTTGAGGGTCTATCCTTCCTGGGGTTCGTTCAGCTTCTGGAATGTTTATCTTCTCATCCTTCAAGATGTTAGGAAAATTTTCTTCCAAAAGCTCTTCTACTACCTCTTTTGTGGACATCTGTGATTTTTTCTGTTCTGGAATGTCAGTAATTCTTTAGTTATTCCTCTTCATGTTATCCAGCATGAATCTTAGACTCTCTTCAATTTTTCATCCTTTTTTCTACTTGCTCATCTATCTTAGAAGTATTGAGAGATTTGTCTTCCAGCTCACTGGTTCTGGCTTCCATCTCTTCCATTCTACTCCTTTGCCCTTTCAGTGAATTGTCCATTTCTGTTATTTTATTATTAATCATCTGGACTTCTTTTTGGAGGTTTTGAATTGTTTCCAATGCTGTATCTATCTTGCTTGATTTCTCCTGTAGCAGTTTCCTGACATATTCCTTATTTTCCTCCACCTCTTTTCAGAGCATTTGAATTTGTTTCCATATCATTCTTCTGAATTCCTCCTCAGGCATATCCAGAGTCTGCTCTTCTATTGGAAAGTCTGTGTCTGCTTCCAGCTCATTTGTTTCAGTTACTTTTTTTTCTGTTTGGGACATGTGTTTAGATCTTTAAATCTGTATTCTTGGACATTTTCAGCTGTTTCATGGGTTTTTAATGCTTAAATGGAAGTATGTTGCTGTGTTGTTAAGCTTACTGAGTGTGTCTTAGTGGATATGATCTGGAAATAGTCTCCCATTTTCACATGTAATGCCTAGCAGCTGGTATTGGCTCTTGTCCAGATGGTGGGATATTACAGAATATGCTTGTACCTTGGCTATATGAGCACATTTACTTTCTCTTCTTGGGTAAGGTAGGGGGAGAAAGCTCCAACCCCTGGGAAAATTGTGAGGCCAAAAGTACCAAAGACAGAAACAATATAAAAGCAGAAACAGAAACCACCAATCATAAACAAAAATAAAAGTGTGATTGACACTGTCTATTGGCCTATGCTGTGCAGGCAGGGATAAAAGGTCACATCCAGGTCAACTGTGGTGCTGGGTCCCAGAGTCAGACTTCATAAGAAGCAGCATGTGTGATTCCTCTCTGTGCCATGGGAAAACTGTGGGTGCAATGCTGGGCCCTTTTGGAGGTTTGCTCCTGCCTACTTTAAGGCATGTGGGCTGGACAGTAAGGGCATGATCAGAGTGAAGGGGAAAGATATGTGAAAAATGAAAAGTGAAAGATGAAAAATCGGTCACACCTCTGCCTACAGACGTACAGCTCCCTTGACTTTGTCTTCTTGAGCTTACCTTTGAAATTGTACTCCTTAGGGATCAAAAATTAATAAAATTGGCTATGAATTATTTAAAAATTTTAAATGCATTTATGTTTACTATTGAAAATGATGAGAGAAACAGCAATAGATGATGTCATCATTAGATCCTACAAGGAAATCTTCAGTTTCAGATAAATTGTTTTTGTCATGCTAACATAATGTTACTGTATGAGCTCTGGTAGCATAGTGGTTATGAATCGGGCTGCGAACCTTAAGGTCAGTGGTTCGAAACTACCAGCCGCTCCGTGGAAGAAAGATGAGGCTTTCTACTCCCGTAAGGATTTACACCCTTGGAAACCCTGTACAGGGTCGCTATGGGTTGGAACCGACTCGACGACACTTAACAACAACAACAACATAATGTTATGTTGCTTTTGTCAGGTACTGCTGAGTTGATTCCAACTCATAGTGACCTTATGTACAACAGAGTAAGCCACCTAGTCCTGCACTATCCTCACAATTTCTGCTACTAGTTAGCCCATTGGTGCTGCCACTGTGCCAATCCATCTAGTTGAGGGTTTCTTTCTTTTTCTCTGACTCTCCACTTTACCAAGCATGATGTCTGATTTATGAGACATGAAATCTGTTATACCCAAAGTAATTGTGTACTGTTTTTATTTCTTTTGAAATCTTAATAAGCTATCTTATATTTTAGAATCTCTCTTTTTTTATGGGGAAAAATTTTCAATACTTCTCAATTTGAGAAATGCATGCATATTTTATACAAAAGCATGAAAACTGTACAGACTTCAAAGGCTTTTATTTATAAACATTTGGACATTGAGCTTTGTAACTCCACATTCATCAAGTCCCAAATCATCATTCAAAGCCTCCAATTATCTTCGCTTTTTGAAAGAGTAGACCATCTTCCTCCTGTGACCACTTGAATTATTAAGATTGCACTTACCATTAACAATTTTTTTAAACTCAGCTTTATCTTGTATAGATTGAAAACTGACAATAATGTAGAAAGGAATTGCTCACTCACACCAAAGAATAACCTTCCAGAAACTGCACATTTCCCACTTTCATTTGTGTCTCCTCCCACTAAATATCTCTTAGTGAAAAACACAACCCCAACAGTTATCTCTAGTACAATGATGTCTTATGCATCTTATATACAGAGATATTGCCCTGAGATTGTCCTTTGGATTTTAATGTACAAAATGACTTAAAAATAATGGTGAAAAACATTTTGTATTTAAAGGATAATGTAATTTATCCAAGAACTTTTTGAAGCCCACTCAAACATGGCACTAAGAATCAGAGTCCAATCAGGACAACAATAAACAACATGGTTTATGTCACCTATAATAGTTCCACTTTGTTGTTGTTTATTATATTAAGATTTGGGTAGTTTGACTGAAATGTTCATTCATATCCTATTATGCTTAAGTTATCAAGTAATGATATTCAAATTTTTATATTGTGCTACATCAAGTATTATCTTATAGTCATGATTTATGCCTAATTATTATAAAAATGTGTTTATATTAAGGCATAACTTTCATGCTTTAAAATGTAATTATATAATTGTTGAATACATTAATATTCATGAAAACAACATCTTAAAAATTTTAGTCATCTGTGATGTTGGAAGTTTTTGCTTTGGAGTTATTTTCTAAATTTTTATTTATAAGAATATAATTGATGAATGGAAAAACAGAAAAATATATGAAATCACACCAGATTAACAGCTACTTGGAATCTGCTGAATGTGCTTGAGATTTTTAACACTTCATCATTTTGTTATTTTAACAAGTTGCATTAGGATATTTGTAAATTTTACATAGTGAATTTTATTCTATTTATTAGATTGTGAGAATTTTTAGAGATACAGTCTTTGAAAAGACAAGTCTGTAGTAATATTAATGACAATGAGAGTACTATAGGATTATCATAGAATTTGAAATATACAGAGAAATTTTTAAATGAAAATGATATTACAATCTTCTAAATTAAATTTTAAGAAAAATCTGCTAATATTGATATATGGATATAAACATGCAATATAATTTCAATTATAAATCATATACTTGTTTTCTTTTTTGCTTTCTAGAAATTCTTTATTTTTCTGTTATTTTTCAGGTTATCCCAAACTAGTTCATGAATCTTATATGCCTGGATGGAATCTTTGAAATATCAAAATTATAATTTTCCATCCTAAGAGAAACACATCAGACCTACTACTGAAAGACTGTTTAAATTGCTTTATACTCTCAATAAGTGATAATGCAAGGAATCTTCAAAAAGTACATAGAAAAATTCCATTACATTTTATTTCATTTTTCCATGAACTTCTTGAAGCTTCCTATATTCCCTTTTATTAACCAGGTGATCGTTCTTTAAAAATTTTATTGAACTTTAATGATTTATGACATGCATACTTGTTCAGAGGCCTTGGTAATATAGTGGACTATGAGTTGGATTGAAAACCACAAGATAAGTAGTTCGAATCTACCAATAGATCCTCAAGAGAAAAATGAGGCTTTCTGTTTCCTTAAAGATTTACAACTTTGGAAATCCTATTTAGGGTCACTGTGAGTTGGAATGAACTCAATGGCACACCATCATTAGTGCCACCATGCATGCTTTTGTTTTCTTAGGCAATATTTTACAATATTACCAGCTTTCTAAAAGCAATATTTTCCTTAACTCTCTTATATTGACAGCAGTTTGTTTTAAAATTTCAATCAAATTGAATGTGCCATTTTAAAAAAGCTAACTTATACTTTATGCATGTTTACAAAGAATTCATATCTTGGCATCCATTTTAAAGATCTTATCTGATTCCATTATAGTTGAAAGGTAAATTTATAGGTCACATGATGAAACTTCAGGTTTTAATAAAGGTTGAAAAAAAAGGAAAAGAAAGCTTATCTATTTGTTTTTAAGATTTCACAGACCTGAATATTTAACCCAAATGACTAGACAGGAGGTTTTTAACCCAAATGACTAGACTAGGAGGTTTTTCTAATGATGAAAGCATGGAGTCTTAACTTGAAAGAAGCAAGGTGGAATTTTTAGATCTTTTGGTTTTTGTCACCTACTGGATATTATACATTTATATGAAATACTTTGAAATACATACTTTTAAGAAAAAATGGAACTTACACACACACAAAAATCACATACCACAAGGTAGGACATTGAAATGACTGGTATGTAGTTATTTATTTATTTTTAAGTTTTTATTATGAATTGTGTCTTAGCTTACATGGGAGAACATTATCTTTACATTCATCCTATGGTATTTTGTTTCATTGCAATGATCACAATCCCCAGCTTGCATCATTAAATAACCAAAGGGTATACCCCACACACCTGCCCCCCAGCCACCAGCACACAGACCCTCTCCTTCCCTGAGTTCAGAGTCCCCAGCAGCTCCTTCTGTCTATGTCATCCTTTATGCCTCCATCCCTAGTGTTGCTCCCTCCCCTGATAGGGTCCTGCACTTTGCTTTTCTCCCTTGATGGTTCCAGGGATCTCTGCTCCTGGACTGCAAAATCAACCACTCCCCTCCTTTTGTTACCAAGCATTTACATTTACCTTTCCAACACTCACTGTCAGACCTGATAGCAATCATTCCCTATTAAACCACAGGAGTCCTTTCCCCCTCACTTTTTGTCAACACCACCCAGACAGGTAGGAAATAATTCAGTGGAGATTCTACCTTTCCCTGTATTCTCTGGAGCTAGGTTCCCTATTGAAAACTTGTAAGCCAGTCACTTCTTGCCTCTGTAGTCCCCCCATTTTGGGTAGCCAATGTCTAAGTTTCCTATCCCTGTTGACCCTGTGTACCACAGGGGTGGGGATGATCCTCACTGTAGAGATTTGTCAGCTCCTTTGTCATATTGCATCCACAAGCATAGGTTCGTCCACTTGTAGTGGGTTACTCCTCCCCACCCCCTTCTTTCTTCCTTTATTCGTATTGTGATTATCCAAACATTGATGTCAGGTCAAATCTGTACTATCTGCAAGTGTGGGTGTTCTTGTGCATCTCTCCTCACTTCATATCAGCTGGATGCGTCACACTCTGTTCTAGTCCTCTGGGGCCATGTCCGTGCCCATGGGCCCAGGAGTCCCCAGATCTCATCATACCAGGTCTCAATCCAGGTTAACAGGAGTCTATTGAATGTGGCCGGACTTAGTTCACAACTTCATTGCTGTTTTTCCCCCACTTCCTCTTATCAGTGAACAATGTGGTCAGCAGCAGGACCATATGCCTGCTAGTGTATTCCATTTGAGTTTCAGTCTTGGAAGTGTGTTTGTCTTGAGTGTACTTGACCACTTGCCTTGATGGCTCCCAGGGAACAACTTGCTTGTTCTTGTAGTAGTCAATTGGACTGCAGTTATTGTTTTTGATTTTTCCTGCTGGTCTTTCTTTAAAGAAGTATCTTCTGTTCTTCTAGCTGCTCCAGACTGGTTTGCTTGTCCGGTCAAGTGGAAATGTCCCATCTCAGAAGATTCTGGATGGGGATCAGGATTCCACCTTGTGCAATGCAAAGGCTTTATAGGGAGCCTCCTTCACGGGGCAAGTTCTAGCCCCATTTTATGTATTCTAATAAGTTATAGGATGAAGACAGACTTACAAGCTTTCTCTGGTGATGTTTCTGGGTATTCCTCTCTCTCCCCTTCAAGTGACTATTTTACAACAGTAGGCAAGGGAAACCAATATTCAAAAGACAGCCCAATATCTTAACATAATTTCCCCACTTTTAACCATTCAAACCATTTCTTACCCTTTGTATCTACGAATCTTGTTGTTCCACGTTTGTGCTTACATCATTATTTACCTGTGGTCTATTTACCCATGTAAACATGCCTAGCTGTTCTCCCATCTGCCTTATTTTTCTTTTTTTCTTTCTCCTGCTAGTGTATGCCCTCCCCCAGCATCCAAACTATCTTTTGTCTATTTCATAACCTGAGTACCAATATCCTGACCTATTCCCTAACCTGTGCTCCACCTTCCCCTCCCTCCCCTCACCACATCCCATACACCCCAGTCACCACCACCACCATTTATACAATTTTTTCCCCCTCTTAGGGTGGGCTCTTTTTCTTAATCTTTTACAATAAGGGACCTATGCCGTATTTCTCCTTTTGTGACTGACTGATTTCACTCAGCATAATGTCCTCAAGGTTCATCTATGTTATGTGGTGGCTTGCTGCTTCCTTGTTCAGGGTAGCATAATGTTCCATTATATGTATGTGTCAATGTTTGTTTATCCATTCTTCCATAGGTGGACACTTAGGCTCTTTCCATGTTTTTGCTATTGTAAGTAGTGCTGCTTTGAACATTGGTGTGCATAGATCTACTTGTGTTATGGCTTATATCTCTTATGGATAAATACCAAGTAGAGGAATTGCTCAATTATAAGGTATGTCTATCTCCAATCTTCAGAGGAAATGCCATAATGTTTTCCAGAATGGTTGATCATTTTGCAATCCCACCAGCAATGTAGGAGGGTCCCAGTCTCTACACATCCTCAGCAACATTTATTGTCCTCTACTTTTATAATATTTTCTATTATTGCTGGTGTGAGATGATATCTCATTGTTGTTTTGATTTGCATCTCTCTAATGGTTGGTAATCATGAACATTTCTTCATATGTTTTTTGGCTGCCTGGATCTCCTCCTTGGTGATCTGTATTCATGTCCTGTGCCCATTTTTTAATTGGGATATTTGTCCTTTTCTTGTAAAGGTATTATGTTGTTGTTGTTGTTGTTATTGTTAAGAAGTATTATGTTGTTGTTGTTGTTGTTAAGTGCCGTCGAGTCGGTTCCGACCCATAGCGACCCTGTACAGGGTTTCCGAGGATGTAAATCTTTACGGGAGTAGAAAGCCTGATCTTTCTCCCGCGGAGCAGCTGGTAGTTTCGAACCGCTGACCTTAAGGTTCGCAGCCCGATTCGTAACCACTATGCTACCAGAGCTCCTTAAGAAGTATTATAGGTTCTTATATATTTTAGAAAAGAGTCCCTTGTCTGATATGTCATTGCAAAAGATTTTTTCCCATTCTCTGGGCTCCTTTTTTACTATTTTGATGAACTCTTTTTGATGCATATACATTTTAATTTTTAGTATGTGTCATTGATCTATTTTGTCTAGTTTTGTTTGTGTAAGTTTCAGAATGTCTGGTAGCCTGTGTATGTCTTGTATTAGAGCTCTCATATTTGTCCCCATTTTTTCATTGATGACCTTTGTAAGTCTGGAATTCACAGTTAGGTCTTTCATCTGTGCTGAGTTGGTTTTTGTGTAAGGCATGAGGTAAAGGCCTTTTTTTAGTCTTTTGCATATCACTTTCTAATTCTGCCAGTATCATCTATTGAAGAGACCATCTCCTCCCTGTGCAATATACTTAGGTACTTTGTTGAAAATCAGTTGGCTGTATGTGGAAGGGATAAGTTCTGGATTCTCTATTCTGTTCCATTGATCAATGTATCTTTAATTATACCAGTACCAGGCTGTTTTGACTGCTGTAGCATATAATACATTTTGAAATCATGGAGTGAGAGAATCCCCACCTTGTTCTTCTTCTTAAGCAATGCATTGCTTATCCTGGGTTTCTTTCCTTTTT
>NW_006408561.1:8723115-8724484 GCF_000296735.1 Chrysochloris asiatica | reverse complement strand
TGAATGTTTGGTAGAACTTACCAGTGAAGCCATCTGGGCCTGGACTTCTTTTGGTTGGGAGTTTTTTGATGACCTGATGAATTTCTTCTTTTGTTATGTGTCAGTTAAGGTCTTCTTCACTCTGTTTGATTTTAGGTGGGTCATGCTTGTCTAAAAATGTATCCAATTCTTCTAGGTTTTCAAATTTGTTCGAGCACAACTCTTCATAATATTCTGTTATTATTCTTTTGATTTCCTTTGGTTTCATTTTGACATCAACCATGTGGTTTTTACTGCATGTTATTTGTGTCTTCTCCCTCTTTTCTTTTGTTAGGTTTGTCAATGGTTTGTCCATTTTATTAATTCTTTCAAGTTTCTTGTCTTGTTGATTCTTTCTATAGTTCTTCTGTTTTCTTTCTCATTTATTTCTGCTCTGATCTTTATTGTATCTTTTCTTTGGGTGACTGTAGGTTCCCCCTGTTTTTATGTTTCAATGGAGATGATGTGTTACTGTCTTAATTTTAATGGTTTCTTCTTTCAGACATGCACATTTATTGCAATACATTGTCCTATCAGTACCGCTTTCGCCATATCCCAAAGATTTTGGTATGTTGTATTTTCATTCTCATTTGTTTGTAGGAACTTTCTGAATTCACGTTTTATTTCTTCTATTCTCCAGTCGCTCTTCAGCAGGGTGTTATTCAGTTTCCATGTATTAAACTTTATATCCTTGGTCATATTGTTGATTTCTAATTTGATAGCATTGTCGTCGGAAAAGATGCTTTGTAGTATTTTGATGTTTGTAAATTTATGGAGGCTTGCTTTGTGACCTAACACATGGTCAATTCTGGAGACTGTTCCATGTGCTCTGGAAAAGAATGTTTATTGTGCTGTTGTTGGTTTGAATATTCTGTATATGTCTATGAGGTCAAGTTGGTTGATTGTGCTGTTTAGTTCCTCTGTAGCTTTATTGAGCTTATTTCTGGTTGTTCTATCCCTTTTCGAAAGTGACATATTAAAATCCCCCACTATAATTGTAGATTTATCCATTTCTATCTTCAATTCTAATAGGGTTTGCTTTATATATCTTGGTGCTTTTTCATTTGGAGTGTAGATGTTAATTATGGTTATGTCATCTTGCTCAATGACCCTTTAATCATGAGATAATGTCCTTTTTATTTCTTTTGGTGGTTTTTGCCTTAAACTTTATTTTTTCAGAAATTATTATTGCCATTCCTGCTTGTTTTTTATTGCTGTTGTTATTGTTGTTGTTGTTGTTAGGTGCCATTGAATTGGCACCGACTCATAGCGACCTTATGCACAGCAGAATGAAACAATGTCGATCCTGGGCCAACCTCACTACTGTTGCCACACTTGAGTCCATCGATGC
>NW_006408561.1:8706721-8722960 GCF_000296735.1 Chrysochloris asiatica | reverse complement strand
TTTGCTCTTCAACACTTTAAAAAGGTATTGTGCAGCAGATTTGCCTAATGCAATACGTCATTTGATCTCTTGACTGCTGCTTTTGTGAATGTTGATAGTTATTGCTGTTTGCTTGATTTATTTTTTTTCCATCCTTTCAGTCACTCTCTGTTTATTTACTGGTGCATTTAAACCATTGACATTCAGTTTAATTATTGATAGGTATAGATTAACTGATGTCATTATGTTAATTTTTGTGGTACTCTTTGTTCCTTTGTTCTGCATGCCTTCTTGTGCTGTGTTCATGCTTTTCGTGTTATTTCATGTCAGTTTCTTCTTAGATTGAATATTCCTTTTTTCTGCTTGTATCTTTATTTTAATGGTAAGTTGTTAAGTTTTCCCTGCATTTAAGACAGTCTATTGTATCTTACCATCTATTCGACCTCTTCTCCACCTGGATCTCTATTCCTATGTTTTTCCTTTCTTTGACATTGTTAATATTTTATCCTTTGGTTTGCCTCACAGTTCTTCAGAATTCATTTTTGTAATTTTGTTCCATTCTGGACTCCGCTATCTATTGAATGGTTCCTGGTGGTGTTGCTATATCTGTCAATGTCTGGTTGTTGTCTGTTCTTGCTAGTTTTCATTCCAAAGGACTCCCTTTAGGATGTTTTGAATTGCTGGATTGGCTTTGACAAAATCTCTTAGCTTCTGTTTATCCTGGAATGTTTTGATTACACCACCATATTTGATTGACAGTTTTGCTGGATAGATGATTCTTGGTTGCCATTCTTTTTTTTTTTTTTTCTTTTAGGGTTTTATATATGTCTCCTCATTGCCTTCTTGCCTGCATGATTTCTTTTGAGAAGTCAGAGCTTAATTTGATTTGTTTGCCTTTGTAGGTATCACTTCTCTTTTCCATGGCTGCTTTTAGGATTCTCTCCTTGTCTTTGATTTTGGAGAGCTTGATTATGATAAATCTTAGTGATTTTCTTTTGGGGAGTATACTTCCTGGGATTTGTTCATCTTCTTGAATGTTTATGTTCTCATCCTTCTAGATGTTTAGAAAATTTTCTTTCAAAAAGCTCTTTTACTATCTCTTCTATGGACTTCTGTAATTCTTCCTGTTCTGGAATGCCAATAATTCTAAAGTTATTACTCTTCCTGTTATCCAGCATGAATCTTAGACTTTCTTCATATTTTTTCATCCTTTTTTCTGCTTTCCCTCTATCTTAGCATTATTGAGTGGTTAGTCTTCCAGCTTGCTGGTTCTGGCTTTCATATCTTCCATTCTATTCCTTTGCCCTTTCAGTGTATTGTCCATTTCTGATATTTTATTATTAATTATCTGCACCTATTTTTGGAGATTTTGAATTGTTTCCAATGCCGTATCTATCATGTTTGATTGCTCCTATATCAATTTCCTGGCTTCTTCCTTATTTCCCTCCAACTCTTTTCAGAGCATTTGAATTTATTTCCATAACATTCTTTTGAATTCTTTCTCAGGCATATCTAGAGTCTGCACTTCTACTGGAAATTCTGTGTCTGCTTCCAGCTCATTTGTCTCTGTTATTAATATTATTATTATTATTTTTTTTTTCTATTTGGGACATGTGTTTAGATTTTAAAATGTGTATTCTTGAATATTTTCAGCTGTTATGTGGGTTTTTAATGGTTAAATGGAAGTATGTTGCTTTGTTGTTAAGCTTGCTGAGTGTCTCCTGGTGGATATGATCTCGAGATAGTCATCCCTAGTCACGTGTAATGCCTAGTAGTTGGTTTTTGGCTCTTGTCCAAATGGTGGGGTATTATAGGGTATGCTTGTAGCTTGGCTATATGGGCACAGTTGCTGTCTCTTATTGGGAAAGGTAGGGGAAGAATGGTCCAACCCCTGAGAGAAGAGTGAGGCCAAAATTACCAAAGATAGAAACAATATAAAAGTAGAGACAGAAACCACCAATCAAAAACAAATATAAAATTGTGATTGACACTGTCTATTGGCCTTTCTGTGCAGGCATGGATAAAGGGTCCTGCTCAGGTCAACTGTGGGGGAGGGTCTCATAGTCAATCATCATAAGAAAAAGCCTGTGGGTTTCCTCTCTGTGCTAGTGGGAAACTGTGGGTGCACACTTTTAGGTGAGTGTTCCTGCCCACCTGAAGGTGTATGAGCTGGGCAGTCAGGGCGTGATCAGAGTGAAGAGGAAAGATACATGAAAAATTAAAAGTGAAAGATGAGAAATAAGTCACACCCCTCTCTCCAACTGCATAGCTCTGTGGCTTCTAGTGCTGAGTCACTGCTTATGCTTGGCTGTGGTCCCGCCCTCTGGCCTGAGCATTTCTGGCTGGAGACCCCTGCAGCTGGATCAATTCAGAAATTACCAATTTGGTTTCCACAGGCAGATTTCTTCACAGATGGGCATTGGGAATCTAGCTCCCAGAATCTTAAGCATGATCCAAAGCTTCACAGCTGTTCTGTGGACTGTTTTTTCTCTGTTGTTTTGTTTTGTTTTGGTTTGGTTTGGTTTTAGCAGAGGATCTTTCAGTATCTGTCTCTGTGTACCCACCCCAAAACCAGAAGTCTTCCCTATAGTTATTTTTTAAAACCTTCATTTTTGGTCAGTATAAATGTTCTTTAATTATTTTTACACTTTTAATAGCATTTCGAGGTTTAATGTATCAGATTAAGATTACATTTTATAATTTAGTAATCTTAAATTTTTAATTCATTTTAATATGAAAGTAGAATTAAAAGTATGCTTATAAAAATTAATTTTCTTCTCTGATGTCTAGCTCTTCATCATTTGTTTGTTGATCCTTATGTAGCCGACAGGAAGATACCTGTCCTATTCCAGATACACATTTAGCTGACAGTGATCTCTGAAGTTGAGAATTTGTATTTGCTCTTATAATATCTAATTGAGATGAATATCTGGTGGATACAGAGAATTTCAGAAAACCTGTACATCTTTTTCCTCATGAATCTTTTTGCTATTGTGGTAGGCAGCAGTGTTGACTGCTAAAGCTTTACCGTGAAATAACATTTCAATAGTGATAAATTCTTAAACTATAGTCTTTATAACCTTTATTTTCTATTTTTCAAAGTTGTCAATCATTTCCTCCAGATGACATGTTGTTCAGGTAGCATCCATTGTGGCTCTTGGCAATTCAGTTTCTGGCTGCAAAAATAACATGTCGATCAGATGGGTTTCATTGGCATGTCCTTTCTAACTGGGTTAACTGCTTAGCTTGTCAATTCCTTGCTGTTAATGCTGCCTTGAAGTCATCCTGCTTCATTTTTACAATGGTTCCATAAGCTTTCAAAGCTTCAGCTACTTTGGCTTCAAGTCTTTCAACCTCGGCTTGTCGATAATCCTGAAGTTTGGAAAATTTATCAACAAAGTTTTTCAGGCCCTGCTTTAAATTTGGGGTCTCTGTTTAGGCAGGCACATTGGTTTCTTTCACCAGGTGGTCTGCTTTGTTTCGCAGTCTGGCAGTTTTCTGCACATAAGCTGCAAAGATTTGGCATAGATCTCCAAAATGCTTCTCCACATTTTTGACAGTGTCTTTCAATTGTCTGGTTTGAGCTTCTGGGTTCTCCTGCTGCGCCTCAACATCTTGCCTCCAGCACAGCCAAGGCCCCAGGCAAAGACCCAATGACAGGGTTCAAAGGCGTCCAGGCGAGTGCTGGGGTGCAAGCCGCCCTCAAACCATATAGTTTTGTGATCTATTGGAATGATAGATCACATTTCAATGTGATTTTATCATTCCAATAAATATTGAAAATTGTTTCTCCTTCCACTTAGTTTCATATTTTGATATTTCTAGTCAAGTGCTATGAGATAAAAATATGGCAGTCTTTTTCTATAATTATGACAGTCTTAGAACTTTATGGGGCAGTTACACTCTTCCTATAGGCATGTTATGAGTCAACAAGTCAGTACTTGTCATATTGTTTATATACATTTTTCAATCGTTCTTTATGAATTGTAATTATTTTCATTATTTTTTTAAGTTTGATTTCTGCTTTATTCTGACTTAAATATTATGCACTATTATTTTACTCATTAATGTGGTAAATAATTAAAATAAATAAATCATTAATTTTAGTTAAAATAGTAATTACTGAATTTTCACACAAATGGCATGCATATTACTAAATTTTTGCCATCAATACCTTCTCACAAGGTATTTTTTTACTGAATTTTTTTCACAAGTTGCTGTAAAAATTTGGCTATAACATGCTTATGATAATATTTTGGCATGAGGATTCAGTTGGGAAAAAAATTATAGCTTGCATTATTTATGTAAAAATATGGTATATTGTTATTTTATTTTATATATCTTGTTATTCTATTCTAGTTTTTAATATAGGTTCTGATATCTATAAGGAACACTGGTAGTGCAACAGTTAAGCACTGTGCTGCTAATCAAAGGTTTGGTGGGTGGAACCCACCTAGCAGGTCTACAGGAAAAAGGCCTTGTAATCTGTTTCATGAAGACTACAAACTAGAAAATACTATGAGTAGGTTCATTTCATCACAAATGGTCCCTATGAGTCAAAAATCAACTCAATGTACATACCAACACCAAAATCAACAATATGTTTAGAAAAAAAATTTTTTTTCTCTTATTAATATTTTTGAGATTACTATAAATTTTCTCTTCTCTGTAAAATGTGTAATACTTTAAGCTATAAGGAAATCCCCTATGTATCTTATTTAAATTGATTAAAACTTAAGATACAATTTTTAAGATATTCAATTTTATTGTATTTTTTCAAAAACATGCAGATATGTACTATACACATGAAAAATTTCTTATATTTTTTCTATGAACTTTTTTATGTTATTTAACTATGAAATATCAAAAACTGTAAAAACAGTTAGAAACATAGAGTCTGTATATTCAAGAAATTTTCATCCCTTGAGGAATGGCATAGAAATAATGCAAATGTAAATAAATAAAGTCTAAGGTGATACAGGCTATATTAATCTATGTAACAGATATATAAAGTGCAGAAATGGCATTGTAGAATTGTAGACTATGGTATGATGTTAGATTTTGAAAATAGAATTATCTTATGCTGTTTTTATTCCATAATAATTTTGCAATACTTAGCAATTGTTTCAGTGTTTTATATCTCTTTTTTAAGTCCGATAAAAATAAGACAATAATGTATATACACTATGTGACATTAAGAAGAAAAGAGGAGAGAGTGAAGTTATTTATGATCGTTAATTTTATGTTTAAACTTGGTTGGGCCATAGTTCCTGGTTTTTGCTAACTGTTAGACTGATTGCTGTTCTATGATGTAATCTAATGGAATCATGTTTTATAATGTAATCCAAAGTAATATAATCTATCAACCACTTGAAAAGGAAATTTTCTTACTGTATGCTCTGCCCTGAGACTATAAATTGTCATTTTGGTAGACTGTTGGGAGCAACTTGAGCTGAAGGTCTCAGACTTTGGATTGGTTTAACCGAAGGATTGCAACTGAACACTTGTGGTCTAGAAAATCAGGCTGTTTCCAGGTCAAGTTGCTCCACTGAGGAACTTGCAGGGGTGCCTTAAGGGACAGGGAACTTGCAAGGTTTTTCCTTGTATGACCTTCAGTTCAAGTCAGCAAAGACATCTAGTTGCCCTATATCTGTCTCCTTAGCAACCACAAGTTACATTCTTCTGATGAAGTCCTGCTTACTGCTTGTATCAATAACAACAGATGTTTTTGTGCTCTTTCTTCCTTCTCCTAGCACCTCCTTTGATATATAATAAACATGCTGAATCTAGGTCTGAGTCACAGTATCTCCATCAGAGTGCTGTGTCTCACCTAGTATCAACTTCACTATTTTCATTTTGTAACTAGTGCCTTCTTTTTTTCTAATCTTCCGTCACCCCTACTCCGGTTTAATCTCTCTATGTGGGTCAAGAAGCATAGCAAATTGTTGGACATGACATTAGGCCAACTCCTACTTCTCTGATCATGTACTCTCCTATCACCTGACCTATACATTATAGGAGGGAAGCCTATAGAGGACTCCAGCCCACTACATACGCTATGGAATGAATATATTCCAGACTCAACTACACAATTTTGACTTGCCAGTCACCACTATCTCATGAGCCCTTGAAGTAAACCACTATTGTTTCTCTAGAAAGTCTGACTAAGATAGATGTTAAAGGGAAGTTGAAAGTACACTTGGTTCTTGTTGCTAAATTAAACATTTTGTTAAGCATTTGGATTTTATGACTATAAATTATTGACACAAAAACCATAGTTTCAGTGGTATGAGAGATGAAGTCAGAGTATTGTAGTGAGTATATAATGTATGGCAATTAGGAGAAAAAAACATGTTTACTTTTTTTTTCCCCCAGAAGCTTGATCATTAAAAAAATGATGGGCCATTTATACTATTTTGGGATAAAGAAAGTATTTTTAAAAATATGTCAAATGCACAAAACATAGAAAAAAGCAATATGATATACAAAATAAGTCATAGAAAATTTTAAAGATCCAAGCCACTTTTCAACACATATAATCAACAAAGGGTTAATTGGGACACATAAAGTCCCCTACTGCTTCTCAAAAATTGAAGTACTGATTTTTTTTTTTTTTTAACCTATTGTGAGTTGAATGATAGTTTATTGAGCAGATCATCAGTTTTAATTTCAACAAACCATACTCTTCATTTCATCTCAATGATTGGGATGCCTTCAATGTAATATCACTTATCTCACTTTCAAGTACTTCTTGTTTCCATTCCTCATTCTTTCTCACACATTCTCAATTTTGTCCTTGGGTGAATGCAGCCCTTTTGACTTTGAATCGTGTTCACACCTCACTAGTGTTGTTTTCCCATTATATACCTAGTTTTTGCTTGGGTGCAAATTGAGCCACAGAGATAATTTCAGTTCTAGATCTAAAGAGTGACTAAGGGTCATGGTCTCAGGGCTCTATTTGTCTTTATTTGTCCAGTAAGCCTGGTCTTTTTTAAATGATTTTGAGTTTTGTTCTACATTTTCTCCCATTTTGGCCTTCTAATGTGATCCCTTTAATAGAAGCTGGTTGTGGTGGCTGGACATTATCTATTATTTCTGCCCTTAGGGTCCTGGATACTGATGTTCATTAGTCCATTGGACTAATTAATTGTTTCCAAGCATCTTCCATATTTTGCAATCTTCTCTCCTCTGGACAGGGAGAGAGTAAAAATTGTACCTTTGATGCCCTCTCCTTGGCTTTTAAAGTACCAGACCATATATGTATATATATATATTTTTTTTTTTTTTCATCAAAGTAGGATGTAGAACATTGTCTTTGTATGCTATGTTATGTCAGTTGAATATGATGTCACCCAGACTATGATCCTGATCTCCTAGACTGAACAATTCATTACCTCAAGGTGGTTGGTAATGTCTAAGAAATTTTCATAAATTTGCCCTCTATATGCTACACCACAATCATGAATGTGTTATCAATAAAAATAAATATCCCTGTATAAATATCTTCTGTCAAACTTTTCTATATTTTTGGATATACTACCATTTTCCCTACTGCAATGTCAGAGGTTCAAACCCACCCACCAGGTGCTTCTTGGAAACCCTAAACAGGGTTGCTGTGTTGGAACTGACTCGATGGCACTTAACAACAACAGTATAGCATAAGGTACCAGTAAAGGCAATAATGAACACAATTTTTGGTGTTGCCTGCTCATGATAACAGTGTCCTCTGTAAAATCTGGAAACTCCACTTATGGCAGTGAAAAATAGGAATATGTAGGCTAGAAGTTCAAAGAAACAACAGAGGTGTCTAGAAATGTTGAGAGGGTCAGACAGGTGTATCATCAAACCTGAACCACCAAGCAGAAATCCTGTATTCTGCTGTGGGAGTCATGCCAAACGTCATCTCATCCTCATTGCCAGTTGTTTTATTGATCAGATGGAGTTTCTAAATTAGAGGATATCTGTAAAGTGGAGACTTAAAAAGTAATTATATTAAAATTTATTAAGAATCAAATGAGTCATGGCATACACGAAGCATATTGAGCTCTCAATAAATGTAAGCTACTATTGAATGTTTCTCTGCTATTCATAAGGTTTTCCATGACTAAATATTCAGAAGTAGTTCGCAACTCCTTTTTCCTAGTTTGTCTTCATCTTGAAGCTCACCTGAAACCTGTCCACCATGGGTGACCCTGCTGGTATTTAAAATACTGGTGGCATTACTTCCAGAATCACAGCAACTCACAAGTCATCACAGTATGACACACTGACGAGTAGTGGTAAATAAACAATAAATACCACTCTTATCAACAGAGAAAGGATTGAAGTTGTCAAGGACTTCATTCTTCTTGGATCAACTATCAATATTCATGGAAGCAGCAGGCAAGAGATCAAATGATGCATTGCATTAGAAAAAACTGCTGCACAAGACCTTTTTAAAGTATTGAACAGCAAAGATGTCAGCTTGAGGACTAAGGTGCGCCTGACCCAATCCATGGTATTTTCAATAACCTCATATGCATGGGAAAGTTAGGCAGTTAGTAAGGAAGACCATAAAATAATTGATGCTTTTGAGTTATGGTATTGGAGGAGAATGTTGCGAATGCCATGGGCTGCCAAAAGAACAAATATATGTGTGTTGGAAGAAGTGCAGCCAGAATGCTTCTTGGATGCCAAACTTCATCTTTCATACTTTAGACATATTGTCAAGAGGGACCAGTTGCTGGAGAAGGATATCATGTTTGGTAAGGTGGAAGGTCAGAGAAAAAGAGAAAGACCTCCAGCAAGATGGACTGGCAATATGGCAGCATCAAAGGGCTTAAGTGTGGCAACAGCTTTCAGGTTGGCCCAGAACCAGCCAGTGTTTCGTTCTGTTGTGCATAGGGTCACTATGAGTCGGTACTGACTCGATGGCACCTAACAACAACCACAATATTAATGGATGTTAGATTACAAGACTAATTCCATTGAGTTTAGGGTTACTATAAAATACTACTTTTACACTGTTTCTTTTTCTGGATAGAGAGTGGCTCTGTTGCCACAAAGTTGAAATTTAGACAAAATTATATTTTTGTTAAAGGGGATATCATAAAAACAATAACTGTGAAAAATCTCTTATGTTTCACAGGAAGTTTTCACTATCATGCTTTTTAAAATTATTCAGCAATTTTTTTTTTTTAAGCTTTCTTATATGCCAGGAACAGCACTGGAAGAGCTATATAGTAAGAACTGGACTAGTATCCATAAGATTGGCTCTTTAAGACCACCAGCCACTCCACAGGAAAAAGATGAGGCTTTCTGCCCCCATGAAAATTATACTCTCAGAACCATACATATAGATACTATGAGAACTTACTCAATGCCAGAAAACAACAACTATATTCTAGAACAGTCTGAGGTACTGAGGATGTACTCAGATATGTGAAAAAGCCATGTCAATTTCCTTCTTTAATGAAGTTTATATTTTAGTTAAGGGGGACAGCAATAAATAAAAAGATTATCATTTTATATACACATAATGAATACATTAAAATGTACAGAGTCCTTTGATATATACAGATGAGAGGAAAACTTAGCAAAATGACTTACAATATTTAATTTATAGACTCAAAGTTGAAAATAAGCAAAACAATATTTCAAATTATAATTTATTATCCCACAAATTATAGAAAGAAATATATACTCTCTAAATACAGTAAAGTGTTTTAACTTGAATAAATATTGTCATGGTAAAAAAAAAATTAGTCTTTTATGCTTCCTTTCATATGTATGTTTAATTTTTTAACCTTCAAAACAGTGAAAGCTTATACAGACCTATGGACAATGTTTGGAAATGATTAACTGACGTCATTGCACAGAATCCCTTATTCTTAACTGATAGTTGGTCACTTTCATGTAACATTCACTGAGCTGACCAGGGTGATAAACTATTTTTTCCTTTTTGCCTCAGGAGATCAAAGTCTTTTATAACAGTTATTAAACAGTCTGTCTTTCAACTTTGCCTTTTTTATTTTGAATATCTTTTTTTTTTTTTTTTAATTTGACCTTAATTGTATACTGTATCATTTGCCTTTCCCAACCTATGCTTAGTATCACTTCAACAACCACTAATACTAGTTGCTGGGATAGGTTTGACCCTACCTGGATCCAGAACATGAGAGCAGAGATTTTTTTTTGAAAAACTTGTACAAGAATCTAGCTTTTGAAGGTAATTGGGAAATAAGCTGATTTAGGGAAAGAGGTAGATAGATAATTCAGCAGCAGACAGGAGGTAATGACATGTGGAAGACACAGAGGTAGTATTTAATGAGTCGTGTATAGGAAATGAAAGAGAGATTTACTTGCCAGGGGGAAACAGAATTCAGATAACATTTTATCTTTCCCTTTTCTGTCTTCTACTCTCTGCTGAGAGTTTAAGAAGAGAGAAAGGAGAAGGAGAATAAGAAAAAAAAGTTATCCATGCATGTACAGTTCTGATTTTCTTTGAGACACAGTGTTCTAAATTAATTTCCTATGAGCAGAAACTTCCTTCATGTCCTCACAAAAGAACAAACTTTACATCGTCTGTGTTTTACACATTACTTGAGTATGACACAATCATTTTTTTTTTTTTTTTTGAGCTAGCTGTGGCAAGATTCTCCATTCTCGTTACATTAAAGAGGATTTGAGTGATTTACCTCTCATTGTTTAGATAGCACACAAGCACATAAGAGGCAGTTGGATTCTTTCTCTTAGGTTGAAGATGAAATTAATGTACTTGGTTTAGGATGGATATCACTTATATGTGTTATATTAACTATGACTGCTACGGGTGTCTCTGTTTCCTTAACTTCTATATGTTGTTGTTGTTATGTGCCGTGGAGTCGGTTCCGACTCATAGCGATCCTGTACAGGGTATACTTAGGGATTATACCCTTTCCCCCTCCTCAGTTGTGTATTTGGATATGCTTTGCATAAAACTAGGTAAGCAAAAAATAGCCAATGTTTAAATATTTAGTTTTCCAAAAAATTATTTCAGGAAAGAATAGTTCTTCTCTGAAGAGATCCAATTTTAAGTGAACTTGAAAAAAAGGAATAAAATATATTTACATTTATTCCTCTCCGACTCATATTCTCTTATTGAGTTAGGATTGATTATAAGACTTTTTAGGATTGCCCTACATTCCTTCTTTTGCTTTTCTGTACTATTTTTTATGTCCAAGTTTCTTGACTGTAGCAGTGTTTAACTAAAACTGACATCTTTTCTGTCATCTTTGGTAAATATTGCTTATAAACACAGGAAAAAAATATTTTTGTCAGAGCTAATATCCATTCATTTATGTTTCCCAGATAGAGCCTTTTTCTTTCCTTTATGGCTATGTTTCTTAAAAACAGTTTGCTATTTTTATGTAAGTAATTTTTTTCTCCTTGGGTAAATATATTGTTATAGAAGCTTATTCTGTTTTACAAATGAATTACTCTCCTACGCCTTTGTGATTGATACTAATGACTAGCATTTTTCTTTCCTTATGCTAATATCAAAACAGGAAACAAATACATGCAAATATATAAGTAAAATAAATAAAATATGAATAATTACAAGTGAAATTAATTTGTAAAACTAGCATGTAATGTAATTTTCTAATGGATGTATTGTTCTTGTATTGCACCCATCTGTATCATTCTCAAATGACTACATCTTTGTAATTCATTCTTCCTGGAATACATTTTCCATTCTTCAATACTTAATTTAAACATATATTTCCTCTGTGTTTGAGCTTAGATTTAAAATTGTATGGGAACATGCTTTGAGCCATTAAAGCTGGATCAATGATATTTTAGCTGTTTCCAAAACCCTGTGTGTTTTATTTTTCTTAGAAGTTATGAATCATTGTTTTAAAAAGAACACACTGTCATTGAGTTGACTTTGACTCATAGCAACACTAAATAGTTTCAGAGACTATACATCTTTACAGAAACAACCAACCTCATATTTCTCTAGTGTAGCTGCTATGGATTTGAACTACCAATCTTTCAGTAAGCAGTGTTTATCCTACAGTGCCACCAGTGCTCTGTTGTTGTAGTTTCAATAAAATATTCTAATTTTTAGTTAATATTATTCCATTATTAATCTGCTTTCATCTACATATTAAATCCTAGTCCTGGTGTGGTGCTGTGGGTTAATGCGCCAGACTGCAAAGCTGTTTGAGCTGCAAGGTTGGCAGTTCAAGCTCACCAGCTTCTCCTTGGAAACCCTATACAGGACCGCTATGGGTTGGAACAGACTTGATGGCACTTAAAAACAACATTTAACCTATTTAATGCATTCCTTAAGTAAAATGGTCAATGCAATTTGACTTTAAGTGAAGAATACAATAAAAAAGTTTAAACTAGAATTTAATAAGTAGTTGCAAGCAGATTAATAATGGATTTGCATTAATTACTACCATAGCAACTATATATGGTGACTGTTGTTGTTGTTAAGTGCTGTCGAGTTGGTTTCAACTCATAGCTACCCTTTGTAGAGTGTCCAAGGGGTGGCTGATAGGATTGAACTGCAAATCTTGCAGTTACTTGTTCAGTGCCTATTCTACAGCACCACATCAGGAGATAGTTAATATAATTAGCCCACCATCACCATCAGTTGCCTTCCACTCAATTCTGTTATGTGGTTATGTAGCGCTGATAGGAACCAATGCTAAATAAATGAAGAAAATATAGTCAAGTTCCTCCACTGGGAATTTGCTGATATCTGATGCTATTTAGGAGACAAGAAAGAAAAACACTAACATAGATGTCAGAAGAGACTCTGAATTTTGCTCTACAGCGTAGAGATGTTAAAGTAAATGAAGAAATGAGGAGGTACAGTAGCTGAACAGAAAATTTCAAAGGTCAACATGAGAAGACAAAGTCAAATATTACAACAAAATGTACAAAGACCTGTAGTTAGAAAACCAAAAGGGAAGTGAACTTGCTCAGCATTTCTCAAGATGATGGACTGAAGAAAAAATTCAAGTCTTGACTTACACTATAAGGATTCACTGGGCAAATTATTGAATGACGCAGTAAGCTTAAAAAAAAGATGGAAGGAAAGCAAAGAATCATTCTACCAAAAGGAAATGGTCGATGTACAACTATTTCAAGAGGTAGCATATGATCATCAAGAGCCAATGATACTGAAGGCAGAAGTCCAAAGTGCATTGCAGTCATTGGCAAAGAACAAAGCACCAGGAATTGATGGAATATAAATTGAAACCTTTCAACAAAGTGAGGCAGCACTGGAGGCACTCATTCATCTATGCCAAAAAACTTTGAAAGACAACTACCTAGTCAACTGATTGGACAAGATCCATATTTCTGCCCATTCTAAAGAGAGTTGACCCAAGGGAATGTGGAAATCATCAGACAATATCATTGATATCCCATGTGAGTAAAGTGTTACTAAAGACTATACAGAAATGACTGCAGCCATGCATTGACAAAGAAGTACCACAGTTTCAAGAGTAATTGCTGGATCATAAGGTATTTCTGTTTCCAACCTTCTGAGGAAGTGCCATAATGTTTTCCAGTGTGGTTGGAACATTTTGCATTCCCACCAGCAATGTAGGTGGGTCCCACCCAATCTTTCCACATCCTCACAAGCATTTATTGCCTTCTGCTTTTTTGAACTTTACTGTTTTTGCGGATGTAAGATGATGTCTCATTGATGTTTTGATTTGTATCTTTCTAAGGAGCTCTGGTAGTGTAGTGGTTACGAATGGGGCTGCTAACCTCAAGGTCGGCAGTTTGAAACTACCAGCCGTTCCGCAGGAGAAAGCTGAGGCGCTCTGCTCCCTCGGAAACCCTGTGCAGGGTCACTATGAGTCGGAACCAACTCCATGGTACTTAACAACAACAACAACAATGGCTAATGGACCGCGCAGTGTTTCATTCTGGTGCGCATAGGATCGCTATGAGTTGGTGCTGACTCAATGGCACCTAACAACAACAACAACAATGGCTAATGGAAGTCCTGGTGTGGCGCTGTAGGTTAATGTGCTAGACTGCAAAGCCGTTTGAACTGCAAGGTAGGCGATTCAAGCTTACCAGCTGCTCCTCAGAAACCCCCAGGGTCGCTATGGGTCGAAACCGACTCCATAGCACTTAACAACAAAAATGGCTAATGATCGTGAACATTCTTTCATAAATTTGTTGGCTAAGCAAATGTCTTCTTGCTGAAGTGTTTATACATGTCCTGTGCCCATTTTCATTTGGGTTGTCTTTTTCTTATAGAGGTGCTGTCTTTTCCTATAGATTTTAGAAATTAATCCCTTGTCTGATATGTCACTGCAAAATATGTTTTTCCCATTCTGTGGGCTCCCTTTATACTCTGTTGGTGAAATATTTTGATGCACGTTAGTTTCTAATTTTTAGTATGTCCCAATCATTGATTTTGTCTTCTTTGGTTTGTACAATTCTCACAATGTTGGGTAGACTGTGTGTACTCTGTACTGGATTTAAGGGTAAATTGCTCCCTATTTTTTCATTGATGAGCCCTTTAATTCTGAGATTCACATTTAGGTCTCTAATACATGTTGAGTTTTTGTGTTTTTTTTGTATATGGTGTGAGATAAAGGTCTTTTTTCAATTTTTTGGCGGATCAGTTTCCAGTTTGCCAGTACTATCTGTTGAAGAGACTATCTGCTCTCCATTCAATGTACTTTGGACATTTGTCAAAGATCATTTGGCCGCATATGGATGGGTTAATTTATGGATTCTCAATTCTGTTCTGTTGATCTCTGTATCTTTCTTTGTACCACTACTAGGCTGTTTGACCACTGTAGTCATGTAGTGAATTTTTATTTCAGGGAGTGAGAGGCCTCTACTTTGGTTATTCTTACTAAGGAGTGCTTTGCTCATCTAGGGTCTCTTTCCTTTCCATGCAAAGTTTACAATATTTTTTCCATCTCTTTAAAGAATGTCTTTGGAATCTGGATTGGGATTACATTACATCTGTAGATTGCTTTAGGTAGTATTGACATTGTCACAATGCTAACTCTTCCTATATAGGAACATGGTATATTTTTTCCATTTTTGTTTCTTTTAGTAGTGTTTTGTAGTTTTCTTTGTATAGGTCTTTTGTTTCTCTGGTTATATTTATTCCTAAATATTTCATCTTTTGGGCATCTGTTGTAAATGGTGTTCCTTCCCTAATTTCCTTTTCAGTGCTGTTGTTATTAACATAGTGAAATTTGGTTGATTTTCGTATGCTGATCTTTTATGCTGTCACTGTGCTGAATCTTCCAATGAGTTTTAGTAGTGTTTTTGTTGAGTTTTTGTGTTTTTTTTATATATAGGATCATCTGCAAACAGAGAGAGTTTTACTGCTTCTTTGCCAATTTGGAGGCCTTTAATTTCTCTATCTTGCCTTATAGCTCTGTCTAAGACTTCCAACACAATATTGAATAGGAGTGGTGATAAAGGGCATCCTTGTCTGCTTCCTGTTCACAAAGAAAAGCTTTCTGCTGGTTTTTAATATATGCTTTTAATTATATTCAGCAATTTCCCTTTAATTCCTTTTGTTTTTATCAGGAATAGATGTTGACTTTTTAATAAAAATGTCTCAAAAGATATGATCATGTGGTTCTTTCCCTCTTTTTTTTTTTTTTTTTTTGTCTTAGTAATATGGTGGATTACATTGATTGTTTTTCTAATATATAATCTTCCTTACATCTCTGATATGAATCCCGCTTGGTCATGATGTATTATTTTTCTGATGTGTTGTTGAATTATGTTGTCTAGGATTTTGTTGAAAACTTTTTCATCTATATTCATGAGGGATATTGGCCTATAATTTTATTTTTTAGTGATGTCTGGGGTTTTTTTTGTTTGGGTATGAGGGTTATGCTTGCTTCATAAATTGTATTAGGATGTTTTCCATCCTTTTCTACATTCTGGAATAGTTTAATTCGAATTGGTGATAGCTCTTCCTTGAATGCTCTGTAAAACTCACCAGTGAAGCCATCTGGACATGGATTATTTTTGGTTAGGAGCTCTTTCACGACCTGATCAATGTCTTCTTTTATTATTAATCTCTTCACTCTGTGTAAATTTAGATAGGTAATGTTTCTCTAAAATTTTATCAATCTCCTCTAGATTTTCAAATTTTGGAGACCAACTCTTTGTAGTAATCTGTTATAATCATTTTTGTTTCTATTGGTTCTGTTGTGACATCCCCGTGTTGTTTCTGTCTTATGTGTGTCTTCTCTCTCTTTTCTTTTGTTAGATTTTCCAACGGTTTGT
>NW_006408561.1:8703403-8706458 GCF_000296735.1 Chrysochloris asiatica | reverse complement strand
ATCAGCAGTTCTGCGAGAGAAAGATGAGGCTCCCCTAAAGATTTACAGACTTGGAAACTGTGCAGGGTCACTATGAGTCGGAGCTGACTCCATGGCATATATATAACAACAACAAACACTACTTGTGCTGTGTCCCAAAGGTTTTGGTGTGCTGTGTTTTCACTCTCATTTATTTCTAGGAATTTTGTGAATGCACTTTTTATTTGTTCTAATACCCAGTAGCTTTTAAGCAGGGTGTTATTCAATTTCCATGTATTTGACTTTATTTACTTGTCCTTCCTATTTTTTATTTGTAATTTTATAGCATTGTGGTCTGAGAAGATGCTTTGTAGTATTTTGATGTTTTTAAGTTTAAGGAGGCTTGTTTTGTGACCTAACACATGGACTATTAAGCAGAATTCCCATGTGCACTGGAAAAGAAGGTGTAAGATGTTGGGTTGAATGCTCTATATACATCTATGAGGTCAAGGTAATTGACTGCATTGTTTAGTTCCTTTCTGTCGTTGTCGAATTTCTTTCTGATTCTATCGTTTTTTGAAAGTGGTATATTAAAATTTCCCACTATGATTGTAGATTTGTCTATTTGTTTCTTCAATTCTGTTAGTGTTTGATTTATATGTTTTGGGGCTCTTTCATCAAGAGTGTAGATATTTATTATGTTTATATCATCTTGTTAAATTGATCCTATAATTGTGAGCTAATGTCTTTCTTTGTTATTTTCCCTTAAGGTTTATTTTATCAGAGATTAATATTGCCGCTCTTGCTCATTTTTTAAAATTGCAGTTAGCTTTGTACGTTTTTTTCCCCCATCCTTTAACTTTTAATCTGTTTTCGTGTTTGTGTGTAAGGTTCATCTCTTGCAGACAGTATATTGAAGGTTCTTGTTTTCTTATCCATTCTGCCACTCCTTGTCTCTTAACTGGTGCATTGAATCCATTGACGTTTAGTATAATTATCAATAGGTATGAATAAATTGCTGTCATCATGTTTGTTTGTGTTTGTTCTTTTGGTGCTGCTGGTTTCTTTGTTCTGCATGCCTTCCTGTCCTGAGTTCCTGTTTTGTGCTCTTTCTTGCCAAATAGTCTATTTTATCCTACAATATACCTGACCTTTTCATCACCTGAATCTCTATTCCTATATTTGTTTTGTTTTGCTTAGTTTAACATATCTGGTAATAGCTTTATTGCTTTCTAAAATTCCATCTTCTTTTTAGAAAGTATTTCATGGATTCCTAACAGAGGTGTAGACCTTGTCTTTCATGTGTAAGATTAGCAAAAGTCACAATCGATGAGTTTCATAGATACAATACAAAATTTGATACTGGATTAATTTGAATTACTTCATTGGCAAGAAAGATGCTGAAAATTTATGCTGTGCCCATTCTCACATCACTTGCAAAGGGTGTGCAGATTACCAGGTAATAAACAAATAACAATCATTGCTTCATAAATAAAGTCTTTGTTAAGATTCCTCTTTTGAAATCAGTCAACAGTTTGAATCTACCAGCTGTTCCCCAGAAACCCTAAATAGGGATACTGTGAGTCTGGAACTGACTCAAGGGCACTAAACAGCAACAAATATAGTAGGAAAGGTCAAAGACACTCCTCTATTTAGTCTTATTTCATGAGAGTCTAAGGTAACAGGGACTTGAGTCCACTTATCTGAGAAAACACACTGAATGTGTGACTTTTTTTTTTTACCTCTAGTATTGTTACATGGAAAGCAGCCCTTAAGGCACAGTGGCTAAGTTCTCTGTTACTAACTGAAAGGACACGTGTGAAGCCATTAGTTGCTCTGCAAGAGAAAGAAATAGCAGTGGGCTTCAGTAATTATTATAGCCTTGGAAACTCCATGAGGAAGTTCTACTTTGTTTTATAGTATTGCTATGAGATGGAATAGTGGGTCTAGAATTGGTTTTTATAATTGAATGAATATTTCTTATACCATCTTATTGGTGTTGGCTATGTGCTTTGGATTCAATTCGGACTCATAGTAATTCTGTGTAGTTTCTGAGGCTGTAAATCTTTATTGGGAACAGAAAGACTTGAATCTCTGGGAGTTTCAAACTGCTGATCCTGAGATTAGCAGTCTGACTGATAACTACTATGCTACCAGAGCTCTTTATTTTTTTTAAAAAATTATTGTGAATTATGTGGGTTTACATGAGAGAACATCAGCTTTACATTTATCCTATCATCCCTCTCCCAATATCAGCACACAGCCCCTCTCCCTCTCTATGCTCAGTGTTGCCACCTGCTCCATCTGTCCATGTCATCATCTCTATCTCCATCCCTGGCATCACTGCCTCTCTGGGTAGGGTCATGCTCTCAGCTTTCTTCACTTGATGATCCAGGGAACTCCGCTACTGGGTTGCAAAATCAATCATTCCCCTCCTTTTGTCAAAAAACATCTACCTCTATATTTCTGGCCCTCACAGGCAGTCCTGTTGGCAATTATTCACTATTGTACCATAAGAGTCATATACCCATTTTCTTAGCCAGCACGATCCCAACAGATTAGAAATCCTTCAGTGGAGTTTCTACCTATCCCTGCTCCATGTGGAACTAGGCTCCCTCTTGAAAGTTTATAAGCCAGTCACTTCTTGCCTTCATAGCCCCACCCCCACCCCCATTTTAGGTAGCCAATGTCCAAGTTGCCCATCGCTGTCAATCCTGTGTACTGAGGGGGTGGAAGTGATCTCTGCTGTAAAGATTTGTTCCCTTTTTTCAGATACTACATCCATACGTATAGGTAAAATTGTAGTGGGTTACTCTTCTTTTTTTTTTTCTCTTCCCTCTTCTTTCTTCTTTTAGTTGAGTTTTGATCATCTAGCCATCGAAGTCAGGTCAAATGGGTACTATCTGCAAGTATGGGTGTTCTTGTGCATCTCCCCTCACTTCATATCAGCTGGACACTTCACTCTCTGCTCTAGCCCTCTCGGCCCAGGAGTCCTCCAGTCTTGCAATATTGCTGGCCATTCCTGGGTTCACAGGAGTCTATTGAATGTGTTCAGACTCAGACCCCAACTTCATTGCTGGTTTTTCCCCTGTATTCC
>NW_006408561.1:8701584-8702108 GCF_000296735.1 Chrysochloris asiatica | reverse complement strand
AGACCTCACATTTGTCCCTATTTTTTCATTGATGACTTTCATAATTTTGGGATTCACATTTAGGTCTTTAATCCATGCTGAGTTGGTTTTTATGTAGGGCATGAGGTAAAGGTATTGTTTCAGTCTTTTGCATATCGCTTTCCAGTTCTGCCTGCACCATCTGTTAAAGAGACTATGTCCTCCCCATGTAACATACTTAGGCTGTTTGTCGAAAATCAGTTGGCTGTATGAGGATGGCTTAATTTCTAAATTATCGATTCTGTTCCATTGTTCAATGTATCTTTCATTGTACCAGTACCAGGCTGTTTTGACCAATGTAGCCATGTAGCAGATTTTGAAATCAGGGAGTGAGTGGCTGCCAACCTTGCTCTTCCTCTTGAGCAGTGCTTTGCTTATCCTGGTTCTCCTTCCTTTTCATATATAGTTTGTAATTGTCTTTTCCACCTCCTTGAAGAATGTCGCTGGAATCTGGATTGGGATTGCATTATATGTGTATATTGCTTTGGGTAGTATTAAAATTTTCA
>NW_006408561.1:8691721-8693024 GCF_000296735.1 Chrysochloris asiatica | reverse complement strand
CGGGCTGCATCTTTCAGAGATTTTGATAAATAGCCTGAGGAGTAGCATTGCTTCTTTTATTGGCTGCAAATTATTGTGTTCAAAATTTTTACCTGGATCTCTTCATTTTTGAAATTTCTGTCATTTTAGTAAGCACACTATTTAGAAGTATATAAATGAATTATAGACAAGAGAATGCTTCACTTCTTGATTGTGGGAATGGCCTATACCAATTCATGAGGCCTGTTAATTAAAATTTCATGAATTTCATGACTGTTTGCTAAATACAACCTTATTAAATGTAGGATTCCATAAACTTATAATTACATTTAAAAAAGAATAAATAATCAAAATTCAATAGTTTCTAATTAATTTTACTACATTTTTATTTTTACATATGTTTTAAGTTTATGTCTTTGTGGCATGTGTATGGTTGGAATACTTCTTGATTGGTATGCCACAGGACTTTTCTTCCTAAATCTTGTGTTTAGTGAGATCACTCACATCAGTTGTTAATTTAAAATAATATATGGTGGGAATATTTACACCATAAAAATCATCAAAGGCTACAAATCAGATATTATTTTTCCCCACAGAGTTGATCATTAAATATATGCCACCCTAACACTAAATATAACAGCATTCCAGAAAAAAATATTGCAACTATATTTCCCTGGATTCAGAATTTGAATGAATCTAAGCTAATTGGTTCTGGTTCAATTTTTTTCATGAGATTGCAGCCAAGATATACTTGAGGGCATCTGTCACTGAAGACTTCACCAGGACTGCAGCATTTGCTGCCTTGGTGGCTCACTTATTTGATTGACAACTTGGTGCTGGTTGTTGGTCCGAGGATTCTCTTTTTTCCAGCATGGGTTTCTTGATATAGACTGCTTCAGTGTTTTAGTTACCTGGCAGAAATCCACCTGAGAAAATTAGAGTCACATGGAAGCAACACATTTTATGAACTATCTTTAAGAATCAAATAGCTTTATCTTTGCCATATTACACTTATTAGATATTAATCACTAAATCTGACCTACATTTAGTGGGCCACCAGCAACTCCTTCTAAACACTATATAGTGTCAATATGAGTCGGGACTGACTCAATGGAAGTTAAGAACAATTCTGAAGGAGATAGATTAGACTTTGCTTTTGAAGGAAAGGTTTCTAAAAACAATTTGTGGATTTAGTATAAAACCCACACATTATGTAAAATAATATATATTTCATACAACAACATTAACTTACAGGGTAATAAGGAGTAATGGTATGGCACTATAAGATCAGCACTAGTCTGTGAACTACAAGGTCAACAGTTCA
>NW_006408561.1:8686216-8691491 GCF_000296735.1 Chrysochloris asiatica | reverse complement strand
TCTTCCTCTTTTTCTCTGACCCTCAGCCTTACCAAACATGATATAGATGTTAAAAGTACTATAATTTAAGGAAAATATGAATTGATATTAACATGCATTTTGGAAGTTATTTAAAATTTTCCAATAACTAATTTCCACATTTTAACTTAATGTTCCGTAGTGTCTTGGGTAAAACATTGTTTCCCTCTTGGTATAAATTTCTAATGTTATAAATTAGTGAAAATATATTGGTCTATATAAACTAATTTTATTTAAAATAATTAGTGAAAATATTTCAAAATAGTATTTGTTAACTTTCTGACAATTCTAAGATATATAATGTGGTATTTTTTTAAAAAATTAAGCCTAACTAATTTCCTCAAGAAATCACCTTGAATATAAATCATTTATATACCTGTAAGTATCAAATATTGAATGGACCGTAACTACTCACAGACTATTCTGAAAGTCATAATTTTTTCCTAAGTAAATAATTTTCATTTACATTTTAATTCTTAAAATAAATGGAAATTCTAGTAAATTGAAGTTTTCTGGTAATTTAAAGTATATATATTCTTTCTTCTTTCATTTAATGGGTTGCTTACCAAGTATTTTTCATATTTCCCATTTACATCATAATGTAATTGAGCTGCACACACAGGTTGTCTTCAGAGGCATGCAAACATTACCAAGCAACAATAAGCTACTAGGATCTGAACACCTACCAGTAGATTAACATTTTTAAGGGTGATGTGCTCATTTTGTCTGTCACCACTCTACCTTGTGTGTTGCTGTGATGCTGCAAACTATACCATCATTATTTTAAATATAAGCAGGGTCAGGCATAGTATACAAGTTTCAGAGGAGATTCCAGACTAAGACAGACTAGAAAGGAGCTGCTGACTACTTCTGAACATTTAGCCACTGAAAGTCTTTTGAATAACAGTGGAATACTATTAGATATAGTGCTGGAAAATGAGGCCCTCAGATTGGATTTCTGGGGAAATAGTCTAATACTCCAACACAAAATACTACTGGGAAAGTCCAATACTCCAACACAAAATATTACCAGGGAACAACTGCCTGCTCAAAGAAGAATTTACTCTAATGACATGAGTGGAACAAAGCTGTCTGGACCTTATTTGCTGATGGTCCAAACATCTATTAATAATCAGAACAAGAAATTTATGAAGTGTAAATCTAAAAAAAATGGAAGTGGTCAAAAATGAAATGGAGCTCATAAAGTAAGATGACATGGAGTGGTATTAACCATTTTGATCATATAAGCATATGGTTTACTATGCCAGGAATGTCCAGTTGAAGAGAACTGGCATCACTCTGATTGTCAAAAAGAATATTTTAAGATCTACCTTGGAGTGTAATGCAATCTGTAATGAGGTAATAGATATACACCTTTTATAAAGAAGTCCTGGTGTGGTGCTGTGGGATAATGCACTGCACTGCAAGGTCAGTTTGAACCACAAAGTCAGTGATTCAAATTCACCAGGTGTTCTTCAGAAACTCTGTATTGTTATGAGTAAGAATAGCCTCAAAGACACTTAACAACAATAACAACAATAAAGAAGACTAGTTAATACCATTGTTATTCAAGTTTATGTAACAATCACTAAAGAGAGTGATGAAAACATTGAGCTCTACAAAAAGTTGATCAAACATGCAATTAAGATGAATGGAACTGATGATTAGAATGCAAAAGTTGGAAATGAAGAAGGATCACTATTTGGTGACAAAAATTATGTTATAAATGATAGAATTTTGAAATACCTATGACTTTTAATTGCAAATACCATTTTTAAACAACATAAAAGGCAACTATACATACATAACTCACAAGATAGAATACACAGGCGTCAACTGGACTACATCCGTGAGAAGATATTATGGAGGATCTCAATATAACCAAGTAAGCCAATGCCAGGAGCAGACTGTAGAACAGATCATCTATTGCTTGTATGCAAGTTCAGGTTGAAGCTGAAGAAAATTCAAATAAATCTACAAGAGCCAAAATATTACCTTGACAATATACCACCTGAATTTAGAGACCATCTCAAGTACAGATTTGAAGCGTTAGACACTAACGATCGAAAATCAGAAGGATCATGGGATGACATAAGAACATCAAATGGTCATTAAAAACACAGGAAAGAAGGAAAAGATCAAAATGGATGTCAGGCGAGACTATGAAAGTTGCTTTCCAGCGTAGAGAAGCTAAAGCTAATGAAAGATATGAGGAAGTAATACTGCTGAACAGAAAATGTCCAGAAGACAAAATCAAGTATTATAATGAAATGTGCAAAGACCTGTAATTAGAAAGCCAAAATGGAAGGACATGATCAGATTTTTCAAGCTGAAAGAACTTAAGAAATAATTTAAGCCTTGATTTGAAATATTAAAGGATTGTATGAACAAAATATTGAATAATGTAGGAAGCGTCAAAACACCCTGGAAGGAAAACACAGTCACTGCACTAAAAATAAATGGTAGATGTTCAACCATTTCAAGAAGTAGCATATGATCAAAATCTGATGGTGTTTAAGGAAGAAGTCCAAAGTGCACTGAAGGTACTGTCAAAAAACAATGCTCCAGAAAATTGAAATATCTCAATATATTTATGTGGCACTGGAGGCATTTAGTCACCTATGCCAAGAAATCTGGAAGACAGCTTCCTGGCCAACTCATTACAAAAGATCTATATCTGTGTGATTCCAAAGAGTGGTGTCTTAACGTAATGCAGAAATCATTGAATAATATCATCAATATCACATGCAAGTAAAATTTTACTGAAGATAATTCAAAAATGTTTGCAACAATACATCAACAGGGAACTGCCAGAAATTCAAGGTGAATTTAGAAGAGGATGTGGAATGAGAGATATCATTGTTGAATTTAAGTGACTTTTGTTTGAAAACAGAGACTACCAGGAAGATGTTTAATTGTGTTTTATTGACTAACCAAAGGCTTTTGATTGTGTAGGTCATGACAAACTATGTATAACATTGTGAGGAATGGATATTCTTAATTCTTAATTGTGTTCATGAAGGAACTTTCCATAAACTAAGAGGCAGTTGTTCAAGCAGAACAAGCAATTACTGACTGGTTTAAAAGCAGGAAAGATGTACACCAGGGTTGTATCCTTTCACAATATTTATTTAATCTTTATGATGACCAAATAAAACAAGACATTGGATTATATGAAGAAGAATGTGTCATCGGGTTTTTAGGAAGATTTATTAGCAACCTGTGATATGCAGTAGATACAACCTTGAATGTTGGTTGGGAGAGGAGTTAACATACTTACTGTTGAAGGTCAAATGCTATAGTCTTCAGTGTGGATTGTACCTTAGTGTAAAGAAAACAAAAATCTTTATAATTGAACCAATAAATTACATCATTATAAATGGAAAAAAAGAGTGAAGTTGTTAAAAACTTCCTTTTACTTGGATCCACAATCAACACTCATTGAAGCCACAGAGAAGCAATCAAATAACATATTGCATTAATCACATCTGCAGCTGAAAACCTCAGCTTTAAAATGTAAGAGAACAAATATGTCAGTTTACGGAGTAATGTGGGCCTGATCTAAGTCAATGCATTTTCAATCAGCTTATATATATGTGAAAGTTGGGCAATGAATAAGGAAAACAGAAGAATTGATGCATTTGAATTATGGTGTTGAAGTACATTATTGAAAGTATATGGAGTGGCAGAAAAAAACAACAAATTTGTCTTGGAAGATATACAATCATCATGTTCCTTAGAAGCCAGGATGTTAGGATGGTGAGACTTCATCTCTCATACTTGAGTCATGTTTTGAGAAGGAACCAGTCCTTGGAGGAGGACATCATGCTTTCTAAAGTGGGGCGTTAGCAAAAAATAGAACCCCAACATGATTCACTGACCCAGTGGCATCAGCAATGGGTTTATTAGTGACAACAAATGTGAGGAGGCCACAGGGCCCAGCAACATTTTGTTCTCT
The DNA here is from genome assembly GCF_000296735.1 of Chrysochloris asiatica. NCBI lineage: Eukaryota > Metazoa > Chordata > Mammalia > Afrosoricida > Chrysochloridae > Chrysochloris > Chrysochloris asiatica. The sequence goes on along the minus strand of NW_006408561.1, from coordinate 8,687,515 downwards.
TGTGCATGGAGTCACTAACAGTTAAACCATTTTGATGGTACCTAACCACAACATCCACATATTCAGCTACTTTGATCCAGCAACACAAAAGACACTCATTGTTAGAAAATGAGTGGAAAATGAAAGTCATCTAATTACTCAGAGAAAACAGATAGCATACAATAATAATGGCTCCAGGGTACTCTGGTGCCCTGTCTCAAAACGCTGTGCAGAAATAAGGGGAAATATTTCAACTTGCCCAGGAGTTACCTTAGGGGAGAAACTTGTAAGTTGTATTCCCTATATCTTTCTTTCATTATTGAGAAATTCACAGTCACTGTATTCATAAATGATGGCCTTAATTTTATAAAGTTCTGAGTCATATATCAATTGTTATATGTTAAATTGTGTTCCCCCAAAACATGTGTTATGAATCCTAACTCTTGTCTTTGTTATTATAACCAAGGAATGGGTTTTCTTTATTATGTTAATAAGGCAATATTATTCATTCTATTTGGAGATACAAAAAGAGCAGACTGAGTAGGCAAAGATGGGGAATGAAAGATGACATGGTACAGGAACATTATTACTAAACTGAGAAACAGTTGCTGAGAAGAGACAAGAACCTTCCTTCTAAACTCCTCAACCAGTTGTTGTTAAGTTCCATCAAGTCGGTTCCAACTCATAGGATTTCTGAGGAGTAGCTGCTGATTTTGAGCCACCAGCCTTGCAGTCCAAACCAACCTTGAGTTCGACTGCTTATACCAGGACTCCAGCATATTATACCTTGGGCAGTTAACCACGAGTTTGGGAGTTAGAATTCTCTAGTCATTCCGCTAAAGAAAATGAGGCTTTCTGTTATAAAAATTTATAGCCCTGGTAACTCTATACAGAGTTACTATGAGTCTGAACTAACTTGATAGCACTTAACAACACAACTACAAAACTGTGAGAGAGAAAAAATGCTGTTTGTTAAAACCACTCATTTGTGATAATTTTTCATAGCAACATTAGACAACAAAGACACAAAGGCTACCTCTTTTTATTATTATTATTTTTAGTCAATTTATGTTATGGATACATTACTTGCCTGTTGTTGTTGTTGTTAGGTGCCATTGAGTCAGTACTGACTCATAGCGACCTTATGCACAGCAGAACGAAACACTGCCCTATCCTGGGCCAACCTTACTACTGTTGCCATGCTTGAGTTCATTGATTCTGCCACTTAGCCAATCTATCTCATTGGGGGTCTTCCACTTCTTCACTGAACCTCCACTTTACCAAACATGATATCCTTCTCCAGCGACTACTCCCTCCTGA
>NW_006408561.1:8672583-8685036 GCF_000296735.1 Chrysochloris asiatica | reverse complement strand
GCCTCTAGTGCCACCTCACTTTCTTGAAAGATTTCAATTTTTATTCCTTCATTTCCTGGTGCCTTGTTCTTTGCCAATTCCTTCAATGCACCTTGGACTTCCTCCTTCAGTATTACTTGCCTTGTTGTTGTTGTTAGGTTCCATCAAGTGCAGCAGAATGAAACACTGCCCAATCCTACTTGCCTAGACCTGTGCAAAATCTGAAGAAATATCAGATATGAACCTATTATAAATTTAATTTAAATAGTATCATAGCAAATATTGGACCATATACACAAGGCTCATTAAAAAATGATAATAATAACACCCCCATAGTAATGATGACTATGACACCACTAGAAAAAAACATAATGAGATTAAAAGGCCAAAGAAACAAGAAAATCAGTATTAAGGAGTGTTAATAACTTACCCCTTCCTATTAAAATAGAATGTCAGAGAAACAAAAATAAAATAAAACCTAGTAACAGGTTTCTTTGTTTAGTCTACATATTATACTGTCTTTGCAAAAAATTGGCATTGCAGTTACAAGGAATTTATGTATTTAAAGCACTTGTCATTTATCCAAATTCAAGTACCCTTGCAATATTCATGTTAGCAAAAGGAATGTTCATAATCATGTGAATTACTGAGTTAGCACAATGGAACAGTTTATTAAATCAGACTAAAAAATATCAGGAATTCCCACAGTCTATGCAATCAATAAGGAAGTCTGGTAGCATAGTGGTCACGAATTCGACTGCTAACATCAGAGTCAGCAGTTCAAAACTACCAGCTGTTCCATGGGAGAAAGATGAGGCTTTCTGCTCTTGTAAAGATTTATAGATTTGGAAATCCTGAACAGAGTCGCTATGAGTCGGAAGCAACTCCATGGCATATAACAACAGCAACATTCTATCAATAGACTCAATCAAGCAGAATGGCTAATGGAAATTGAGATCACCCACCCCATCCTAGTCCTACTTTCTCTCTCAAATATGATATACAGTCTCTGTCCCCATGTGTATGAGTCCTGTATGTGATATATATGGGTTATTCTTTTATATAAACCCCAACATCCACTGCCATTCAATCAATTCTGACTCATCATGACCCTATGAAGGATTTCTATAGCTATAAATCTTTCTAGCAGCAGAAATCCGCCTCTTTCTCCTGCAGATTGGCTGGTGAATTCAAACTAATGACATTGTGGTTAGCAGCCCAACACACAGGTCACTATGCCAAAAGGGCTCTTATTTCTACAGATAGTGCAGAGGAATCCTGGTGTGATGCTCTAGGATAAACACTGGGCTGCTAACGTCAAGATTGGTGGTTCAAACTCACCAGTTACTATTCAGTAACCAAATACAGGTTGCTGTGAGTTGCAGTTAACTAAAACAAAAATTACGTTATGAAACAATCCAACTTATAGCCAAAAAGATATGTGTTGCTGCTTTTGTTAAGTATAGCCAAGTCAGTTCCAACTTATAGCCACCCTGTATATATTTTTTAACAATATGTTACACGTTGTTTGATTCCAGTACCTCATTCCAGAAAAGACAAGTCTACAGAGATAAAGATCAGTTTTTGTCTAAGGCTGGGCTTGAATATAAGTATCAATTGCAATGGGTATAGACAAACTTTGCCAACCTTGCAGTTCAAACCAACCTTGCAGTCCAAGTCAAACTGACCAATAGCCCTGCATGACTCAAAAGATATAGATAGCTTATATGACATTCTCTTAATATTTTATTATGCTTTCCAAAAAATAATAAAAAGCAATTTCAAATCTCTAAATTCTTGGTTTGCTCATCATAAACATTAACTAGGAATTAAGAATATCCCATAAGAATTTATTCTTCTTCTATGGGATTTAGTCATCTATTGTGGCACTGTAAGAGAAACACTAAACTGGTAACTGCAAGGTTTGCAGTTCAAACCCAACATATTCCCTTGAAAACACTAAAAAGGGTCATGCTGAGTCAGAACCAATTCCATGACACACAACAAGAACAAAAAATTTCCTACAGGAACATGTTAAAAGGACATTGTTGTTGTTAGGGGCCATGAAGTTGGTACCATCAAGTCGGTATCACTTCATAGCAACCCTATGTACAACCCTATGCCTGGTCCTGTGCCAACCCCACAATTGTTGCTAAGCTAGAGCACAATGCTGCTGCCACTGGATCAATTCATTGCATGTGGGTCTTTTTTTTTTTCTGACTCTCCATTTACCAAGCATGATGTCCTTCACCAGGAATAGGTCCCTACTGACAATATATCCAAAGTATGAGAGACAAAGTCTAGCTTCTAAGGATCATTCGGGCTATACTTCTGAGAGAGATTTGTTTGTTCTTCTGGCAGTCCATGGTACTGTTAATATTCTCCTCCAACACCATAATTTAAATGCATGAATTCTTCCAGTTTCCTTACACATTGTATCTTCAACTGACATTTTGCTTTTGAACACTTTAAAGAGATCTGGTGCAGCTGATTTGCCTAATGCAATACATTGTTTGATTGTTGACTGCTGTTTCCAGCAAAGTTGTTTCATCTGAGTAAAATGAAATCTTAATGACTTCAATCTTTTATTTTCTCCATTTGTATTGATGTTATTTTTTGTTCTTTTGTGAGGTTATTTGTTTCTTTACACTGATCTGCAACCCATACCTGAGGCTGTGGTCTTTGGCCTTCAATAGTGAGTACTTTAAATCCTCTTCACTTTTACAAGCAAAGTTGTATCATCTGTATATTTCAGGTTGTTAAATAGTCTTAATGACAGTCCTGAAGCCACCTTCTTCTTCATATAATCCAGCTTCTCAAAATGCTTGCTCGGCATAAGGTTTGAATAAGTATAGTTAAAGAATAAAACCCTGATGCACCTCTTTCTGATTTTAAACCATTCATTGTACCCTTGTTATGTTCGAATAGCTGCTTCTTGGTCTATGTATTAGTTCCTCATGAGCACAATTAATTGTTCTAGGAAACTCATTCTCTGCATTGTTGTCCATAGGTTGTCATGATCCACAAAATCAAAAGCATTTGTGTAGTAAGTAAAGCACAAGTAAATATCTTTCTGGTATTTTCCCCTTAAGCCAAAATCCATCTGACATCACCAATGAAATTCATTGATCCACATCCTCCTCTGAATCCAGCTTGAACATCTGGTAGTTACCTGTCAGTGTACTGTTGCAGCCATTTTAGAATTATCTTTAGCAAAATTTTACTGGCTTGTAATATTGATATGGTCTGATGATTTCCACATTCTGTTGGGTCACCTATCTTTGGATAAACATGGATATTTTATAATCAGTTGGCTAGGTAGCTGTTTTCCAAATATCTTGTCTTGGGTGAGTGAATGTCTCCACTGCTGCATCAGTTTGCTAAGATTCCAGTTTGCATTCCATCACTTCCCAGAGCCTTGTTCTTTGCCAGTGTTTTCAATATACTTTGGATTTCTTCCTTCAGCATCATTGGCACTTGATCATATGCTACCTTTTGAAATGGTTGAACATTGACCATTTCTTTTGTGTATTCCTTCCATCTTCTTTTGATGCTTTCTACATCATTCAATATTTAACCAAAGAACAATCAATATTACAAGTTGAGGCTTGATTTTTTTTTTTTTTTTTTTTTTTTTTTTTCTGCAGTTCCCTCAGCTTGAGAAGTGCTGAGCATACTCTTCTTTTTTGGTTTTCTAACTTCAGGTCTTTGAACATTTCATTATAATATTTGACTTTGTCCTCTCAAGTTGGCCTTTGAAATTATCTGTTTAGCTCTTTTACCTCCTCATTTCTTTAATCTGCTTTAGCATTTCAACTCTGGAGAGCAAATTTCAATTTATCTTCTTACTTCCATTTTGTTCCTTTCCTTCGTTATTGCCTTTTTATTGAAATTTTGCTCTCTTCCTCTATGATGTTCTTGATGTCATCCAACAACTCTAATGATCTTCTGTCACTATTTTCTAATACATAAAATCTGTTCTTCAGATAATTTCCAAATTCAGGTGACCTCAATTTGGACATATTTAAGATCATATTTTGGCTCTCATGAACTTGTTTTAATTTTCTTCAGCTTCAACCTGAACTTGGATATGGACAATTGATGGTCCGTTCACATTCTGTCCGTGCTCTGGTTTTGACTGATCATATGGAATTTTCCACCATCTCTTTCTACAGATGTAATCAATTTGCTTTCTGTGTATCCCACCTGGTGAAGCCCATATGAATAGTCATCTTTTATGCTGTTGAAAAAGGAGCTTTGGTAGCGTAGTCATTACAAATCAGGCTGCGAACTGCAAGGTCAGCAGTTTGAAACTACCAGCTGTTCCGTGGGAGAAAGATGAAGCTTTCTGCTCCCGTAAAGATTTACAGCCTCAGAAACCCTGTACAGGGTTGCTATGAGTCAGAACAGACTCATGGCACATAATCACCATCACCATGCTGTTTAAAAGGGTATTTGCAAGGGAGAAGTCATTGTTCTTGCAAAATTGTTTCATGGGATCTCTATCATCATTCCTATCAGCAAGGCTCCATTTCCCCAACACTCTTCTTCTTTTTTTTCCAATATTTTCATTTCAGTTGCCAGTAATTATCAATAGATCTTGATTACATATTTGATCAATTTAAGACTGAAGAAGCTTGTAGAATTCTTCAATTTCATTGTCACTGGCTTTAGTGTTTAGTGCATAAAGTTGAATAATAGTTGTATTAACTGGTTTTCCTTTTAGCATATGGATATTATAATATCACAGATAGTAGGATACTTCAAGATAAGTATTGATATGTTCTTTTTCATGATAAATGTGGTGACATTCCAGTTTAATTTGTCATTCCTGGCAAAGTAATTCTTGTGATTGACAGATTCGAAATAGCCAATACCAGTCTATTTCAGCTTCCTAATGCCTAATTTATCAATGTTTTGTCTTGCATTTCATTTTTGTCAGCTTCTAATTTTCCTAGATTCATACTTCATATATTCCATGTTCCATTTAGTATTTGCACCATCAGTAAATAAAGGTCCTGAAAGCTTTACTCCATTTGCATCTTCATGGCTAACTCAACTTTGAGAAATCAGTTCTTCCGGCATCATATTTTGACTGACTTCCAACCTGAGTGGCTTAACTTCCAGCACTATATCTGACAATATTTTGGTGTTCTTTATCATGCCTCATTATTCAATATTGTAGTGTTGTGTGACAGTGTTCCACTGCTATTCATAAGATTTGCAGTGAGTAAATATTCAGAAGGAGGCCATATCTCCTTCTTCCTAATCTGTCTTAGTCTGGAAACTCAGCTGAAACCCATCTACCATGGGTAGCCCTGCTAGTACTTAAAATACTGGTGACAGAGCTTCATAATCACAGCAACATGTAAGCCACCAAAATATGGCAAACTGACAGATGAGTGATAGAAATGATATTCACCTAGGCTATCTGCCTTGTTTAAAAGGATCAATATAAAATGAAACAACCTATAATGATTGGGTCCCTTCAAAATATGTGCCAGGTTGGTTGGGCCACAATTCTCGGAGGTTTGTCAATTATGTGAGTATCCTCCATGATATAATATGACATAATAAACAAATAAAATAATTAAGGGTGGGATTTGTCAAATGCCATCGAATCAGTTCCTACTCAAAGGGACTCTCTATAGCTTTTAGTATGTGCAGTACATGTTGTAAGTTCAAACAAGACTTGCTGTCCTGAGCTTATCCTACAGTGCCATACAAGGACTCTAAAGGTGGATAAACCACATTTAATCCCATCAGGACCTGATATGACATATGGATGATCACCAAGAGTGTACCATGTACCACCTTTTATCTACAAGAGATAAAAATGATATAGAAAGGAGCAGAAAAGGAGAGACCTACTATCACTAAGAAAGTAGAAACATTAGTGGAGTGCATTCTTTGAACCCCGGGTGCCTGAACTGTTTAGATTCTAAATCCAAGGGACGACTGATACCAAGACACATGGAGAGCTCCAAGGATTTCTGGACCTACAGATGCTGAAATGAGACAAAGACCCTCTTTCCAATGCTGGTACTCTGAATTCAGACTTCTTACCTCCTAAAGTGTAAGAGAATAAATGTCTGTTTGTTAATGCTAGCTACTTTTGACATTTCTGTTATAGCAACACTAGATAATTAAGACACAACCAAAGACATATGTAGTCTAAACAATTTTTCCCAAGGTCTAATAGCAAAAGATAGAACCCTTAAAGTCATTTGGCCATTTTCGTGAAAAACTTAGAGTACATATTTGGATATTATTCTGGGTTTTAAAAAACTTTCATTATTTTACTCTAAAATACACTTAATAAGGTAAACTTTCAAACAAGTAAGAAAATAAACAATTTACATAAAATAAGAAAGCTTACAACCAGATTATAAGGAATATTTTCAATTTAGTCCATGACAGTTCAGTTTTAGCTACTGAGTTTCCATAATCATCAACGTGTCTCATGGCTGTTATTCAAGGAATAGAGATCTGGTGTGAAAAACGAGGATAAGTACTAGAAAACTAACCTGAAGGTTGGCAATTCAAACCCAACAACTGCTCCTTGGAAAACCTATACAGGGTTGCCATGAGTTGGAACCAATTCCAAATTACTTAACAACAACAACTCAAATAATAGAAACATTAGAATGCATTAATGTCAAAGCATATTGAAAAAACACAAAGATAAAGCATTTAGGAAGTTTTTGTGTGTGTGTGTGTGTGTGTGTGTGTGTGTATGTGTGTGTGTGTGGCAGTTCAGTGGGTAGCATAGAGTTTTTTTTTGTTTTTACAACTAAGATGGTTTTATGTTTATGTTTGGAATTTTTGGAAGTGTGACAATGAGATTTGTATAGTCGTAGGGAGGTGTGCTAATTAACTAAGTCATGACATGAATAATTATTTATGATGTGCTGTGTAAAGTCCAAAATTCTTTTGGAAGTCCTCAGGGCCACATTAGAAGTTGATTGCTGTCATTGTACATACTGAGATGGGCTAATTGACTAGATGGTCATAGAAGACACCTTTACAAACTTTTACATGAACTCCCTAGAAGCAATTTTCATTACTATTTCTTTTTACTGTTAACTGTCAATTGAGTGAAGATTTACAGACACGATCATCAGTTTTACATTCAACAAATCATACACTCTGCTTCATCTCAATAATTGTAATCCACTCCATGTAATAACGGTAATCACACTTACTCCTTGTGTTTCCTGTTTCCATTACACCCACGTTCCCATTCTTTTGCAAGTTTGTCCTTAGGTAAATGGTGCCCTTTTGATTTGAATGACTGACCATTTTATAGTGATACTACCTTACTTGTGTTGTTGTTGTCCCATGAGTGTGATTTCCTTTTCAGACCTGAAGCATGATCTAGGGTCGTAGTCTCAGGTTCTTCCAAATAGTCTCAGGCTCTTCCATAGTCTCAGGTTCTTCAAATAACTAGGTCTGTTTAGCTCCTTATTTTCTGCAGCTCTATCTGGGAACTTCTAATGTGATCCCTTTCAGAGAAGTTATTAGTGGCAGTCAGGCATCATCTAGTTCTTCTGGTCTTAGAATTGTGGAGACTGCTGTTCATAAATTACAGAACCAATTTTTACTGCACAAATTTGCAGAACAATTCAGAGATAAAGTGTGTTCTTGTAGGAATAAGAAAGGCCCTGAGCAGTTTAAATTGGATTGTTTCTCAGACCCTAGTGCTTGCCTGCATTCTCTACTGTTGTGTTGCATTATTTCTCTTTAAATACAATTTTATGTGAGTGCTTTCTGTGATGTCTTGTGAATCCTTCTAATTATTTGAACTTGTGTAATTTTTCATGGAGATACTAAATAAGACATTATTGCTTCATTAAAAACTTCACTCATGCCAAACTTCTTTCACAACCTCACTACAATTTAAGCACAAAATAGTACTTCACTTTTGTTTTTGTTCAAAGTATTGTCAAGTCAATTCTTACTTATAACAACCCTGTATAGGGTTTCTGAGTAGTATTTGGTGGGTTTGAACTACCAACCTTGTGATTTGCAGTCCAGTTTACCCTATAGCACTACATCAGAAGTCCACAAAAACTTCACTAGCATTCATTTTAAGACTTTATTTCAGGTGAACACCTTTTGTCCCCCTCATAAAACAGTAGAATTTGAATAGAATCTAATACAGCTATTCTATACCATACTGAATACATTATCTTTGCATACGAATGATTAAGTGTGATGTAAAAATTATTTTATTGTGTGTATGCTCTTATTATGTATAAATTTACTGTGTGTAAATATCATTTTATTTGAGTACTAAGAGAAGAAATACTTGGCAATTATATAGTAAACAATTAGTCCTTTCATTTGAATCATGGGCATTGTGATATTGTTTAAGATAATGGACATTATTAAACTAATTTAACTGAAAGACTAGAAATGCACACTTTATAAAACAATTAGCAGCTTGTACAAAAATTTATTTCATTTCTTTTTCCAAAATATTTTATTGTAAGTTTTATTTTATAGTTTCTTATTTTTCATCAGCCTTGAGGTGAGTAACTTATTAAGATATATCTACACACTTATCTATTCTTTTTTTGTTGTTCTTATTTGACTTCTTAATTCATCCATTTTATTATGGCAGTATAACATATTCTTCCAGTTTTTGGTAATAGGCTATTTGGGCTTATTTGTAAATCTTAAAAGTATTATGGAATCTTAGAATTTTAAAATATTTTACATATTAACTTTTTATTTCTTTCTACTACTTCTATGGACTCCTGGTGTGGAGATTTGTATCAACACTGCACTGCAATCCACAAAGTCCACAGTTCAAATCCATGAGCTCCTCTTACTGTTGTTGTTGTGATGTCGAGTTAGTCCAACTCATAGTGACCCTGTATAGGGTTTCCAATGAGTGGCTTGTGAGTTTGAACCACCAACCTTGCATTTGAAACAGATGTTGCAGTCTGGCACATTAATCCACAGCGCCACACCACAAGCTACTTCTAGGAAACCCTCTATCAGGTCACTATCAGTCAGAACTGATTTGAAGACACTTAACAACAACAAGTACTTCTATAGAATACTGGTGACACAATGGTTAAGTGTTCTGCTGCTGACTGAAAGTTTGGAAGTTTGAATACCACAAATAGCTTTATGGGAGACAGACCAGGTAATTTGCTTCCATATAGATTCCAAAACCCAAAGCTAGACCTGCCACCATTGAGTTGGTTCAGCTTATAAAGCCTTTGGGGTCGGTTTTACTCTGTCCCATGGAATCACATCAAAATTGACTCAAAGTCACCTAACAACAGCAACAATTATTGGTACTAGTGTTGTCTAGAACATAATCCTCTCAAACAAGAATTATAAAAATATACGACATATCTGAGTAGGTTTCTCTAATTCTACTCTTTTAACACAAAAACACATCAATGAAAGACAAATTTCTGCTCCATGATCATTTTGATCTACAAATATTTATTGAAGTTAATATCAAGACCCCCCTAGTAGGTTTCCAGATTTATTACTATTTATCACTATCCTCTGGTATTTTCACTCTATGTTTCTAATTTTCCATTTATTTTCTAAACCTACTCACTATTATACTTACTCACTGTGATCATTTGTGTCTTACTGATTTGTTTCATACTATTATTCCATTTGTGAATTACAGCTTCATTTTCACTGCTTCCTGATACCTTTATGTCTTCAGCCTCAAAACATATTCTACAAATTACTAAAGAAAAATATTTAAATAAAATTCACCGTGATAGAAGATATGCTGACAATTGCACACAAGTAATTGACAACTAAAGTAATTTAGCTTTAAAATTTTGTAGAGAGAAAGATGACTTTACTTTTTAAAACGTGTTATTTGTTATAATCATGAGTGTTATACTGTGTATGCCATTCTACTGCGTATTTGGTATTGTTTTAGTCCGTTAATCAAGAGTAGAAATGAACACGTGTCACTGAGTGAGGACTTTATGAATTTTCTCTGCTTGTATTTTTCTGTGTAACAAACTACCCAAAAACATAGCAGCCTGAAATAGGAAAACTTGTGTTAAAGCTCCTAATTTCTTGGTTAAGAATCTGAGTGTGAATCAGCCAGGAGATTCTTCTCTTTGTGGACTTAACTGAGATTTCTTCATGGTTTACAACCAACAATAAGTTGACTCTGGAGGATATAGATACCTTTACTTACATATTTAACTCTTTGGAAAACTTCAATGTGTTGGGCCTGTCCTCTGGGTCACCTAGAGTTTGTTTCTACAGCTTGGCAGTGTCAAGATAGTCATATTTAGATCTTACTAAGATAGGTCCCTTAAGACTCCGAGAAACATCCAGCTTCAACACATCTTACAACTAAGACTTGGAAGTCACACAGTGTTACTTTTACCATATTTTATTTATCAATCAAGTTAGTAAGACCACCCCATACTCAAAGGCAGGCCTCATTTCTTAATAAAAAACCCATTGTTGTTATGTTGATTCCAATACATAGCCACCCTGTTTCTGAAGCTGGTGCTGCTGTGTTGATAATTGCCAACTTTGCAGCACTTATTCTATAATGCCTCCAGGAACTCTTTTCATAGTAGAAAGGATAAGGGGGAAACCACAATCATCTTTAATCTGCCCCAGAGAGACTGCATGTGTTACCACATTCCATTTTTCCTGCTTCAATGTAATGGAAACACACACCACCAAGATAAATTTTGCATTTGACTGAGTTCCCAAGTGTCCACATTGAATAAATTCCCCAGAAACTGACATTGGAAAGGAGATTGTTGTTGTTAAGTACCGTGGAATCAGTTTCGACTCGTAGTGACCCTGCACAGAGTTTCTGAGGCTGTTTCTAACTCTTTATGGGAGCAGAAAACCTCATCTTTCTTCTGTGGAATGGATGGTAGTTTCGAACTGCTGACCTTGAGGTTAGCAGCCCGATTTGTAACCACTAAGCTTCCAGAGCTCCTTTTGGAAAGATAGTAAGACTGAAAATTAACCTTTCTATTGTTAAATCAGATTTAGGAACTCGTTGAAAACTGTAACATCGTTTTTGGCATCGAGACTGATGAAAACTACTTTTGCTCAATCTGAAAGACCAGAGAAAGAGAGAATCGAGTTTTGAATTCAGAGAGAACTGGGCTCGGTTACTTCTTTGATGTATGATTCTTCTTTTTTTTTTTCAAGCTTTAATTGTGAACTGAGTGAAAGTTTACAGAGCAGAACATTGGTTTTACATTTAACAAATCATATTTTGTTTAATTGCAATGGTTACAATCCCCTGCATGTACCATTAGTTAAGAGTATTTACCTCTATTCCCGCTCTCTCTTTTTTTTAATGTACACATACCACACAGAATGTATATATTCATTTAAATGTCCAAAGGGCATATTTTCCAAGTCAGTCTTCTGCTATCAAGCATATAGTCTTTCTCAGTCCATGGGCCTAGAGTCCTCAGCTGCTATATCTCTATCCTACAGCCTCTGCCACTGTCTCTGCTGACATTGCTTTTTTGATTAGGACCCCAAGCTCCACTCATACTCTTCCATCTTGATGGTCCTAGGGTCCTCTGTTCCTGAAATGAAAGATTAACTAGTCTCGCTTTTCAGTTACTCATAGTCTACATTTACAGTTGTGGCAATTGCAATTTGTCCTGTAACAATTACTCATAACGGAGTCATAAAATCCTATCCCCATTATCCCGTATCCCCATTCACCAGACCCATCTGGACAACAGGAAAACTATTCGGTGAGGATTCTACCTTACACACCTCATTATGAAAATAAGAACATTCAGGAAAGCTTATAAGACAGTCACTGCATGCCTTTATATTCCCATATTTTTGATAGCCATTGTTTATGATGCCCATTCCTATCAACTTAGTGTACTGAGGATGCAAGTTCAGTCTTTGGCATGAAGAATCTTTCCCTTTCGGTTGGAATTTTGATTAACAACATGCATAAGCAAAGGTCCAGTTCATCAAATTATAGGAATTTATACTTGCTCCCTCTATCAGATTTCTTTATCTTTATCTGATTGAGCTCTGGCCAACCATCCATCCAAGCTAGGTCAAATAGGTATTATTCTCAAGTTTGGGAGTTCTCGCACACCCCCTCCCACATCTGACCAACTGTCTGCTTCACTCTCATCTCTATCAAGTAACTAGGCCCGTGTCATGGGCTCAAGAGTTCACATGGCTCCCTAAATGTCAGACCAGCCAGTTGAAGTCAAATAGTTATGTGTATGCAACCTGCATTACTATTTAACTTTATCGAATTTAGCTCATGCACACCTCCCTAATTCTTCCTCTGTCTTCCTTGTCACTATGGCCCCTCCTCTTTCTTGTGTGTTACCCTCCCCCTCCTTGTATATTACCCTCCCTGTCACCAAATTATCAGGTATCTATCCCCTAACCTGTGAATTACTGTCTCCTCCCTCCCACCACTGATAATCATCAAATACTTTTTTCTTTTAGTATGGA
>NW_006408561.1:8655901-8671963 GCF_000296735.1 Chrysochloris asiatica | reverse complement strand
TTTTTTTTTGAACTTCACTGTGAATGCTGTTGTGAGATGATATCTCATTGCTATTTTGATTTACATCTCTCTAATGGCTAATGGTATTAACTGGGCTTCCATGTAGGTGCATGGATATTATCCTATCATAGACAGCATCGTACTTCATGACTGATCTGGATATGTTCTTTTTGACAATGAATGCAAAACCATTCCTTTTCAGTTTATCATTCCCGGCATAGTAAGCCATGGAGTTGTCAGATTCAAAATGGCCAATACCAGTCCATTTCAGCTCACTAATGCCTAAGCTATTGATGTTTATGCGTTCCATTTCATTTTTAACAACTTCTAACTTTTCCAGATTCATGCTCCGTACATTTCATGTTCCAATTTTCAATGGATGTTTACAGCTGTTTCTCTTCATTTTAAGCTGTGCCCCATCAGCAAATGAAGGTCCTGTGGGCTTTTCTGCCATGGCCTTTATTTTCTCCATTTGCATTATCACAGTCAACTCTACTTTGAGGAGCAGCTCTTCACCAGTCGCATTTTGAGTGCCTTCCATTCTGAGAGGTTCATTTTCTGTGACTATATCTGACAGTGTTTCTCTGCTATTCATAAGGTTTTCAGTGACTAAATACTTGGAAGTAGCTTGTCACTCTTTCTTCCTATGCTTTGATGCCATGGGCTGCCAAAAGAACCAATAGATCCATTTTTGAAGAAGCGCAGCCAGAGTGCTCTTTGGAGGCCAAGATGGCCAAATTTCGTCTCTCATACTTTGGACATATTGTCAGGAGAGACCAGTCACTGAAGAAGGATATCATGTTTGGTAAGGAGGAGGGTCAGAGAAAAAGAGAAAGACCCCCAATGAGATGGATTGGCCAAGTGGCGGCATCGTTGGACTCAAGCGTGGCAACAGTAGTGAGGTTGGCCCAGGATCGGGCAGTGTTTCGTTCTGCTGTGCATAAGGTCACTATGGGTTGGTTCTGACTCGATGGCACCTAACAACAACAACAATGGCTAATGGGAGTCCTGATGTGGCACTGTGGGCTAATGCATCAGACTGCCAAGTTGTTTAAACTGCAAGGTCAGTGGTTCAAGCTCACCAGCAGCTCCTTGGAAATGCTATTCAGGATCACTACGGGTCAGAATCGACACGACGGCACTTAACAACAACAGCAGCAATGGCTAATTATCATGAAGATTTCTTCATTTATTTGTTGGCTGCCTGAATATCTTCTTTGATGAAGTGTCTATTCATGTCCTGTACCCATTTTTTAAATTGGGCGATTTGTCTTTTTCTTGTAGAGGTGTTGCAGTTTCCTATAGATACTAGAGATTAGTCCTTTGTCCCATATGCCATTGTAAAAAACTTTTTTTCAGTCTGTGGGCTCCCTTATAATATACCATGCTCTTTTGATGAAACTTTCTGATGGACATAAGTTTTCAATTTTTAGTATGTCCCAGTCATCTCTTTTTGTATTCTGTTGTTTATTGGCTTTTGCAATGTTTGATAGTCTATGTATATATTATAGCCCTTAAGTTTGCCCCTATTTTTTTTACTGATGATCTTTATAGTTCTTGGATTTACATTTAGGTTTTAAATCCATGTTCAGTTAGTTTTTGTATATGATGTGAGATATGGGTGTTGTTTCATTCTTTTACAAATCAATTTCCGGTGTTGTCAGCACCATTTGTTGAAGAAGCTATCTCTTCTCCATCTAACATATTTTGGCCCTTTGCCAAACATCAGTTTCCTGTATGTTGATTGTTACTTCTGGGTCCTCAATTCTCTTCCATTGATCAATGTATCTTTCAATGTACAAATACCAGGCTGTTTTGACCTCTGTGACCATGTAGTAAAATTTGAAATCAGGGAGTAAGAGGACTCCCACTTTATTCTTCTTTTTAAGTAGTGCTTTACTTATCCAAGATCTCTTTCCCTTCCATTAAAATTTCATGATCATTTTTATCCATCTCTTTAAAAAATGTTGTTTTAATCTTAATTGGGAAAGTATTATATCTTATATCTATAGATTGCTTTGGGTAGTGTTCACATTTTCATAATATTAAATTTTCCTATCCATGAGCATGGTATATACTTCCATTTTTGTAAATCTCTTTTGGGTTTTGCAGTAGTGTTTTGTAGTTTTCTTCATATAAGTCTTTTGTTTCTCTGGTTAGATTTATTCCTAAATATTTCATCCTTTGGGTGACTATTGTAAATGGTATTGCTCTTTTAAATTTCTTTTCAGAGTTGTCTTTATAAGTATGTTGTTGTTGTTGTTAAGTGCCATTGAGTCAGTTACAACCCATAGCAACCCTGCATAGTGGTCTGAGGAGTGGCAGGTGAGCTTGAACCATTGACCTTGCAGTTTAAACCAACTTTGCAGGCCAATGCATTAATCCACATCACCACACCAGGACTCCCTTTAAAAGTATAGAGGAATCCAATTGATTTTTTTATGTCAATTGTCTACCTTGCTATTATGCTTAATCTTCCACAGAGTTCCAATACTTTTTTGCTGAATCTTTGGGATTTTCTATGTATACAATTATATCATCTGCAAATATAGAGAGTTTTTACTTTTTCTTTGCCAATCTAGATGCTTTTAACTTCCTTTTCCTGCCTGGTTTCTCTGGCTAAGTCTTCCAACACGATTTTGCAAGGGAATGGTGATAAAGGACATCCTAGATTGGTTTCTGTTCACAACGGGAATGCTTTCAGTGTCTCCCGATTGAGAGTGATGTTGCCTGTTGGTTTTGTATGTGTGGTCTTGCAATTATGTTGAATATTTTCCCTCCAGTTCCTACTTTGTTGAGTGTTTTCATCAGTAATGGTTGTTGGATTTTGTTGATGAATGACTTTTGATGAGTGAGCATGTGAAGAAAAGAAAAGCTTCTTTAAGAGAGACTTGCTTAAGTAAGGGTATGTCTGTTCTTGTTATTAAGTGCCCTTGAGTTGGATATGACTTATAGCAATTATGCATAGGGTTTCCAAGGAGCACCTGATGAGTATGAACCACCAACCTTGTAGTAAGCAGTCCAGTGCTTATCTTACTGCATCACATCAGATCTCCAAGGTTGTGTCTAAGGGACACTAAATAAACAATATGCTTAGAATGAAAGCTTCTTCAAGTTGATATAGTGTTAAAGGGCTGGTATTTTGTTTAAGGCCATATTTTGTTTAGCTTTAATACTGAAACTTTAGGTCCAGGTAATAAAAATCATGTCTGTTTGTTACAAACAAAGTGAGCATTGCTCTCATGTTATCTACCAGAAAAGTGACATACAAGGTGACGATAGAAGACATATCATTCAGGAGACAAGTGAATCTCTAGTAAAATATTATCTTTCCTTTCTTTCTTTCAATTATCAATAAACACACACAGTATCACTATGAGTTAGAATTGACTCAACATCAGCCAACAACAAAACACAGTCAGTTCTTCAGTACTTAGAACATTTTTGTTTCTACTATGTAGATACTCTCCTCTGTTCTTAGCTATACATTCTTTCATTGTAGAAATTGTCTCAGATGTCGTACAAATACTTCACAAATCTAACAATCCTAGCTGTAGACTAAGTTGCCTAGGAAAAAAAAACACACAATTTTAATGTGTGGCACTGTGGGTTAATGTTCTGGACTGCAAAGATGGTTTGAGCCAAAAGTTCAGAAGTTCAAGCTCACCAGCTGCTCCTCAATAAGACTGTACAGAGTCTGACTTGAAGGCCCTTAGCAACAGCAACATCAATTTTATTTTTATCAGATGTTTTAGTCACATTACTTTCTCTGGGAAACTGTGAATAAACATTTGTTCTATTTGAGAACAAAAATTGCATGCAATATCACATCATGTAATGTTAGGCTAAGGTCAATATAAAAAAGTTTAGACTTTTATTTAAGAATATATAATAAGTGGGTTTCTTTCAAATAGACTTTCAGACTCTACTAAGAAAACTTAAGAATTGAGGTAATTTTGTGGTTTGAGGCTTGAATTATCTGGATAATTGCTTCAATTTTCTACCTCACTACACATGGGAACACAAACTGAACATGCACACTCTTACACACTGGGGACAAAAATCAGTTTTTTCTGTTTCATTCATGGGGGAAATATACCTGAAAGCTAAATATTAATAACTTTTTTTTTAATTATGAGCAATCTTTTCCTGCATGTTTCACTGATTAGTTTTAGGTAAATGTTTTAAAACTTCTATTCAATTTCAGAATTTTGAATTTAAGGCAATATTTGCTTTTAAAAAAACAAATGGGTTTAAACTATGCAATCTTCCTTCTTGAATTGAAATGGAAATGGAACACTGCAATCTGCAGGGAGGTAAAGGAATGCTCATAGTTCATTAAATAATGCGAGTAGTAATGAGGTTTACACAAATCAAACAGTGTGTTAGATAATTGTAATGTTGCTTTGTGGTGAACCACCTGTCAGGAAGTACTTCCAGCCGAAGGCTCAATCTGCTACCATGCCTCCAGACGATTTCTAATTAGTGTAAACTTCATCTATGGCAAGCTACCAGAAAATAAAGAAAAAGTTATTTGTAGGCCTCTTCTTTTCTCTTTGATTGAAGGAAAATAATTTCTTTATTTCAAGTACTTGCTTTAACTTTTCAAGAAGGTATTTAATATGCAGGCTTGAAAAAAGAAAATATGTGTATATATGTCAACATTGAAGACAACAGACACAAATTTAGTGAATAGATCAGCATTACTGAAACTTGTGTCTACCTCTGCTGTTGTTAAGTACACGCAGGTCAGTTCCAACTCATGGTGACCTTACATATGGTTTTTGGAGAGCTGGTGAATTTTGAACTGCCAGTCTTGTGGTTCGAATTGAGCTTGTGGTCCAGTGTTTATCCTACAGTTCCACAGCATGACTAAGGAAAGAGAAGAAGAAGAAGAAGAAAAGACAGGAAGAAAACAAAGAGAAAGGAAAACTAGGGAAGAAAGGAGGAAAACTAGGAAGAATAGTATAACTAGAGATGAGAGTCAATCTACAACTCTTCTAATATTTTCAATCTCACTGGCATCTAATAGATGAGACATCAATATACATATTGCTTCTAATATTTTCAAAATCACAGACATATTTTGTGATTTGATAGCTGTCAAACAGAGGGTAAAAGCAAAGCTGCTGTAAAAGGACAAAAATTGCTTCAGAAATAAATATGCATGTGGGAGTATATTCACAGGAAACAAATAAAAATTACTCCCTACCAAAAATCATAACTTAGAAATAATGTGCAAAATTTACCTCAATATCTCAGTTTGGAGAATTCTGATCATTCTATGTATATTGAAACTACACAGATCTCATGATTTGAATCTTAAAGGACATATAGCTTGTTGTTGCTGTTGTTAAGTGTCATCGAGTCGGTACCGACCCATAGCAACCTTATGCATAGCAGAATGAAACACTGCCCGATCCTGGGCCAACCTCACTACTGTTGCCATGCTTGTTGTCACATCAATGCTGCCACTTGGCCAATGCATCTTGTTGGGGGTCTTCCTCTTTTTCTCTGACCCTCCACCTTACCAAACATGATATCCTTCTCCAGCAACAGGTCCCTTCAGACAGTATGTCTGAAGTATGAGAGACAACTATAGCCATCCTGACCTCCAAGGAGCACTCTGGCTGCATTTCTTCCAAATGGTTCTATTGGTTCTTTTGGCACCCCACGGCACTTTCAATATTCTTCTCCAACACCATAACTCAAAAGCATCAATTCTTCTATGGTCTTCCTCATTCTGTGTCCAGCTTTCGCATGCATATGAGGTTCTTTAAAATACCATGGTTTGGGTCAGGTGTACCTTAGTCCTCAAGCTGACATCTTTGCTCTTCAACACTTTAAAAAGGTCTTGTGCAGCAGATTTGTCTAATGTAATACATCGTTTGGTTTCTTCCGTGCTGTTTCCATGAGTGTTGATAGTTGATCCAAGAAGAACGAAGTCCTTGACAACTTCAGTCTTTTCTCAGTTGATAAGAATATTGTTTATTTGTCCAGTGGTGAGGATTTTTGTTTCCTTTACATTGTGATGTAATCCATACTGAAAGCTGTGTTCTTTGATCTTCATCAGTAAATGTTTTAAGTCCTCTTCACTTTGAATCTTAAAGGACATTATAACTTAGTGACTGAAAATTTGCCCGTTATTCTTGGAAAATCTTGATTTTAAATATTGGCTTTTATATATTGGTCCTTAAGCAAAGTCATGGAACTTCCCAAGAATCATGTTCTATTTCAAAGAATGGGAATGATGATAATATTATAAGGTGTTTGTGAGAAAAATGGATTGTTGTTATGCCACTGTAAGATAAGCACAGGACTGTTAACTGCAAAATCAACAGTTGAAACCCATTAGCCACTGCTCAGAAAATACT
This sequence comes from Chrysochloris asiatica, assembly GCF_000296735.1. NCBI lineage: Eukaryota > Metazoa > Chordata > Mammalia > Afrosoricida > Chrysochloridae > Chrysochloris > Chrysochloris asiatica. Next base: position 8,665,589 of record NW_006408561.1, on the reverse strand, counting down.
ATATAGGGGCACAAGGACTCAGAACTGATTCATTAGCAGTTAACAACAACAAGAACCTCCCCCCAATTTCTCTCTTCAAATTATCTTATTTTCAGCTAATTGTCATTTGTTGTGCATAAATGCTGTGAGTCAGTTCTGACTTATAGGGACCCCGTATAGGGTTTCTGAGACTTCAAATCTTCCTGGGAGTGAAAAGCCTTATTTTTATCCATGGAGCTTCTGGAGGGCTAGAACTGGAGACCTTGTGGTTCACAGTCCAATGTTTATCATATAGAGCCACCACACTCCCAATTTGCATTTAGTCTAGTTTTAGGAATCATCCATTTCATTCCAACCCACACATATTTAACATGCACAATTTGGGGACTTGCTTTTTTAGCCAAATAGATTTGATTATTTAGCTCTGTCTGTAACTACAGTAGAGTCCTGGTGTGGTATACTGGGCTACAACTTTGGTTTGAACTGCTAGGTTAGTGATTCAAACTCAACAGTTGCTCCTCAGAAAATGTATACAGCATTTCTATGAGTTGGAACCAACTTGACAGCACTAAACAACAACACAACATGGACAGATAGTGGGACCCCTGTGACACTGTAGGATAAGCACTTGACTGCTAACTAAAGGTCAACTGTTAAAATCCACCAGCTGCTCCTCGGAAACCCTAAACCAGGTTGTTATGTGTCAGAATTGACTCTATAGCACTTAATAACAACAACAATGTAACTATAGTGAGATAGTTATGGTGCTATAGGATAAGCAATGGACTGGTAACCATAAGGTTGGCAGTTCAGATCTACCAGCCATGCTCAGAAACCCAAACAAGATCACTATGAGTTGGAGTCAACTTAAAAACACTTAACAATGACATAGATATAGCATCTTAGTCTTTGGCTCTTTGGATATACCTAATAGACACTTTCCACATCTAATAAAACCAATCAAAATCTCTATATGCTTTTCATCAGATTTTTCTCTTTTTTTTCTTTTAACATTATAGTTCCACCCTAAAATCTTTCCTCTTTCTTGGGTAATCATTGAAATTTGTGTTTTAGTCCATCACTGCACATGTAAAGGCTTTTCAACAGCAGAAGAGAAAACGTCACTTGACCTTTACAATAAACCAAGAAGTCTAGTTTTATAATTAAGTTTTCAAACGACAATCATCTCTGCACACTATCAACCTCTTAATAAAATACATTTTGTTACTTGTACTTACAGAATGTCATGTTGATTGAATTACATTGAAAATATCACTTCTCTTACCTTAGAGTAGGTAGCGCTCAGGATCCAGAGGAAAGGTATAATGACAAAAGAAATCTTGCACAGTCATCTCTATTGTTGTTATTGTTAGGTACCATTGAGTTGGTACCAACTCATAGTGACATAGTGCACAACAGAACGAAACACTGCCTGGTCCTGGGCCAACCTCAAAACTGTTGCCACGCTTGAGCCCATTGATGCTACTGCTTTGCCAATCCATCTCGTTGGGGGTCTTCCTCTTTTTCTCTGACTACCCACCTTATTAAACATGATATCCTTCTCCAGTGACTGGTCCCTCCTGACAATATATCTGAAGTATGAGAGACAAAGTTTGGCCATCCTGGCCTCCAAGGAGCACTCTGGCTGCACTTCATCTAAAACGGATCTTTTGGTTCTTTTGGCAGCCCATGGCACTTTCAATATTCTCCTCCAACACCATAACTCAAAAGCATGAATTCTTTTTTGGCCTTCCTCATTCACTGTCCAGCTTTTACATGCATATGAGGTTATTGAAAATACCATAGCTCAGGTCAGCTGCACCTTAATCCTCAAGCTGACATCTTTGCTCTCCTCACTTTAAAAAGGTCTTTTGCAACAGATTTGCCTAATGTAATACGTCGTTTGACTTAGATCAATTAAAATATGCCTAGCTCATGCATACTAAAAATATGATAACTGCTATGGTTAGGACATGTGTGGTGACTGAATTTCTGTGCAAGACAATAAAGACCTTCAATTCTTATTAGATATTAGAAAAGGGGGTAGTCAGTCATGTAAGCAGGATTTTGAACAATGCCATGTTTTCTGTTATCTGAAGGTGGTGACCATAAAATTTCCGTTTTAGAAAGGAAGAAATAAGTATAAAATTAATATTTATTGAAACCCTACTCTATATCATAACTTTCACACATATGATCACATTTGTTTCTCTGAACAATCTAGTGAAAATGATATTTCCTTCATGCAAAAAGCAAATAAGACACATTAAAAATTTTATAACACTTTTAATAACTGGTTGTTATTGCTACTAATGCCATCAGTCATTTGTGATTCACAGCAATCCTGTAAAAGTTTTCCAAGGAGCAATTGGTGGGTTTGAACTGCCAGCTTTGTCATTCACAGTCCAGTGCTGGTCCTACAGTGTACCCCAAGAGTCCTTTTATAGACAGAATAATTGTAATGCAGATCAGGTTATGTTTAACTCTGTGTTTCACCTTTCTCCCATTGTTCATAAACATTCTATAGAAGTTAGGCCAGTAGCCTAAATTCTGCATTAAAGTATGAGAATAAGATTCCCATTTTCAATTCATAAGCAAACATTAAAAACTTAAAATTGATAAGAAATAAAGACAGTCATTAGTATAACAAATAAGGACAATTGAATATGTTTAATAGAATAAATATAATTCTAATCTCCCTATGATTCAAATAAAACAGCTATCATTTTATTGTAAATGTTACTTGGTTGTGGAGAAAAACCAACTTTCATTGAATATCAAAGTAAATTCATAAAATTCTAGGTTTCCAATATTGAGCTTGACTGTGGCATGACAAATATAAAAGTTTTCCAGCTAAACTGTGCATACCATTTGAATAATGTTTAATTATAAGCAACTAAATATAGAAACTATGTTTATTAACTAGACTTAGGTGGATGTCAGTTATATAACTGAAGGGTTAGACATTGTTGTTTTTAATTCTGTTAATTCAGGTCAAGCTTACATATTTCTAAATATTTTTCTGAGACTGGATATCATCTAAATTTTTTAAAAATTTAGGTTACCTTGTTAAATGTGCATACAACATTGACACTGTAGTAGCCAGTTATCTGAAATACTTAGAAAGTTTTGAAAAGACCACATAATTTAAGAAGGAAAGGCAAAGAGAAGGAAGGAAGGGAAATATGAGAAGATAAAAGGAAAGGAAAAAGAAACACACCTACACAAAACATCATATCAGAAGGATTCATTTCATTCTAGGTGGCATAGAACCTGTAATTCCAATTGTGGAACCAACCCTAATAACAGTCTACATAAAAAGAAGAACATTGGTGCCTGATTAGTCATTATTACAATTTTGTTCTAATTACTTACTCTGTAAAAGTTTGGCTTAACTATGTTGGATAAAAGAGCCCTAGTAACACAATATTTTAGTGATAAATTGTTAACTGAAAGATTGGTAGTTCCAACCTACTAGTGGCTTTACAGAAGAAAAGACCTTATAATTTGATGCAGTAAAAATTATAGTTTAGGATATCTTCTGGGGAAGTTCTATTCTGTTACATGCTGTTACAGAGTTGGAAGCAACTTAATAGCACATAACAAAACAAGTTTGGATGGACCTATGGAAAATATAGAATAATAATAATATTATGGGTTAAACATCAGCAATTTTCTTCTTTCTCTATAGAAAAGTGTGTATATTAAAGTTTGATATGAAGTAAATGTGTATCTTAAGTTTGCAGAAATATGCTCATACCTGTTTTTCATCATAGCAATGAATAAACAAACAGCAAGGAATAAAACATTTTGAGAAACATAAGACAGTCTTGATCAAAGATGTGTCAATGAAATGAGTTGCCTACAAATGCTAGGTAATGTATTTAGTCTGTATTTTCTTTAGACCATTTGTAGTTTATGTAAGAACCAAATTGAACTTCATTACTTCATCTTTTTTTCATAAAAGCGCATATGTAATGCTATAAATTTTAGTACAATTAGAAACAATGTTAATACAATGTTCCACAATATCAAGTTTAAACTGCTCTCATTTAGTGAACTTAATTTGGCATGGGAACTAAGTGTTTTGTTGTTTGTTTCATTTTTTTAAGGTTTTTATTGTGGATTGAGTGAAAGTTTACAGGACAGATCATCAGTTTTACACTCAACAAATCATACACCTTGTTTCATTACAATGATTATAATCCCCTCCATGTATCATCAGTTAACAGTATTTCTGTCTATTCACTTTAGCTTTAAAAAAACAACACTCAGGCATACATAATAATTTACACCTCCAAAGGGCATATTCTGCAAGTCTGCCTCCTTGGCGCCAGCTTTTAGACCCTCTCTTCCCATGAATCTAGAGACCTAAGCCACTCACCCTCTCCATGACCCTATCTCTGCCTGTCTCTGGCACTGCTGATTCTCTGGAAAAGAACTTTGAATTCTGATTGTACTCTTCTCCCTTGATTGTTTTAGGGTCCTCTGTTTCTGGATTGTAAGATTAACCACTTCCCTTTTTTTGTTACAAATCTTCTACCTTTACTATTGTGACAGTCACAATTAGTCATGATAACAATTATTCACTATTAAATCATACAAATTTTATCCCTATCTCTTTTTACCAGACCCATCTAGACAAGATGAAAACTATTCAATGGGTATACTTTCTTTCCCTCCATGTTCTTAAACTAAACTCCCTCTTGAAACCTTGTAAGCTAGTCACTTCATGCCTTAATTGGCCCCTCATTTTAGGTAGGCATTGTCTAAGTTGGCTGTCCCTATTTACCCTGTGTACAGAGGGGATTAGCATTGATACTTGAAGTGAATACTCCTTCCCTCTTTCTTGGTATTTAGAGTTACTACATCCATAAATATAGGTCAGGTTCATCGAATTGTAGCTATTTACCTTCGTTTCCTCTATATAAAAAATAATAATAATAATTTTTTTTTTTTGTAGTAATCTTCCTCTAGTCTAGTTCTGATTATCAAGCCATCGAGGCTAGGTCAAATGGGTACTATCTGAATGTTTGGGTGTTCTTGTGCATCTCCTCTCACTTAAAATCAGCTGGATGCTTCAATCTCAGCTCTAGCCCTCTGTGGCTATGTTCTTGTCCATAGGCTCAAGTGTCCTCAAGTCTCACCACACTTTGGACCAACCAGCTCTTCCTCTTCTCTCTCTCATCTTCAGGTCAATGGGAATCAATGGACTGTGGTTGAACTCAGTCCGTTTCTTCATTGTTGCCTTTCCAACTCTTCCACTCACCAGTAGACCAATGAGGTTCCAGCAAACTTTCATGCCTGTTTGTGTGTTCCACTTGAGTTTCAGTCTTAGAGGGGGGTTTGTCCTGAAGGAACTTGATTGCTTACCTTGATGGCTTCCTAGTGAACAGGTTGCTTATTCTTGTAGTAGCCAGTCATGCTGACATTTTAATTTTGAGTTTTTCCTGATCATCTTTCTTTGAAGGTGTATCTTCTATTGCAATAGTAGGCAAGGGAAACCAATATTCATAAGACAGTCAAGCATTTTAGTATTATTTCCCCTCTTCAAGCTATTCCTAGATCCCTGTGTCACAGAGCCATATTTTTCCAAGGTTGAGCATGCATCACTATTTACCTCTGTCTCACTTAGGCCATGCAACTTTGTCTCAGTGTTCCCCTATATATCCTGTTCTTCTGCCTCCTCCCCCTTCTTGCATTGCCTTTTTGAACACCTGAACTAAACTCCACACCCCAACTCCACTGTTGTGGTTACCTAATAGTCCATTAACTCTTCTCTTCATTTAAGACAGTCTATTTTATCCTGTAATTTACCTGACCTTCATACCACCTAGATCTCTGATCCTCTGTGTTTACCTTCTTTCACATTGTAATTATTTTGATCATAGACTGACCTCCCAGATCCTCTGTTCTTATAATTTTATTCTGTTCTTGACTCTTCCATTTGTCGATTGAATTCAGCATGATGATGCCACATACTTCATTCTCTGTTTGTTGTCTATTCTTGTTGGTTCTCAGTCCACAGAAATTCCTTTAATTTTTTTTTTTTTTCATAGCAGGGTTTGCTTTGTCAAAATCCCTTAGCTTCTGTTTATCCTGGAATGTTTTGATTACACCATCATATTTGATTGGTAGCTTTGCTGGGTAGAGGATTCTTGGTTGGTAGGATTTTTCCTTTCAGGGTTTTATATATGTCTCCCCATTTCCTTCTTGCCTGCTTGGTTTCTGTTGAGAGATCTGAGCTTAATCTGATTTGCTTGCCTTTGTATGTTACACTTCTCTTTTCCCTAGTTGCTTTCAGGATTCTGTCCTATCTCTGATTTTGGAGAGCTTGATTATGATATGTCTTGGTGATTGTCTTTTATAGTCTATCCTTCCTGGGGTTCATTGAGATTCTTGGGTGCTTATCTTTTCACTTTTCAGGATGTTAGGGAAATTTTCTTTCAAAAGTTCTTTAACTATCTCTTCTGAGGACTTGTGTGTTTCTTCTTGCTCCTGAATGCCAATAATTCTTAAGTTATTCCTCTTCATGTTGTCCAACATGAATCTTAGTCCTTCTTCAGATTTTTTTTATTGTTTATTGTGTTTACTTTTCTATCTTAGTAGAGTTGAGAAATTTATCTCTTTGCTCGCTAATTTGGCTTCTAACTCTTTGATTCTACTCCTTTGCCCTTTCAGTGTATTGTCCATTTCTGATATTCTATTATTAATAATTTGGACCTCTTTCTGTAGGTTTTGCATTGTCTCCAATGCTGTATATTTTATTTGATTGTATTTGTAGCGCTTTCCTGACTTCTTACTTATTTTTCTCAACTCCATTGTAAAGTGTTTTGATACATTTTATAATCATTTTTCTGAATTCCTTCTCAGGCATTACTTCCAGCTCATTTGTCTCAGTCACTTTATCTCATTTCTGAACATGTGCTGATATGGTCATCTGTTTCTTTTGGGGGGGGCATATTCAGGAGTTATTTGTGGCCTTAATACTTAGATGGATGTATATTTCGGTATTTTTAAGTTTTTCTGATTGCCTCCAGGTTGATATGATCAGGAGATGGGCTTCCCTTTTCACTCTTCTTCCTAAGAAATTTCAATATGCCATTGTTGGTCATTATGATGTAACTCAGGATTTAATTTTTGGCCTATTTCTTTGTAGTCTGCCTCTCCCACTCCACAATCCCCATTCAGGCCTTTTCCCTAGTGATAAACAGTTCAGGGCCAGCTGTGGCCTTTTTGCACTGCTGTTAGTTTTAAGTGGAAACTGTCTCTTTAAATTTCAAGGAGATCTGTGCACATGCATAGTAGAACCCTCTGGGGGTATGGTTGGGATGTCCACTCACTCAGGCACACCCTCTAGTCACCAGAATGGAGGTGTGCATAAAGTGAGAGACCAATGAACAGATACCAAAAAAAAAAAAAAAAATCACACCTTTAGCTCCCTGGTCTTGTCAGGTGTCTGTGGATGTTTTGATCCTTCCTCCACCTGGTCTCACCTAAGATGGCAGCTTCTGGAGCAGCTGAGCATCTTGAATTAGAAAGCAATGGATTTCTTGCTTCTGCTACAAATTCCCCTAGCTGTAAGCCTTCCAACCTTCTAAATATTCCATTATATGTGGCTTAGAGTTCTGGCACCAACCCCTTAGCCTACTTGGACCAGTATTCTGTGTTGTTGCTGATGGAGCTCCTCACTGCACTTCCACCCTGTACGCCATCTTGCTTGTTCTCTGTTGTTTGTGTTTTTGTTAAGTACATATGTGTAATTGTTACTTATCACGTTCTTGATTTAAAAAGTTATTATGAACAATATGGTTTATGTAATTATCTTTTAAAATACACGGTTTTATGTGTCCATTGTCACTTAATAGAAAAAACCTTCCAAATGTCAGAAAAAATTATTGTCTAATTGCCTAATTGGAGTCCTGGTGTGGCAATATAGAATAAGCCCCAGACTTCAAGGTCCATGGTTTAAATTCATCAGCCACTCTATGGCTACCCAAAACAGGCTTGTTATGAGTAAGCGCCAACTCAACAACACTTTGCAACAATTGTTTAGCAGCAGAATTAGCAGCAAATTTCATTATCTTCACAAAAATAATTATCAAACAACTATGACCAAATAATTAGTTATAGGCTTTTATCTAATACTCATCCATCATTTTGTCATACTGTGGTGGTTTGTGGGTTGTGGTGATGCTAGAAGCTATGCTACTGGTATTTTAAATATCAGCAGGGTCAACCATGGTTGGATAGGTTTCCATAGAGCTTTCTGACTAGTAAGAAGGGGAAGTGAAATACTTCTGAATGATTATCCACTAAAAAACTTATGGATATTGACAAATATAGTGCTGGAAGATCGCCCCTCAGGTTGGAAGACACTCAAAATATGACTGGAGAGGCACTGTCTCCTCCAAATATAGTTGAGCTTAACGATAAAAATGTTGCAAATTTTCCAGGACATTCTTTTTGTGATAGGGAACAATTCAAATTGAGAAGAAACTGTTGCAAGCATCAGAACATGGGATGCATGAAGTATGAGTCTAGGAAATACAGAAGTCATAAAAAATAAAATAGACCACATATGATTGATATCTTAGGTATTGTTGTTGTTAAGCACTGTAGAGTTGGTTCCTTTTCATAGTGACCCTGTATAGGGTTTCCAAGGAACGTCTGGTAACATTCAAACCAACCATGTAGTCCAGTGCTTTATCCCACAACACTACACCAGGACTCCATATCATAAGCATTGTTGTTGTGTGCCAAGGAGTCAGTTCCGACCCATAGTGATCCTGTGCAAGGTTTCCAAGTCTGCAAATCTTTACAGGAGCAGAAAGCCTCATCTTTCTCCCACAGAACAGCTGGTAGTTTTGAACTGCTGACTCTGAGGTGAGCAGCCTGATTTGTAACCACTACACTACCAGAGCTCCTTAGTGAACTGAAATTGACTGGTACTGGAAATTTTGAACCATGAAATCATATGGATTTACATGCAGGCAGTGACAAATTGAAAGGTAATGGTGTTGGATTTATTATCAAAAAGAACATTTCAAGACTTCTTGAAGTACAGTGCTGTCTGTGATTGGATAATATCCACATACATATAAGGAAGACCAATTAATACCCATACTATTCAAATTTATTTATTAACCATTAAAGATAGTGATAATGAAATGGAACAAATCTACCACCATCTTAAGTAGAAACTGATAAAAATACAATAGAGATGTATCAACAATTACTGGTAATTAGAATGCAAAAGTTGAAAACAAAGAAGTATAATTAGTTGGAAAATAGCACCTTGGTGATAGAAATGATGCTGGAGTTAGTATGATAGAATTTTGTAAGACTAATGACTTATTCATAGCAAATACCTTATATTCATGACCTGATCAGGTGGAATGCACAGGAAACAAATTGACTATACATGTGTGAGGAGACCATGGAGAAAGTCAATATTAATAGCCAAAACAAGGCCAGAGGCCTGACTGTGGAGAAGACCTTCACTTGCTTATATGCAAATTCAGGCTGAAGTTGAAGAAAATTTAAACAAGTCCACAAGAGCCAAAGTATGACTTTGTGTTTATCCAACTTGTATTTAAAGCTGGGTTCTATGAAGGAAAATGTGGCATCAGGATTGGAGAAAGACTTATTAACAACCTGAGATATGCAGATGATACAACCTTGCTTGCTGAAAGTGAAGAGGACTTAA
>NW_006408561.1:8646041-8655750 GCF_000296735.1 Chrysochloris asiatica | reverse complement strand
CAGACGACATATTGCATTGGGCAAATCTGCTGCACAGGAACTTTTTAAAGTATTGAAGAGCAGAGATGTCAGCTTGAGGACTAAGGTACGCCTGACCCAAGCCATGGTATTTTCAATAACCTTATATGGATGCGAAAGCTGGACAGTGAATAAGAAGGTCATAGAAGAACTGATGCCTTTGAGTTGTGGTGTTGAAGGAGAATACTGAAAGTGCCATGGATTGCCAAAAGAACCAATAGATCTGTTTTGGAAGAAGTACAACCAGGTGGCATCATTGATGGCATCAAGTGTGGCGGCGGTAGTGAGGTTGGCCCAGGATCGAACATTGTTTCGTTCTGCTGTGCATGGGGTCCCTATGAGTTGGTTCCAACTTGATGGCACCTGACAACAACAACAACATCAAGAACAGATTTCAAACATTAGACAAAAATGGTCAAAGATCAGAATAGATGTGGGATTACACTAGGAATATCATACAGGCATAAAACAAAAGGTCATTTAGAAGAAAAGAAAGGCAAACATGGATGTCAGAAGAGACACAGAAAGATGCTTTGGTGTATAAAGAAGCTAAAGCAACTGGAAGAAATGATGAAGTAAAAGAATAGAACATAAAATTTCAGAGGAAACCTCAAGAAGACCAAGTCAATTATTACAATAAAATGTGCAAAGACCTGGAATTAGAAAATCAAAAACTAAGAATATGTTCAATATTTCTAAAGCTCAAAGAATGGTAGAAAAAATACTCAAGACTCGATTTGAAATATTGAAGAATTATATGAGCAAAATATTGAATGATACAGAAAAATAACCAAAGAAGATTGAATTAATACATAATGTCATTGTACCATAAAGAATTGATTGGTACCAAATAATTTCAAGAAGAATCATAATGGTGGGATCCTATAATATTGAAGAAAGAAGTCTAAACCGAACTGAATATTGGTGGGAAACAAGGCTCCAGGAATTGGTGGAATACAAAGCAAAATGTTTCAACAAACTCATGCTGTGCTGGAGACATTCACATATCTGTACCAATGAATTTGGAAGATAACTACCTGGTCAAGCAATTGGAAAACATAAATACTTGTGACAATACCAGTGATATGTTAATAACATCATTAATATCCCATGCTATTAAAATTTTGCTTAAGATAAATTTAAAAATAGTTGCAACAGTACACAGACAGGCTGCTGCCAGAAATTCAAGCCAAATTCAGAAGAGTACAGGTAACAAGGGATATCATTGCTTATGTAAGATGGATCTTGGGTAATAACAGAAAGATATTTACTTGTGCATTATTGACTATGCAAAGTCATTAAATTATGTGGCTTATAAAAAATATTAATAAAATTACAAAGAATGGGTATTCCAGAACATTTGTGCTCATGAGGAGGAAACTGTGCATAGATCAAAGGGCAGTCATTCAGACAAAATAAGGAGATACTGAATGGATAAAAATCAGAAGAGATGTGTGTCAGGGTTGTATAATTTCACCATACTTATTCAATCTGTGTGTTTTGCTACTGTTGTTAACTGCCATTGAGTCTATTCCAATTTATATTGGATTTCTGAGGAGCAGCTGGTGAGTTTGAACCGCCAGTTTGTGTTTCAAATTGAATTTGTGGTCCAGGGCTTATATTACAATTAAATCTGTATACTGATCAAATAACCCAAGAAGCTGTATTTTATGAAGAAAGATGTGGCATTAATATTGGTGGAAGTTTCATTAACAACTTGCAATATACAAAAGACACACCTTGTTTGCTGGAAATGAAGAGAAGATAAAAAAACTAATGATGAAGATTGAAAACTACAACCTTCAGTAAGGATTACACCTCAATATAAATAAAACAAAAATCTCCACAACTGGACAATAAATAACATCATGATAAATGGAGAAAAATTGAAATTGTCAATGAATTCATTTTGCTTGGATTCACCATGAACACTCATGAAACCCTAAGTCAAGAAATCCAGCTATGTATTGCATTCGGCCAATCAACTACAAAAGCCAACTTTTAAAGTATTCAAGATCAAAGATGTCACTTTGAAAACTGTCATGTAACTGACCCAAACCATTGTATTTTCAATCAAAGAATAATGAATGTACCATTGACTTACCAAAAGAAAAACACAGGTGTCTTGGAACAGGTATAGCCATAATGCTCCTGAGGCACAAGGATGGAGTCACCTTGTCTTTCATTCTTTGAATTCATTGTCAGGAGGGATCAATCCTTGGAGAAGGATATCATGCTTAGTAAAATGGAGGGTCAGTTAAAAAGAGGAAGTCCCTCAATTAAATAGGTTGACACATTTGAGCAGCAATGGGCTTAAACATAACAACCATTTTAAGGTTGATGCAAGACTGATAATGTTTGATTCTGTTGTGCATAGCATGGCTATGAGTTGGAACTAACTTAATACCACCTAACAAAAACATCAACTAACAGAACTTTGATGATTTTAACCACAAAATCTGTGGTTCAGTAGCTCTTCTGAAAGCACTGATCATACCTTTGCGCATATTAGTAAGACATTGTCATCAAAATTAAATTACAAGAAAAAATTTTTTTAGTGTTTTATTGTGAGTTATGTGATAGTTTACATGGGAGAGCATTAGCTTTACATTCATCCTATCGTATATTGCTTCATTGCCATGGTTACAATCCCCTCCATGCATCATCAAACAACCAAAGGGTATACCCTGCAAGCCTGTCCCCTGGTCATCAGCACACAGTCCCTCTCCCTCTCTGGGTCTAAAGTCCCCAACTGCTCCATCTCTCCGCTTCATCATCCCTGCCTTCATCTCTGGTGTCACTGTTTCTCTGGGTAGTGTCCCACACTCTGTTCTTCTTCCTTGATGGTCCCAGGGACCTTCGCTCCTAGACTGCAAAATCAATCACTCCCCTCCTTTTGCTACAAAATGTCTACCTTTACATTTCCAACCCTCACAGTCAGTCCTGATAACAATCACTCACTATTGTACCACAAGAGACCTATCCCATCTCCTTTCATCAGCCTAGCCCAGACAAATTGAATACTACTCTGTGGAGGAAAATGTTTTTTGAGATGATTCTGTTAATCCATTTCCTTAAAGCCCACAAGCAGAGAACAATTAATCATCATTAGTAAGAAAGTTTTGTAATCAGATGACATTATTTATGACCCAACTATATCTAAAAGTCATATTGGTTCCTGCAGAAATGCATCTTAGATTCAGATTTTTTTTTTCAATTCCAAATTACATAAAAATTGAAATCATGATTTTTTAGAATTAGAATTAAATAATTAATAACAAGCAGTAAGTTGTTAAAAATCCATAATAATCACCTTTCACTTCACAGACACCTCTGCTCCTTCTATAACCACTTATTGAATGACAGGAAAGGTTAGTTTAATGGTTCATTTTTCACCAATGAATTTTTAATATAGGTCACTTCTCAGTTATCAAAATGAAATGCTGTGTAGATAAGCTATCAGAAAGTTTGGGGGAATACTAAATATTTTTATAATGGAAAATTCACAAGATAATTTCTGTGATTGACTCACAAACTAGTCAATTTCATTCTTCTCTTCAGTTTTAACAAATAGTCTATAACCATAGTATTGAAAATGCTACAATAATACTAAGATGAAAGATGAAAAGTAGATTTTAACTGGAGATTATAATTACAAATAATACTATTCAGCTCAACATGGTTATGTGAAAAATATTATTTTACCGTAACACTTTTCACTGTGTCTCTGGAAAATACCTAGTTGTGAATATAAATTTACATTGCAAATAACTGACAATATATTTGAAATGCAGAATAGTACAGTATTATGTCTTACTTTTAAAACCTGTGGGATTGGAAAATGGTATATTTCTTGAAAGTTATTGAAAAGAGACAGATAACAGAATAATTGAATGTGAATGAATAATAAAAAAACATGGAGTGAGGTGGCACATTTGTGATCCATTGCATAAATGCAAATCTGAAAGCTTGAATCAAAAGAGTAGTTCTATATAGTATCTTTTATTTAAAATATTGAAGAAGATCAAGGTCAAATCTAAGTATATGAGTTCATTCAAAGTATTTTTAAACACAGTTAATGGTTTAGGTAGAGCCTCACTCTTCTGAGAACATTTTTAGAAAGAGTAATTGAATTTACCTTCTTTTAGAAACGAAATCTTGGAGATAATCATCAACTTTTCAATGCTGCATTTCACATAGTTTTCTCTGTGGTCTCTTAAAGTCTCACATACTTGCATCATATTGTTGTTACAAGTTACTGGTAAGATATTTTCTCATTCTGGCTTTCAGTGAAATATTATAAACATCATAAAATGTATTCAATGTTTCTCACAGTACATATAAATATTGATTCAGTCTTTTAAAAAAACATTAATATAGTATTATAATATTTGAATTAAAATGATAAATAGTGGAATTAGAACACATTTTGTCCCCTTTTTTCATCTTTACTACTTTTCTACCTAATTAATTCTAGGCACAGATTTGCACATTCAGGTTTCTTTGGGTGAAGTGCAGAGGACAGAACCCAGGCTCTTCTCTGGTTCAAAGTCTTTTTAACTTTAATCTGTACCATTGTAGTAAACTCATAATAACACATAGTTTATATTTCTACCTCTTTAATAATTTTTTCTCAGTCAACGATCAGCAGCATTAGCAGAGCTGAAAACAGCTCTGATTATGAAAAACACTGAATCAATTAATAATGAGTTTCTCTGTCATTAAAAGCTTCCTGGTATATAGCCTGATTTTAAAGCTCCATCTTTATAGACACTATGTACCATTCAAAATGAACCATACTCTATTTCCTCAATGTTCGTAATTACTTATTGCTCATCCTGTATTGTAGCAAGAAGCTTCTTCTCTATCTCCAACTTTTAAATGTCTTCGATTATCTTAGATCTATTTCTAAACAATTCAAATGAAAATTGTTCGTAAAGTGTAAAATCCTACACACAGTCATTTGTTTTCAGAAAGTGATTGTATTAATTTACATGCAAATCAATAATTATATGAGAAAAATCATATTGCTCTAAGAAAACCATTTACTAAATCATATTTTACAGCAAGTAAAAAAGGAAAAATGTATTACTAGTTTAATAGTGTGTGGATTATTAATTCATTTGGTTAATGTTTATTTAACCCTAACTCTAACATGAAGAAAGTAGAGTTCTTCAGAGAAATATAGAGTGTACAAACAATTTATAATTTTATTGTGGTGGTTTTCAGTTCTGACTCATAGCAAACCTGTATAGAGTTTCCTAAGTTGTAAATCTTTTTGGGAGCAGAAAGCCTCAGCTTTCTCTCATGGAGCAGCTGGTAGATTCAAACTGCTGGTCTTGTAGTTAGCAGACCAATGTGTAACCCACTACACTACCATACATCTTTAATTTAATAATTCAGTAGATGTGTTCAAAATAAATCTAATTCTGTCAAGTTGATTCTGACTCCTAGTAAATCTTTATGGAGGCAGACAGATTCAACTTCTTTCCCAATTAGTGGCTGGTAGGTTTGAACTATCGACCCTGTAGTTAGCATTCCAATGCTTATCCCAAAGTACCACCAGGACTTCTTAGCAGTCGTATTATTGTTGCAGTTGTGATGTGCTGTTGTGTGGCTCTGACTCGTAGCAACCCTGTTGAGTGTTTCTGAGACTATTAAATCTTTACAGAAGCAGAAAGCCTCATCTTTCTCTCTAGGAGTGACTGGTAGTTTCAGACTGCTGACCTTGCAGTTATAAGCCTAATATAACCCACTATGCCATCAGGACTGCTTTGTAGATGTCTTGGTTGGCTGGTTGGCTGTGTGTCATCAAATAGATTCTGCCATATTGTCACCTTGTATAAGATTTCCTGCTTGACACTACAGTTTAATGTGCTGTCTTCAAGGTCTGTTTGAACTGCAAGAATATCAGAAAAAATGTTTACCTATGCTTTATTGACTAAGCAGAGGCTTTGGAATGTCTCCTTGATGACAAGTTATGGAAAACATTTCAAATTATGAGTATTCCGGAACATTTAATTGTGCTCATGAGGAATCTGTAAATGGACCAAGAAACAATTGTTCGAATAGAACATGGAAACCCTGAATGGTTTAAAATTAGAAAAGGTGTGTGACAAGGTTGTATTCTTTCACCATATTTATTCAAACTGTATGCTGATTAAATAATCCAAGAAGCTGGGTTCTATGAAGTAAAACGTGGCATCAGGATTGGAGGAAGACTCACTAACAACCTGCAATATGCCAATGATACAACCTTGCTTGTTGAAAGTGTACTTAAACATTTACTGATGAAGATCAAAGAGCACAGCCTTCAGTATGGATTGCATCTCAATGTAAAGAAAACAAAAATCCTCACCACTGGACCAATAAACAACATTCTTATCAGTAGAGAAAAGACTGAAGTTGTCAAGGACTTTGTTCTTCTTAGATCAACTATCAACCCTCACAGAAGCAGCAGTAAAGAAATCAAACAACATATTGCATTAGGCAAATCTACTGCACAAGAACTTTTTAAAGTGTTGAAGAGCAAAGATGTCAGCTTGAGGACTAAGCATCTGACCCAAGCCATGGTATTTTCAATAACCTTATATGCATGTGAAAGCTGGACATAGAATAAGGAAGACTGTAGAAGAATTGATGCTTTTGAGTTATGTTGTTGGAGGAGAATATGAAAATGCCATGGACTACCAAAGAACCAATAGATCCATTCTGGATAAAGTGCAGCCAGAGTGTTGTCAAGAGGGGTCACTGGAGAAGGATATCATGTATGGTAAGATGAAGGGTCAGAGAAAAAGAGGAAGACCCCCAATGTGATGGATTGGCCAAGTGGCAGCATCAATGGACTCAAGCATGGCAACAGTAGTGAGGTTGGGCCAGGATCGGTCAGTGTTTCATTCTGCTATGCATAAGGTTGCTATGGGTCAGTACCAACTTGATGGTACCTAACAATAACAACAACAACAATCAATGATTATACTGAATCTCAATGGATTAAATGCACCAGTTAAGAGACAGAGAGTGACAGAAGAGATAAAAAAACAAGATCCTTCAATATACTCTCTGCAAGATACATACCTTACACACCATGACAAAAAGAGACTAAAAGTTAAAGGATTGAAAAAATGTATATCAAGCTAATTGCAATTAAAAATGAGCAAGAGTGGCATTACTAACCTGTAATAAAATAAACTTTAAGGCAAAAAACAGCATAATTCATAGAGATGCACATAATCTCATGGTTAAAGGATAAATTGAACAAGATGTCATAACCACAATAAATATCTACACTTCCAAAGAAAGAACTTCAAAATATATAAAGCATATTCTAAAAGACAAGAAGAAAGAAAGACAAATCTACAGTAAGATTGGGAGATTTTAATACACCACTTTCAATAAAAGATAGAACAGCAGAAAGAAATGACAAAGACACAGTGGTACAAAACAATACAATCAGCCAACTTGAATCCATAGTTGCATATAGAGCATTTAACCCAACAACAGTAAAAATACACATTCTTTTCCAGTGCACATGGAACATTTTCCAGAAAATTAGAAATCAACAATAGGAAGGGCAAGAAAATAAAGTCAAATACATGCAAACTGAATAACACTCTGCTTAATAGCTACTGGGTTGTATAAGAAATAAAATGTGAATTCAAGAAGTTCCTAGAAACAAATGAGAAAGAAAACACAACATACCAAAATCTTTGGAACACGGCAAAAGCAGTGCTGAGCGGACAATTTATTGCAATTATCACACACATCCAAAAACAGAGAAGAACCAAAATTAACAAATTAACACAACATCTCCAACAACTAGACACAGACAAGCAAAGTAAACTTTCAGTCAACAGAAGAAAAGAAATAATAAAGATTGGAGTAGAAATAAATGAGATAGAAAACAGAAAAACTATAGACATAATCAACAAGACAACAAGCCAGTTATTGGAAAGGATTAATTTAAATTGACAAACTATTGGCAAATCTAACAAAAGAGGGAAAAGACACAAATAACACACATAAAAAGCCACATGGGTGATGTCACAACAGAACCAATAGAAATAAATAGGATAATAACAGAATATTATGAAGAGTTGTAATTCAAAAATTTTGAAAATTTAAAGGAGATGTATACATTTTTAGAAAAGCAAAACCTACCTAAACTTACACGGAGTAAAGTAGCTAACTTAAACAGAGCTATAACAAAGGAAAAAATTGATCAGATCATCAAAAAACTCCCAATCAAAAAATCCAGGTCCAGATGACTTTACTGGTGAGATTTACCAAGCATTCAGGAAAGAGCTGTCACCAATTCAAGTCAAATAATTGCAGAATATAGAAAAGGATGAAAAACTCCCTAATACATTCTATGAAGCAAGAATAACCCTCATACAAAAACTAGTGAAGGACATCACTAAGAAGGAAAATTATAGACCACTATCCCCCATGAACATAGATGCAAAAATTCTCAACAAAATCTTAGCCAGCAGAATTGAATAACACATCAAAAAATAATATATCATGACCAAGTAATTTTTATTAGGGATGCAAGGATGGTTCAACATTATAAAAACAATCATTGTAATCCACCATATACATTAAAACTTAAAGAAAAGAACCACATGATTATATCAATTGATGCAGAAAAGACATTTTGCAAAATCCAATTTTCATTCCTGATTAAAACACACAATAAATAGAAATTGAAGCAAAATCCCTCAACTTAATTAAGAGCATATATCCACAATCAATAGTCAACATCATTTTCAAAGGAGAGAATCTGAAAGCCTTTCCTTTGTAAACAGGAACTAGATAAGGGTGTCTTTTATCACCACTCTTATTTAATATTGTGTTGGAAGTCTTAGAGCAATAAGGCAAGATAGGGAAATTAAAGGTATCCAAATTGGCAAAGAGGAAGTAACATCATACAGGAAGAGTAAAATGTTATTGCAAAGCCCCAAAAGAAGAAAAAGACCAAAATCAATGTCAAAAGACATTCTGAAACTTGCTCTAAAACACAGAGATGCTAAAGCAAATGGAAAGAGTGAGGGAGTTCAAGAGCGGAACATAAATTTCTGAAGGGTATCTTGGGAAGACAAAGTCAAATATTATAATGAAATATGCCAAGACCTGAAGTTAGAAAACCGAAAGGGGAGAACAAGCTCAGCATTTCTCAAGATGAGGGAACTAAAGAAAAATATTCAAACCTAGGCTTGCTGTATTGAAGGATTCTGTGGGCAAAATACTAAATTATGAAGAAACCATCAAAAAGAAAGAAGGAATGTACAGTCACTGTACCAAAAAGAAATGGTCTATATTCAACCATTTTTAGAGGTAGCATATGATCAAAAGCCAAAGATCATGAAGGAAGAAGTCCAAGGTGCATTGAAGGCATTGGCAAAGAAATAGGAATCAGGAATTGAAGGAATGCAAATTGAAATCTTTGAACAAATAGATGCAGCACTAGAGGCACTCACTCATGTCAAGAAATTTGGAAGACTACTACCTGGTCAATTGACTGGAACAGATGCATATTTGTGCCCATTCCTAAGAAAGGTGACCCAATGGAATGCAGAAATTCTTGGACAATATCACTGATACTCCATGAGAGTAAAGTTTTACTAAAGGTAATAGAACAACAGCTGCAACTATACATTGACAGAGAATTTCCAGAGGCTCAAACTGATTT
>NW_006408561.1:8644089-8644786 GCF_000296735.1 Chrysochloris asiatica | reverse complement strand
GGCAATGTTTCATTCTGCTGTGCATAAGGTCAGTACCAACTTGATGGCACCTAATAACAACAACAACAACATACATTTAAAATTATTTCATTGTATAGATAAGTCTATAGAAGTTTAGTCTAAAAAACATCAATTAATTTTTCAAACTGTCAATTGAAATAAATATTTGTGATCTATACTTTTAATATTATATTACTCCAAATATGTCTATTTGGAAAGTATTTTTCTCCAGTTCTATGGGATGCCAGAGAAGCCTGAAATAAGTAATTACAAGATTAAGGGCAGTCAAGTTATATTTAGTTCCTCTTCCTAATTTCAAATGCACACTGATTGCAGGAACAACAAAAATAATTCCTGCAATTAAATGGGTTGCCTAACTTGATAAGTACCTATATACATTTAGCTAGATTCAAAGCTCAAGAATATATTATAGAAATTTAACTATATAGGTTACAGTAAAGAGTATGTATTTACCATCAGCGTCTCTTCTAAATGGTGAAGAGAAAAAAGCCTTTTTTTTTTCTTAATTTCTGGAACTTTTTCTTTGCATACTGCTTTACAAGTCCATGCTGTTGTTGTTGTTAGGTGCCATCAAGTCAGTATTGACTGATAGTGACCCTGTGCTGAACAGAACAAAGCACTGCCCAGTCATGGGCCAACCTCACAATCGTTGCCATGCTTGAGCCCATTGATGCTG